>NC_089598.1:70155103-70522308 GCF_019320115.1 Miscanthus floridulus
TAGATCGGAGGATGTTGCATATGTTACAAGTGTTATGAGAGGCATTCAAGCTTTTGTTCAAAATATTTTATTTATTTTTCCAGACTATGTTGCAATCATTTTTTATGTGGATGTTGCATATGTTGCAACAGTATGTTCTAAATATTTTAATTGTTTGCCTTATGTTGCAATAAGTGTTTCATGTTAAAAGTTACAAGTGTTTTATTTTAGATGTTTTATGTGTTTCACATATGTTGCAAAAACATATTTTTAATATTTATTTGTTTTTAGTCTTATGTTACATTTATGTTGCAAATGTTTTATATTATTCGGTCGAGGGCCGACGGATGGGGCACGCAACGCGGCTGACGGACGGGGGCATTAGGGGCCGGCAAACAAGAGTGCTGCGGTTGAGGCACGCTGGGTGCGTGCTTATCCTCAGCTGCTCATCCTAGCTCTTGAGAGAGTGCTGCGCACGCAGAGAGAGACGAGGGGGTCGGGCGACGGGCGTGCGCAGAGACGAGGGCGGAATGCGCGCTTGGGGCAGAGCAAAGGTGGACGGGGAGCAGGCTTGACTAGGAGCTGGGCATGTTTCGGTTCGCCGCTGCGGGCACCGGACGTCCGGGCACTAGTGCCTCTCACGATGAATCGTATGTCAGGACGATTTAACTAATATGGCTTCATGTTTTTAGTATCTTTCTGTAGATATGAGAAATGTTTAGCTTAGAATAAAAGTTAGAACTTTAATTAGAACGGAGGGAGTATAAATAAATTTGGTGCGCCACCAGATGGAGCCGGTTCCGTGGGATGGCAAGCTCAAACCACTAATTAGGCTGAACTAAAGTTTATATATAGGTCCAAAGACAGACAAAAACCCCGTATCACGTTTGCATGGGAAAAATGGGCGTCCCTCAGAACCATCACATTCCTAAACACCAGGCATTGAGTGGAGCTCCCAATATCATATTTTCCTACTAAGGCGGGAGCTATAGCTAGACTTCAAAACAAATCCGGAAGACGAGACCACGCCTACAGCTCGTCCTTGTCGTAGGACGGCTCCGATTCCTCCTTGGCCGACTCCTTCTCTTCCACCTCCGGCTGCTCCTCGGCCTCGTCTTCCTCCTCCACTGTGGAGTCGGGGCTCAGGTCCAGGCTCTTCTGCACCGACTTGTAGATGCTGGACGCGAACTCCTTGGGGTCAGGGAGGTTGAAAGCCGCTCTCCATCAGGGCCGTCTGGTACACCAGCCCTCGCCGTGTGCTTCAGCTCCTCGCTCTGTTGTTTCAGTTGCATCAACGGACAAACGAATTAACATCGATCAATTAGCTTCAATTCAACCTCCCATGATCCCATGGTTTGTATGTAAAGCTCTTACGAGGGATGTGCAGGTAAGGTAAGGTACCTCGTTGTCCTGGACGACCTTGTCGCGGAGCTCCTTGATGATGGGGTGCCTGGGGTTGATCTCGAGCACCCTCTTGCCGCGCATGTACGCCTGCTTGCTTGAGTCCGACAGAGTCTGCGCCTGCATGATCTTCTCCATGTTGGCGCTCCACCCGTACTTGGAGGTGACGACGACGCAGGGGGTGTTGTGCAGCGGTTGCTGATCTTCACCGAGTCCACGTTCTCGCTCTCAAGGGCCTTCTTCCACCAGTCGGTCAGCTCCTTGAACGACTCCTTGAGGTCCTTGAGCTTCGAGTTCCTTGCCCAGCTTCAGGCCCTCCTTGGACACGTTCTGGAACTTCTTGTCCTCGTAGTCCATCAGGTATTGCATCAGGTACTCGTCCACAGGGTCAGTGAAGAAGATAACCTGCAAAACAAACAAGTGCAGCTTTAGTTCACAGCTGCATCCAGATCCCAGACTATAAATCCCAATGAAAAAGCAAAACTAAAAGGGACAAAACATTTGACACAGTGCCCCAGTCTTGATTCCAGAATGAATAACTATTTTACATCAAGATCAGCAACATACCTCATAGTTCTTCTTGGTTAGCCTCTCAAGGAATGGAGACTTCTCCAGCTGCTCTTTGCTGCTTCCCGTGATGTAGAAGATGTCTTTCTGCCCTGGCTTCATCCTTGAAATGTACTCATCAAGGGAGGCAAGTTTGCCATCCGACTTGGTACTGAGGCAAGCAAATATAAGATCAGTTTTCTTTTACCCAAAACATACGATTCAAGACAATGTTTGGAAAAGAATAAGAAAGGACAAACCTCTCAAATCTAAGAAGCTTTGCAAGGCGGTTCCTGTTAGTTGCGTCTTCAATGATACCCAGCTTGATTGATTTGCCAAACTCATTCCAGAACTTGGCGTACTGGCCCTTCTTCTCCTCCACCTCACTTTTCTCTTCATCTGATTACAGAAGATTTTTTAATACTGTAATGGTGAGTATATGACTTGCACTCATTGTGGAAAAACCCCATTACCTGTCTATCCTTGTTGCTGTACTCATCAGGGTCTTCTTCAGCAAGTTTCCTAATCATATCAAGAGCTTTGCGGATCAGCTTCTTCTTGATGGTCTTGAGACTGCTATGTTGTTGAAGCATTTCTCGTGACACATTCAGGGGAAGTGTGTCTGAGTCAACAATACCCTAAAGACAAAATTACTGTAAGATTTTGTCTGCTATATCAATGGATTGAATTGAATAGTATATGTGTTTCTTGAAATAGTAATACAGTACCCTCAAAAAGCTGAGATACTTCGGAAGAAGGTCATCGAATTCATCAGAGATGAAAACTCTTCTAACATACAGCTTGAGGTTTGACTTGTTACTGTTGTAGTAACTCTCATAGAGATCATGTGGAGCCTTCGGAGGAATGAACAGCAAAGCTTTGAACTCAATATCTCCTTCAGCAGTGAAGTGGCTCCAACCCATAGGCTTGTCATCACCGAAGTCCTGAAAAAGAATTGTTAAGTTATACAAATGTTTTGTCAACAAGACCCACAAACAAAGCTTTCTTTGGCAAAAAAAATCATTAAGTACTACTAAGTCATCGCTACAGTATTTACCTTCGCTAGTGAGTGGTAAAACTTTGAGTACTCTTCATCAGTAACCTCCTTTGGGCTGCGAAGCCATACAGCCTTCACATCATTCAGAAGTTCCCATTCAGAAGTAGTCTCCTTTATTGTCTTCGTCTTGGGCTTTTCTCTTTCTCTTCATCTTCTTCTGTCTCTTCCTCTGTAGTTTCTGGGGCTGTTAAGAAACACATGATGCGTTAGCACCAACACACATAACTACCATCTCAGGAGAATAAACAACTTCACTAAAGACTTACTTGAATCCTCTTCATCACTTGTCTCACCCTCATCAGCTGGCACTTCAACATCAACCTCCTTGGTTGACCACAAATATATAGGGAAGTTGATGAACTCAGAGTACTTCTTCACCAAATCCTGCATAAAAGAGAATTCCAATTAAACACTTGTAACCACAGATGCACAAACAGATATACTTTGTCTTATAAGGTCTATAAGGGATGTGTTTCATTATAATGTGTCCAACCCAAGTAGTGGACATGAAAAACAGGTACTCCTATATGTTTCACTTGCTCTCACCACAGTTAGGCCGAGGGTAAAGGCTTGCCATCACACAGTTAGGCGAGGGTAAGGCTTGCCACTGACACCCTCCCCAGACCGCCGCACAGAGCGGGAGCTTTCTGCGCTGGGTACGTCCTTTTTTTTATTAATGAATGCACTCAATGAAAATGGAAAATTATTGCCAGAGCCAGTTGTGAGAGCTGTTTCACTGAGTCATCAGGTCGCGGGTTCGAAGCAGCCTCTCCGCAGATTTTGCGGGGGAAGGCTTGCTTCGGTTTTTTCCCTTCCCCAGACCCCACTCATGTGGGAGCCTCCGGCACTGGGTCTGCCCTTTTATTGGCAGAGACAGTTGCTAAGCAATCTGCCATTGCTGTAAAAACCAAACATATTGACCACTCGACTTCTGAAAAGATCTAATTCAAATTCCTAGTTAGCACCGTTGGGGTCATGTCCAAGTCTAACAAAATATGTTGATTTCAGATAACACTGTTGGACTTCAACTTGAGATGCAGATACAAGCTAAAAACTACATCAGTACCCATTGTATATTTTGCGGCAGAAGCCAATTAACCCAAATAAAAGACAAATGAATGTGTTGATACCTTTAGCTTATCCTCTTCCAAGTACTCCTTGGCCTCATCTCGCAGATGTAATCTTATCTCAGTTCCACGGCCAAGGGGCTCATTCCATGTATCCTCAGAGATAGCAAATGATCCATCAGCTTTTGATTCCCACACATATCTAAAAGAGTACAACACCGTAATAACATTAGGCAACCACATAGGTAAATCAAGACATGAATAAAAAACCAGACAGAAAATATCTTACTGTTTATCATCATTGTGTTTGCTGACCACTTCGACATAGTCAGCAACCAAGTACACAGAGAGTAGAAACCAACACCAAACTGTCCAATAAGATTGAGGTCACCTCCAGACTGCATCTTTCCATAAAGCTGCAGAAGTTGCAAATAATTCAAATTATTTGAGAGCATAATCCTATTATATTTAACAAATATTTTTTGAAAACATATATTTAACAAATATTGGATTGCAGTAATCAGGCGGAAAGATGAAAGAACAGTACCTGAAGTTCCAGACTTAGCAATGGTTCCGAGGTTCTTAATAAGATCTTCCTTGGTCATACCAATACCCCTATCCCGAATGGAGAGGATCTTCTTCTCTTTGTCCAACTTAATCTGCATTAGCATAGGCCTGCCTTAAGGTCCAATTCTAAGCAAGATATGATGCCAAACAAAAAAAAAGGCTCTCGACCACTGAAATCTCACATACCTGAATCTCAAGCTTTGCAGTGTCACCTTCACCCAGAACCTCCTTATCAGTAAGGGAAAGGAACCTAATCTTATCCAACGCCTACAGACATGCAGAACACCAGTGTTAGTTTCGAGCATCCACAATGCAGAGTAAACACAGGGATCAGATGCAATACATACATCAGAGGCATTGGAGATGAGCTCCCTCAGGTAGATATCCTTGTTGCTGTAGAGTGAGTTAATGATGATGTCCATGAGTCTGGACACCTCAGCTTGGAACTCAAACTTCTCGGCTGAGCTCCTGAGAGTCTTCCTAGAGATAGACTCGGCTTCCCTGCACACAACAAAACCATATTGTTCATAAAAGTATCAATACATGACAAAGCGGTAATAATCAGCACTGATCAGAAGGCCGTGCGCACCTCTGGGCAACGTCAGAGTCAGTGGACAGGCCATGAGGGACAGCACCAAGCTTCTCCTCTACCTTCGGTGGGTTAGCTAAGTCATCGCTGCTCTCCTCAGCATTCACTTGTAGCTTCTTAGCTGCAGTATAGGCAGGATCAGAACAAGAATGAAATTCCACAAGGCATTCACTTGTAGCTTCTTAGCTTTTGGCATGCATGTACAGCACAGTAAATGGAAACCAGAGCTGCCTCTAGACGACAAGGTCCTTTTTCTTTTTTTGACAATTATGCAAGGTCCTTTTAATTCACCGAGAGTAGTATGATAGTAGGGACATGTGCAGAGTCCTCAATTTACTAAGAATAGTATGATATACTAGAGCACTTAATCAGCCAAATGAGCAGTACATTTACCCCACAGATAAGATCCAGGTATGGTAACAGCTAAAAATGGATGAAGTTACAGGTCTAAACCCCATTAAACTCCCAAACGGAACAAACCACATGTTCATCACCAGAGAAAGAAAATGTAAAGAGCACCCTGACGGATCTGAGACCTAGTCAGCAATCTGCCAATCTCGAACTCAAACAACCCTGCCATTACATTGGATCGAAGAGAGCAGGAGCTCACTTCCCCATCTAGCGGCAATTCTAAACGCGAGATCTGACAAACAATTGGAATAGAAATTTATAGCGGAGATCGCATCTAGTGCCACCATCCTCTGCTTCAACGAATCTAGCAGCAGCTACGACCGACTCCTTCCGGCCGGAAATTTACCGCACGATCCATCACAGGGGGTGCTCACATGCAGACCAACGGGACAGGAACACTGCGCAAAACTAACATGAGCTGACGGTCGGAGCTAATTAGTGATCGGGCGAGACGGAATCTGCCACCAATCGCCACGTCATCCGCGGGATCGACAAACACAAAAACAACGGGAAAAAAACTGGAGAATCTCCAGCTCGCGGGGACATGCCTGGGTCGGGGAGGGTGGTGAGGAGGAAGAGGAGTAGCAGCGCGGAGGAGAGCGCCCACTTGCGCATCGTCGTCTCGCCTCGGCTTCGCTTCACTCGACGGAGCACCACCCGACACCAGTGATGAGTTTCGTCGCGCTCTGCGCCGGAGACGAAAGGCCCTTTAAAACGGACCGGGGCCAGGAGAACCCGTGCGCCCGGTCCACGCGGGTGCGATCCGGCCACGTGGACGAGCGGACGGTGCCGATTGGATCTAGTCCACGTGGCGGTTTTTCACTGGGCGACGCCCAGCGGACTTGACGTGGTGCGTGAGCGGGGGGGGAGGGCCTCTGCCGTCCGATGGGGAGATCTGCGTGCTCCAAGGGCTGGGATCTCGTGTGCGCCCTGAATGGGGGACACGTGGAGCGATGTGATTGGACAAAGGCCGGGTCACCCACGTCGATGTGCTGCTAGAAAGTTCGAAGCGCGTGCTTACCGGATAATCTTGTTCAGGAAAGGGGAGTTGTGGTGGGGTGGCCCACAAGTCAGTCAACGGGCGTTGACGAACGACCGATCGATGGCCGTGCTTGAAACGCTAATGGTGCTGGACCTTAATGCTGATTGCGCCACCAGGCATTTCGTCAGTCTTCTGAAGGCCAAAGCTCACTGGGATGCAAATATGTGTCTTGTACCTAAGGCCTTGTTCGCTGGGAGGAATCTGGATGAGGGTTCAAAATTTCGGCGAAATTTCGCGAAATTCGGTAATTTCGGTGATGGTCGAAAGAAAAATCCGAAATTTTGTAATACACTAATACATGTGTTATATAACTTTAGACTCAATTTTTTATTGTTTATATTGCATATTTTTGTATTCAATAGATGTGTAGTCATAAATCATACTAATATTTATTTAGATTTAAATGTTTTTTTTAGAAAAAGCATACTTCATGTGCTAATCTCTAAAAAAAATTCGCCGAAATTTCGGCCGAATTTCGCGAAATTCGGTAGTTTCGGTGGTGGCCGAAATTTTTGCAATACCGAAATTGAAAACCTTGATCTGGATAAATCTGAAGGAATTTATGAGAGTGTGAACAGTGTAAACCAACCGTAAACAGTGAATTCCGGCTAGTTTTCTTACCAGGCGAACGACGCCTAAAACCCAATGAAGGCTTTGTTTTGTTCAAGTACAAATCACACGTTGTACATGTTACTACTACTATTTGTTTCTTCAAACTTCATGGGATTTAATCTGAAAAAAATACGGCACCAACGCTTCATGGGATTTAATTATGAGAAGATACGGGCAGCCATAACTTTAATAACAAGTTAAATTGTAGAACTTTAGATCAGTTTCTCCTTTAAAAATTATTATGTTTATCACCTTTCGAGAAGCCAAATAGTTTTACACCAAGGCTTTTTGAAAACCAATAACCATGTGTTCGTTGCGCGAACCACACAGACTTGCCTTTGTTAGTAATCATGGTCAAGTTCATCTTCTAATCCATGCGACCTCCCTCCTATCCGTCGATCAGTTAAACCACGCCCTCCCCAAAATAATCCATGATCGCCAAAATCTTCTCCGGAGACTTCATGCAAATCCAATAACATCTACTCCTCTAATGAAGTCTAACAACCCCGAGCAAAGGTTAGTGGTTAGGTTTTGAAGTTGGGGTTTGTGGGTAATTATGTTCTCTATAAGGGGCTGTTTGGATCCTTTCATTTGGAGAAATTAAAATCTATTTAATAAATTAAACTATTTGGCTTGGAATTTGACATTTCACCACTTTTCAAGTTCACATATAAGTCTATCTCAAATTCATATGGTGAGGGATAGAAATTAATTCTATATATCACCGTTCTATATTTCTACTTTGCAACTTATAAGTTATAACACGCTCTTCAACACACTCCCCTACAGTAGAAATGTAACACATAAGTATCTGTCTCATATATCCAACAATAATATACCAATATAATTCATGTACAACCATACTAGCTTAGTTAATATGTGTCTAAATTATAATTATTAAAATGAATTCAATTCTAAGGATTCAAATGTGGCCTATTTGTAAAAGTGGTCTATAGGGAGACCGGTGGACTACGGTTGTTTCGGTTGAGGCAGCGGTGAGGCAGGGCGCTGGGAGATGCGAAATGGGATGGTACCAGTGGCGACGATAGTGACGGAGACGAGAGCACTTATGCCAGAGTTAAAGAAGGTACCGCAATGGGCTACCGCATGCTGCTAATCCTTACGAGACGTGCTATGAAAAAATAAATCTTTTTACAATAATTATAAATATCTATAGATCTTAGTTTGGTGGACCCTAAACATGTAGTCTTTAATTTAGGAAGAAAAAATAATGGAAATACATGAACTTATAAAGAACAAAAGAGTATTTTCGTGAGAATCAACATGTGGATATATAAAATCATAAAGTATCATGATGATGGCTGCCGATAAGAATTTGAAAAGAGAGAGAGAGAAAAACGAAAACGAAAACAAGCCGAAACGGATCAAAAGCAGCGGCGGCTCACCCCTCACCTGGATCAGGTCAGGCATAGCGGGGCCTGCTTAGCTACCCAAGTGCGATCAGTTCGGCCCATGAAAGCGCAGCGCCAGTGGCGTGGGCCCTTGAGCAATACATTCACTTTGAGTTGGGCCGAGCCGTATATTGGTTATATGTTATGAAAGCTTTCTCTGTGCTTTGCTATTGCAATCTGTTCGCGACGACGTAGCTCCCAGGACACGACGTTATCGTGGTAGCGCCGCCGCCGCCGCCGACGACGACGACGAGGTGATCCTTTTAAGTGTTTTAACCCGGTCTCCGCATTCTGCACTCGGATCCTTTGAGCCCCCGTATGCCCCAAGCTCACGCCGATGCCATCTGATATACTAAAATCATTATTGTGTGCATGCTGTGTTTAGACGATGCAGATCTTCGTGAGACGGACCATGACTGGCAAAACAGTCACCATCGAAGTTGAGCCCTCTTCTGACACAGTTGACGGTTGACATCCTCAAGGCCAAGGTTGAGGAGTCGGTGGGCTTTCCTTGAGGTGCAGCGCCTTTATTTCTTCTCTGCCAGTCGCTGGATGATGCTTGAGGATGGGCACAAACTCTCCGAGTACAACCTCGTGGAGTCTTTGCACCTTGGACCTTCACTGGCGTGGTCGTCGCTGTTCTACGTGCACACCCCCTAGATCTATCTACGTACAGACACGGGCACTGATGACCAAGACCATCGCGCTCCAAGTGGATCCATCAGACACCATCTGCGACGTCAGGAAAAAGATTGACCGGCACCGGAACCTCTTCTTGGCGGACGGCAACAAGAAGCTTAACGACGACCGTACGTTTGGATACTACTATCATGAGATCCCAAAGGAGTCTACCCTGTACATCGACTTCAGCATAATGCAGATTTTCGTGAAGATGCGCAGCAATGGCAAGACCATAGCCCTTGAGGTCGAGCCCTCGGACAAAGTCGGTGAAGTCAAGGCGAAGATACGGGACCAGCAGAGGATCATCTTTGACAGCAGCAGCATGCTGATTGCTGTGAAGGCACTCGCTAGCAGCGCTAGCGGCAGCGAGTCCATCATCAGGTTCAAGGTGCAGGTTACTGACAAGATTGGCAATGTGAAGGCGAAGGTTCAGGACCAACAGGCTCCTCTTTCACGGACAGCAGCTTGTGGACGATCACTCTAGGGGTCGACCCGTCGAACACCAATGGCGACGATATCAAGGAAATGATGGTCGGCGACCACCAGAGTCTCACCTTTGACGGCAATGAGCTTGTTGACGATGGGAAGACACTTGCTGAGTACAATGGTCATTATGGGGTCCAACTCTGCACCTTGATGCCTAGGATTTTTTGGGTGATGCTATACTACTTGTATCTTTCTGGCCTCTTCTAGATTCTAGACTAGTTGTTGTCCTTGTCAGTGTCGGTGTTTCGATTCACCGACTAGTAAATTTCTAGTTTGCGCGTCTGACCCGTATGGTATGCTTGGAGGACATAAGGATTTATACTGGTTCGGACGAAACGTCCCTACGTCCAGTGTTAGGTTCATAAACCCGGGATCCCTCATAGACCGGCTTTCCAACAAAGACTCGGCCCAGCAGGCAACGTTGCAAACAACACGCAACTTATGGGCCGGCCCAAGTACCTAAACGACAGGCCAGAAGGACGATCCAATCACCGACCGGAAGGCCTGGCCGAGGAGGAACGACGCCCGTTTCTGACTCCGGCTCACTTCGGTCTCCAGTCTGCCTCCGGACCGCCTCTCCGACCAGAAGGCCTAGCCAAAGCACTACTTCCGACTCCGACCCGCGTCTCCGACTGGGGATGCACCAAAACCCTGCTCACTGCTCTTCTCCGATTGGCGCATTCAGAGCCGACTAGGACTAACCGACCGGGGACGCCCGCTTGGTAAGGACCAGGGAACGGACGGGGAAAGTAGGGCAGGGTGCACAAGTCAAACCGCAATACCAGGGACCGTACCCTGCGCACCTACCAAGCAGTACCCTGCGACCCTCCTGGCACGACAGAACCCAAGCAGTGTTGTAGGCGCCGACATTTCCCTCTACAGTATTGTGGGCGCCATTAACTCCCATACGGTAAGGCTCCCCCCCACATGCCTCTGGGCATCGGCAGTGTTGTGTGCGCCGGCATTTACCGTACCAGGCGAACATGGTAAAACCCCTTGCATGCCTCCAGACATCAACAGTGTGGCAGGCGCCGACGTCTGCCATACCCGAAGAAGACAACACAACCTTCCACGTGCATATGACATTCAACAGTATTGTGGGCGCTTACCATCATCCTGTACCCACCGGCGTGGGCAACAAGGCTTAGTAGCATACGTACTCCTTCCCTCTCACTTGTAAGGCCATCCTCTTCATCTATAAAAGGGGATGTTCTCTCTTCCAACAGATAGATTGATCAGATCGATCAAGTTCACTAGTACACAACAACAGAACCACCAGGTTCAAACCATGAGCACATGCTCGAACACTTAGCACATAGCGGAGCTCCCGTCGCTTTCGGTCCTTCCGATCGAAGTCTGACCAGACCTCTTGTACCCCCATCTTTCTCCTTCTCGTTTGTAACCCCACTGTAAACTTCGAGCACCTAGGCTCAGGAATAAAGTCACCGACCGACTTAAACTGGACGTAGGGCACGTTGCCTGAACCAGTATAAACCCTGTGTCATTGAGTGCTAGGCCACCTCCGGATAACAACGTATGACAAAACTACAAATATTTACGTGTTGGTCACTTTCTGCACCAACATCTAGTCTGTTGCCGCTCATGTTACCAGCATTTGATTTGTAGTAGGAATTACACACATGCGAGAGAGGGAGAAGGTCCTAAGTCTCTAGTGAAAAGAGTGACTCTGGTTGAGCTCTCTCTCTCTACCCGTCCCTTTTTCTCTCCTCTTTCATGGAGCGCCCTGCTTCCCCTTTTATAGATGAAGGGGAAGGCGCAGGTCACATTAGAGAGAAAGAGAGAGAGAGAGAGGAGAGAGAGGAGAGAGAGAGAGAGAGAGATGAGGAGAGGAAGGCTTCTGGGATTACGACGTCTCTCATCTCCTTTACGCGGGTTCCTCTAGCCCTGTAGATGATGACGGGGATGGCTCCATGTCGTGGCCCTGTTCGTCACTGGCGCCATACGCGGGCGTCGTTAGCTGGTCGTGGCGCTCTATTTCGTCCCAGCGGACGGTATGGCTAGCAGATGCCTCTGCTGGAGGCCGTACAGGAAGTAGGTAGCACAGCGCCGGCATGCTCGATGCTGGTGGTGACCTACATCCTCAGACATGGCCCATCGTGGCCGCGGGTCACGTCAAGACGCGCCTGCTCCCCTTTGGCATCAGAAGTTTGACCCTGGACTCGTACTTTTAGACCTGTAGTGGTTGGGGGCAGTACGGACCTCCGTCAGGCGAGGCAGAGCCCGTGCCCTCGGGGTCGGGTGAGGTGAAGCCCACGCCCAAGGGGTCGAGTGAGGCGAAGCCTGCGCCCTCGGGGTTGGGCGAGGCAGAGTCCGTGCCCTCGGGGTCAGACGTGACGGGGCTCTCGCTCGAGGGCTCGGGCGAGACAGAGCCCGTTGCCCTTGGGGTCGGGTGACCCAGATCCCACGTCCTTGAGGTGGGCGAGACGGAGCCTGTGCCCTCGGGGCCGGGTGAGACCAAGATACGCACTTGACCATCCGAGGGAGTTAGCGTTCACAGCCATTAGCTTTCTTCTTCCAGGTATCCCTGATACTGATATCCGACAGTAGCCACCGAGCCTGCGGAGGAGTAGGATACTCCTTCGAAGGATTTTTCGGACGGAAGGATTCTGAGGATCTTGATCTCCCTTTACGGGCCGTGGGATGTCTTTGGTATGGTTGAGATTCCTTTCCGTCATGTTCGGACTCATCGGGAGCATGTAGCTGTGGGATTCGGAGAATCAGAAAAGATCTCTCTTGATTTTGATTCCTCCCTAGGATCCAACCGATCTGCCAATGGTATGCGACCGAGTATTCCTTCTCCTTGCGAGTCCAACTCTTGAGCCCCCGCGCGCAGCAAGGGTTTGGTCGAGGGGGTCAGCTCATCTTGTAATCGTCCTCCCTCACGTGTTTTTTCAATAAAACGGAGGGGCTGAGCCGTGCCATGTTTTCCTCGACAGACGAATCATGGTGCTCGGTGAGCTGTTAACGGGCTATTCCAAGTGAGGCCTCGGCTTCCCATTCGCGGGGGTCTGGCATGGGTCAACTGGTGACCGACTTCAGATTCCTGGTGGCCAGTCCATATAGTTCTCAGGTCCGTTCGACCGGTCCCAAGGGCTCGTTGCCTTTCTTTGAGGTAAAATCATGGACTGTGCACCAACCAAGACTCGAACGTGGGTCGGGATGCCCGTGGCGCTCGTGCACCCAGGTGCTGGCCACTAGCAGGCCCATACTTAACCACCCCTTACTCCAAAGGTGCCCTAGAGCGGTTGTGAACCCATCGATAGGCCAACCTTCGAACTCCTTGGCCTTAATGGGCCGTGAGAGCATTTTCAACTCCGTATCCCTCCTTGCCTGTGGTGGCTTTTGGCCCATCGAGGGGCGAATCGCTGTCTGGCTCGCCCTTCGAGGAGCGACTGGGGGGTGGCGTGTGCATGATTCCCGACGCAGGACCTATCTATCAAGATCAAGGATGAGGTCATCCCCCCGAGGGGTTAGTTAGTTAGATAGGCCAGGCGGCGAACTTGTAATAAGTAGACAAGTTTTTAACTTTTGTTATGGTCGAACAAACTTTTGGTTCTTCTCCCTTTATTTATAAAAGATTGATGCGGTTGGACCCCTTTTGACGTTAAGGATGTAAAGCCCGAGGTCTGGGCGAAAAAAACTCTGATCACACTGGTGAGCAAAAATGCCATAGCCGCTGGGGCGTAAGTTTCTTGTGGTCCAACCAGTTTTACTCAGCGTTTGTTTCCGCAACTCTTGCTTCTAGATCTCAATGTAAGAAGGGGTCGGGCATAAAGAATGTTTCTGAGTAGATATATTCTTATCAGCCCATGAGTGAGGCCTGACCCCTTGCCATGTTGGGGTCAAGTGTCACTAAAGATCGAGAAAACGATAGCGAAATCGATAAGAAAGAAATGTTTTCGCATTTTAGAAACATCATTCTTAACATAGGCTAGGGGTAAAAGCGACGTAGCTGTTGGATGTTCTAAGCATTGACAAAGACTTTGCCATCTATGGTCTTAACTTTGTAGGTGCCTAGTTGGTCGGTACGCGCAACCGGTCGATGCCCATGGCGTCAAGCGTCTCGGCATACATGATGTTGAGGGCCGCTGCCTCTATCCATCAGCACCTTGGTAAAGCCGCTTCATGCCGATGATCCGGTCGACCACGAGTGGGTATCTTCCTAGCTATGGGATGCTCTCCTGGGTGGTTGGATCGGTCAAAGGTGATGGCAGACTCCGACCACCAGAGGAAAGATAGCGTGGCTGGCTCGGCCGAGTAGACCTCGTGACGCGCGGCTTTTGGTGGCGCTTGGAGTCATAAGCCAATGCCCCACTAAAGATCATGAGGCAGTCATCTAGCATCAAAAAGGCTGCCATCCTTTCCCTCGGTGTCATCCACCACAGGCTCAAGCTTCATGAGGGCACAGTCCTTGTATAGGTGCTTGATGGGGAAGGCATGGTTCGGGCATGGCCCCTCAAGTAGCTTCATAAAGTGGTTGAGAGCACCGTCGGTGAGTGCTCAGCCGCCTTTTTGCTCGGTAGCAGCCACGAGCGAGCCCCGTGTTGCTGCTCATTCATCTTCTTGTTCAGGCGGTTTGAGGCGCCCTCGTTGACATCCTCGTCCCACTTCGCTTTGCCCTTGGGGCAGTCAAAAATCACTTCAACCACCTCCCTCGCCTGAGGCATGGCTAGTCACGATGTTGAGAAGCTCCTTGGTGGTCCGAGGGCCCTTGCATCCTAGCTTGTGGACTAAGGACTCGTAGGTAGTCTCGGACAGGAATGCTCCGATGACGTCGGGCAACTTGTTGCATTGCCTGGAGAAGCGTGGATGTACTCATGGAGAGTCTCTCTAGACTTCTATCAGCAATTTTTTAGATCCCAGGGGTTTCCTAGGGTGTGTGTAGGTGCCCTGGAAGTTTCCCACAAAGATCTCCTTCAAATCTGCCCAACTTTGAATCTGGTTGGCCAAAAGGTGCTCCAACCATGTTTCACGCCGAATCAGCCAGGAACAAGGGGAGGTTGCGGATAATGAGTAATCACTATCCACGCCACTGGCTTGACAAGCAAGCTAGTAGTCCTCGAGCCTCAAGTCGGGGTTCGTCTCCCTAGAGTACTTTGGGACGTTGGTCGGTGGTCGATACCGTGGTGGGAAAGCCACGTTGAAGATGTGCCGGCCGAAGGCCTGGGGCCTCAACAGGTCGGGGCTTGGGCTTCAGTCTTCACCACTATCGTAGCGTCCGCCGCGTCGAGGATGGTAGCCATGGCTGGCCTCCTCTCTCTTGTCACCCCGTCCACGCCTACATCATGGTTGGGGCCAAGACGCTCATGCACCGGGACCATGGCAAGTCCCCCACCATCGCGTGGCCCCTGGTGGATGGATTCGTCTCGGCCATGTCATCCCAAAGACACACATTGACTAGCATCAAGCTCGCGTCACTGAGACAGTGAGCTTTCCTCCTGTTGCACTGCTGCACACTTGAGTAGCGTGTGGATCTCACGGCGGGCCCGACGGTCTTCTAGTGTCACGGGCTCCGGGAGACTTGGAGTAGGACCACAGCGGTAGCTATGTTCTAGCTTGCCCGGGCGAAGTGCGAGAGGCCTTCGTTGTCCTCGACGATCCTTCGGTTTATGTCATGGGTGATGGCGCGTGCATGGCCACCATCCCTGCGACGCTCGATCTCGCGTTCGAGCTCCACGCGCTCCTACTCCTGCTGGAGTCACGCATCCTTGAGCTCCTTATGCCACGCCCTTAGCTATTCCACCTACATGCAGGGAAGGGCCCCGCATCTCTTTGACTTCATCGTCGAAGTCGTTCAGTGGTGTAGCCCCTCCCTCGTGGACGCTTTCGATGCGTCCCTCGAGGGTACCTACCATAAAACATTCTCGCGAGGGGTGATGGCTCCCCCTACTAGAGTCAGAGTCGAAGATCGACTCTGAATCTCCCGCGAGAAGGTCATGGAAA
Source organism: Miscanthus floridulus (assembly GCF_019320115.1). Lineage (NCBI taxonomy): Eukaryota > Viridiplantae > Streptophyta > Magnoliopsida > Poales > Poaceae > Miscanthus > Miscanthus floridulus. The sequence goes on from NC_089598.1 coordinate 70,170,918, forward strand.
GACTCCATGACGTAATCGGCCATTCCCACAAATTCGTCTTCCGCAGGAGGAGGGTACATGTGCTATACCACGAGGTGACCAACGGTCCTCGTGGCACTGTGCAGACCAAACGGGAACGCTATCGGGGCGTCCTAGGTGAGGTATTCCAGGGAGAGCGGCTCCCCTCTAGGAAGCTGCGTCATGACGTTGGCGAAGGAGAAGGTGAGGCAGTGTACATCCTCCCGAGACGGTCGGGGTCCCAGGAAGGCATCAAGCTGACGCTCCAGCCTCCCATAGTCAAAGCCGAGGAGCTGGTTGCTCCTGGGGACACGGCCCTCCGGTGCGCGCAGCTATAGCTGAAGGGTCGAGATGGCGACTAGAGGGGGGGTGAATAGTCTTTTCTAAAACTTAATCGTGTCGGCTAACCGATACAAATGCAGAATTAAAACTATCGGTCTAGCCAAGACTATACCCCACTATATATGTTCACTAGCACCTTGCAAAGATAATTATGCAACAAAGGTGCCGGGCTAGCTAGAGCTCTCCTAAACAATTCTAAGAGCAAGGTTACACAAACCTATGCCACTAGTATTTTAAGCAAAAGAGAGCTCCTACATATGCTAGTAAGCAAAAGCACAAAGCCAACTAAGCTTACTAGCAATGCTCAATAACAAGGCAACCAATGCCAAATTAGAGAGCGTAATTACTTAGCTACACAAACTAAGTAATATGACTAACAAGGTTACATAAACCAAATTAGCCACGCAAGGGAGCTACTTCTATGCTACACAAGCATGAAGGTAACTAGCAAGCTACACAAGCTAACTAATTACAAAAGCAACAACACAAGCTTAATGTATATGAAAGTAAACGCAAGCTTGTGTAACGGAGATGCAAACCAACGGAAGAACAAGGTTGACACGATGATTTTTCTCCCGAGGTTCACGTGTTTGCCAACACGCTAGTCCCCGTTGTGTCGACCGCTCACTTGGTGGTTCGGCGGCTAATTGGCATCACCCGCCAAGCCCGCACGTCGGGCGCCGCAAGAACCTACCCCTTGAGTGAGGGTAGCTCAATGACACGCTTTACTAATGTTGCTCTTCGCGACTCCCGTGGGGCGAGCACAAGTGCCCCTCACAAGCACTTCTCCGGAGCGCCGCACAAGCTTCTTGCGCGCTTCGACGGAGACCACCACCAAGCCATCTAGGAGGTGGCAACCTCCAAGAGTAACAAGCACCACCGGCTCGCAACTCGATCACCTAGTGCCACTCGATGCAACCTCATGATGCAATCGCACTAGAATCGCTCACTCACATAATCGGATGATCACTATCAAGTATATGTGTGATGAAGGGCTCCCAAGCACTCACAAGCATGGACACTAAGTCCCTTGAGGTGCTCAACCCAGCCATGGCTAAGGGCCACTTCTATTTATAGCCCCAAGGGCTAAACTAGCCGTTACCCCTTCACTGGGCAATGGTCGGGCCAACCGGACGCTCCGGTCGTGTTGACCGGACGCTGGACCTCAGTGTCCGGTCGCTCGCAGACGACCACGTGTCCCGATCCTCGTCCACGCTACTGCCCCTCACTTCACTCTTCTCCGACTCCACGGTCACTGAACCCTGACGGAACAGCAGCTTCAACTGACCGAACGCTGGACCCTCAACGTCCGGTCGTTTCCAGTAAGCTCCCGAGCATGACCGGACGCGTCCGGTCGAACGCGATCGGACGCAGCACCAGTGTCCGGTCACTCTCCAGCTACTGCTACACTCCACGTCGCGCGACCGGACGTAGGCAGTCAGCGTCCGGTGCATTTGGATCCAGCGTCCGGTCACTTGACCAACGCTGGCATCTCCTCCATTTTCTCACCCTTGCTCAAGTGTGTAACCACAAGAATTTGCATCTGGCGCAATAGAAAATAGACATTCCATTTTCCCGAAAGCGCCGAATAGAGAGGGACCCAAAACCCATCTCACCCCTACAAACACCACCTCCTTTGTAAATGTGCCAACACCACCAAGTGTACACCATCATGTGTATGTGTGTTAGCTTTTTCACAATCATTTCCCAAAGGATGTTAGCCACTCAACTTGCCATGCCACTCGATCCTAGCGACAATGCAAAGTTAGATCACTCGAGTGGCACTAGATGACCGATATGCAAACAAGTTTGCCCCTCTTGATAGTATGGCCATCTATCCTAAACCCGGTCATAAACTTCTCTACACACCTATGACCGGTGAAATAAAATGCCCTAGGTTATACCTTTGCCTTGCGCATTCCATTCCATTTCCTTCAATGTCGATGCAACACATGCACCAACACGATCAATAATGATATGATCCATTCATATCATCACATGATCATATTGGTTCATCGATCTTGACTCTACTTGCTCTTCACCGTTGCTATCATCCATCGGCGCCAAGTCTTGCTCAAGCTTCACCGCCACGTGGTCCATCACTCCAAAGCCTTTGACTTGCCCTTCACGCTTGCAACCGGTCCATCAAGCCAAGTCTTGTCTTGATCTTCTCCACCTTGATCACATGACTCAATGTCATGTCTCATGTGCAATAAGCTCCTTCATCATCACATGTGTGAGCTTTGCAACATCTCCAAGCCATTTTCACCTCCATGGCATATGTTGCTCATACACATGTACCTGTGGACTAATCACCTGTGTATCTCACATAAACACAATTAGTCCACCTAGGTTGTCACTCAATTACCAAAACCAACAAGGACCTTTCAATCTCCTCTCGAGGGCTTTGACGGTTGCATCGTGGCTGGTGGAGCGAAGAAGTTGGACAGGGGGTGAAAGTGCAATCAAGCCCTAATTGTGGGTTTTGGTGACAATGACCACACAATTAGAGAACTAATGAGATTTATCAAGATGATAAGCAGAGAATTCATATTCGAGGATGCTACACGAAATGGAGGAGCCCCAATTACAAATATAGATGGCTTCAAACTCAAAAGAGGTTTAAGATTCTTTTATATCTTGAATTTGAGTATAGGAAAAGCCGTACTATAAAGGGGGACACAATGCTTAAGCTAATATGTGCTACCAAGTGCTCAAACAACCATAAGCATCCTCTAATTCACAGTCAAGATAGTCCACACTTCACTATTACCTTTGCTGTCTTGCGTGATGCGAGCTCCGACTCGCCCGACCCCTTGGGTACGAGCTCTGACTCGTCCGACCCCTTGGGCGCAGGCTCCGTCTTGCCCGACCCTTTGGTCATGGGCTCTGGCTCGCCCGACCCTTTGGTTGTGGGTTCCATCTCGCCCGACCCTAGGGTCGCGGGCTCCGTCTCGCCCGACCTTTTGGTCACGGGCTCCGGCTCGCCCGACGCTTTGGTTGCGGCCTCGTCTCGCTCGACCCTTGGGTGCGGTGTCTGTTGAGGGCTGGGATATATATATATATATCCCTTTACTCGCCAATGGCTATCTGCGATTTAAAGTAACCGTTGGGGACTGAGGGTATATATACATTTTCCCTTTCTTTCCAATGGTAACAAATCTGCTCTCTTCTTCCTCACTTCAGCACGCCCAAAAATAGAGCAGGAGCTCTCTCTCTCTCTCTCTCTCTCTCACTCCATTGTTGACCTACAGCCCCCAAGCAAATCCATTGATTTTCCCATAATTTCTTAAGAGAAAATGGTCCACAACTTGATTACAGAGCAACTCCATTGATTCCCAAACTTTAAAGAGCACTTGGTTTACGTTTAGCTGGCGGTTGTGTTTGTTACTCTTGGAGCTTGGCTCCTAGCCGGCTAGAGCACCACCCGTAGAGCTTGCCAACTTGTGTGGCAGCCCTAAGAGGTTTGTAACCATCTCTTGAAGCTAGTAAACTCAACCCTCATCTCAAGAGTTAAGTCTCTTGACTTGAGAATGAGGAAGGGCTAGAAAGCTCTAAGCCTTAGTGGCTAACCTCAATAACGTGGAGGTAGGCAAGCCTTGGTGGCGAGCCAAACCACGGGATAAATCATTATGTCACTTGTGCTTAATTTATATTACTTGCTTGACATATTGTTGTTGAGGTGATTTCTAGACTTTGAAGCTAATCTACTTATGTGTGGTGTTTCCACCACCTTCAGCTGTCGATCTGTGATCTACTACCCTATAGAAAGCTAAGAAATTTACCCTATCTAAATTTTGTTGGGTATATTTTAAACTGTGAACTAATTTCTCTGCAGGTGCGGTGAGTGAATTTGACTTTATTTTGAGTTGAGTTTTTTTAGACCTATTCACCCCTTCTAGGCGTACCAGAGATCCTACAAGGGGTGGGAGCCCGCACCACCTCTCTCTCCACGCTGGCGATGGAGTCCAGGCTCCCGAAGCGCACACGCACGTCCGGGGCCTAGCTTAGCCATCCGTGGCATGTTGTGGACGACGAGACGTGCAAAAGGCCCCTACCTGGTGCGCCAACTGTCGGTGTTTCAAATCACTGGCTAGTAAATTTCTAGTTTGCGCGTCTGATCTAGATGGTGTGCTCGGAAGACACAAAGATTTATACTGGTTCGGGCGGAACGTCCCTACGTCTAGTCTGCTGCTGCTCGTGTTACCGGCACTTGGTTTATAGTAGGGGTTACAAATAGGTGAGAGAGGGAGAAGGTCCCAAGTCTCTGGTGAAAAAAGTGAGTCTGGTTGAGCTCTCTCTCTACCCGTCCCTTTTTCTCTCCTCCTCTTCCATGGGGCGTCCTGCTTCCCCTTTTATAGATGAAGGAGAAGACGTATGTCACATTAGAGAGAAAGAGAGAGAGAGACGAGAAGAGGAAGGCTTCCGGGATTACGACGTCTTCCATCTCCTTTATGCGGGTCCCGCTAGCCCTGTAGATGACGACGGGGACAGCTCCATGTCGCGGCCCTGTTCGTCATGGCGCCAAATGCAGGCATCGTTAGCTGGTTGTGGCGCTCTATTCCATCTCAGCGGACGGTATTGCTAGCTGACGCCTCTGCTGGAGGCCGTACGGAAAGTGGGTAGCATAGCGCCGACACGCCTGATGTTGTTGGCCATGTGCATCTAGACGTGGCCCATCGTGGCCGCGGGTCACGTCAAGACACGTCTGCTCCCCTTCTGAGTCAGAAGTTTGATCCTGGACTCGTACTTTTAGACCCATAGTGGTTGGGGACGATATGGACCTCCGTCGGGGGAGGCGGACCCGCGCTCTCGGGATTGGACGAGGGGAGTCCGCGCCCTCGGGGTCGGACGTGACGGGGCTCTTGCTCGAGGGGTCAGGCGAGACGGAGCCCACCCCCTTGGTGTCGGGTGACCCGAATCCCACATCCTTGAGGTCAGGCGAGATGGAGCCCGTGCCCTCGGGGCCGGGCGAGACCAAGATACGCTCTTGGCCATCCGAGAAAGTTAGCATTCGCGGCCATTAGCTTCCTTTTTCTGGGTATCCCTGATACTGATACCGACAGTCAGTGTGTGGTTAGAATCGTATGATGACTCTGTTCGTATACTTTTGCTGCTAGAAGGATGACGAATAAAAACAATCACTTTCCCCCAAGTTAGTACTTATATAAGCCACCTAAAATGTAACACCCCCAGGTGTTTGTCACCAGTTAAGCAATGGGTTTAAACTCAAACATGACATGTTAAGTGGTGATGAAAGTTTCAAGATCAAATCTACAAAATGAGCGACCACTTAAACATTGGACCATGCACCATTGCTTACATGTTGCCCTTTCCAAAAATATGCTTGAGTAATGTTGGATCTACTTCTTTCATGTGCCCCACATCAATTTCCACCCACATGGATGATTGGAAAAGTTTCGTGAAGTTTGGAATCAAAAAGTTACATGAAATGATAAGTTATAATCTTTCTTGGATTGCTTTATTAAGTGAATGGAATTATAGATCGTCAACCAAACCTTGCTACCTTGCCCAAACGACTCAAATTGAAATCTACAACAAAAGTCATGAAGGGTTCGTGTTGAGCGGAGGACAAGAAAATACCTCCATCGGTCGAAAACTTGGATTTAAGCTTTACCGTGATGCTACTTTGACCTATGTTGACCAACCACTTATAGTGCTTGCATGGAGTTGCACCTTAAATAAAAGTTGAAGATTGAGTAGAGTACAACAAACTTTATTTTTGGACCAAGAGCTAGATCATCTTGGAAGCAAGTTAAACCGAGCTTTCAAGTTGGAATCCATGGCTGTTTTGGAGCTCAAAAATTTGGCTAAGTCACTAATGGACTGAAATCGAGTTTTCAGTTTTCGTGTACCTACCTTTAGCGAATTATAGTTTGAAAATCATTGAGAATTAGACGAGACTCCTTTAAGCAATATTGTAGTATACACGTAGCTCTACGCAACTATGAAATTGGTTGATCAAATAATCAATCTGTTTAGGAGATATGATGGGCGGAAAATAGGGTTTCAGTTGTATTTTTGAGGTAGAATTGGATATTTGAATTTGTGGAACAGGACCGCACCGTGGCCGGCCTGTTCAGAGTCTCGACGCCGCGTGGCCTCGCGCGCTCGCTGTCCGATCGCCACCTCGCCGTCGCGTGTCGCTTAAGTAGCCGAGCCCGAGCCCTCCCTCACTCTCCTTCTGGAGCCTGCTCGCGCTGAGCATGGCCGTGCTTGCCATGGCCACCGTGGCCGGGCGGAGCTCCTTGCCGCCGCCGCTGTTCCGTGCTCCCCGCTCCTAGCCAGCAGCACCACCGCCTCCTCGTGGTTTCCCTGAACCCGTACCACCCATTCCCGGCCTTGCCGCCGCCGGGAGCTTCACCGTCGCGTGCAGCCGCCCACTGTTACTGCCGTGCTCTCCGCCGCCGAGCCGCGGGCTCGCGTGGCCGGGCCAACTCGGGCCGCCTCGGGCCGAGCCGAGGCCACGGCGAGTGCGCGCGGGCCTCCCGGTGCTCCGCCGCCGCTCCACCATCGCCGAAGAGCCCCCTACGACCGTCACCGACGAGCCACAGTGCCTCCTCTGCTTCCTAATCCCGTCAGGGACTGTTTACTAGAATTCGACGTAAGTCAGGGGCCTAGCTGCAATGTCATTGACTCAAGTGAATAGTGCTTCCGAGGACTTATTTGTTGTAAATCGGGTAAAACTTTGAAACTTCATAGTAAATCATAGGAAATTCGTAAATTAGCAAATGAGGACTTTTTGGAATCCTTGTGAAATTCTCTATGCACTAGATCTATAATATGTCAGGTTTTAGTTTAAAGTTTTAGCTGTAAAAATGGATTTGTGCAGTCAGAGTTTGAATGCTAGTCTTACTTGTTTTTTTTATAACTGCAGTTGATGTGCTCAAATAAATGTGAAATTTTTCTGGAGTGCTACTAAGGTGATTGTTGTTGTCTGGTAAAAATTTCATGAGTTTAGGATTTATAGTTTAAGAGTTATAAAAATAACAAATGCCCTGTTTTGATTTGCTCCTATTCTGAACAGTTCTGCATGTTTGAATTAATTGGCTCAGTTAAGTTATGAATCATGATTTGATGAAAATACATGAGTTGTAGTATTTTTTTAAGCTTTCCAAAAAGTTAAATATCATGATTTTTGGCTAAGTAGATCTTGAGTTATACTTGCTTAAATCTCTGTGGCTGTTTCTGCCCAAACCCAGACAGGGTTTCCTTGTTCTTACTGTGGGGCCTTCTTACTAGTAGAATTAGCTTTAGGTGTTTACAACAAAGTTGTTTAGAATTTGCTAAGCTTTCTAAAAAGTCCAGAACCACATTTATTGGACATGTATAACTCCATTTATAGCTGTTTAAAGTGGCATGTTAGTTTCTGTCTATGTTTTGGACAGAGATGCAATTATTGGATTAGTTGACCCTTCTAACTGTAGAATCATCTTAATATGAGAATAAGAAAGTTGTAGGTAACCTCCTAAGCTTTTCAAAAAGTTATGGTTCATGTTTGTTGGAGGTCTAGAACTCCAGTTATGCTTCTCTGATGATGCTATCCGTTTTCTATATCACTGCTGTTGGGCTGGATTTGCAGTTTTGCTTGTGCAATTATTTTCGTGGTGTAAATGATGTTTGCTATGGTTGTAGTGAATACAAAAGTTGTAGAAAATTTCATAATCTTGCTTGTGTTCAAATTGTAAGACCATAGGCCTGATAGTTTAGGAGTTACATGACTTTTAAGTCTTCTGTCAAGTTTTGATTTTATTCTGAGCAGATTTGAAAGATGCTAGTGTTTGATCTAGTTAGGGTTTGAATGAGTTTTTGGTGATAATAACAAAGTTGTAGATAATTCATGTATCTAGATTCTATTAAAATTTGGTGGTATTTGGCCAAGTAGTTTGTGAGTTATGCCTGTTTAAAGTTGGGCTACAGAATTGATTACTCTCTGTCTTGTTTAGACCAGTTTCTGTAAATGGGTATATTTGACTTAGTTAACTTAAATCATGCTAAGATGATTAAATATTAATTGTAGATAATTTCATAAGCTTTCCAGAATGTCTTCTTTCAAGTCATTTGGATTTGTGTAACTCCAGTTATAGCTAAATCTTGTAGCTGCTGTTTGCATGTCCAGAAATTGACAGATTCCAATTATAGTTGTTTGCTTGTATATTGCTAAGTGTGGCTCATACCTTTGATGATGGTTGAGTTAGAGTACCTGAGATCTTGGGAAACTTGTGTCATGCTTGGTGTTGTCATCTTCTTTGCTATCGTGGCATTATAAATTGTGCGATATTTAAAGTAAGCAATGCGAAGTGCTTGTGCATGTTAACGTAACCTTGTGCTTGTCTTACTTACTGCATGCGCTGCATTATCTATTGCACTTCCATGTATTCATACACATGCATCTTGCATCTCATTTAGGTACGCTAGATGAACCACGTGAAGGATGTGATGTGGAGTCAAACCCGAAGACGGTGTTTGGTGGATCTATCCCGAAGATGGAAGGACTAAGCAAGTGCTAGGACCGGAGATGTCACCAAGTCGGTGCAAGCTAACTGAACTGATTTGTGTCGGATCCCAGGCAAGCCCCGGAGCATTTTAAGTCTCCCAGTATTTTACAAATGATTACTTAAGTACTTATGATTGATGCATTAGGTTATAAGAGTTGAATGGAACCACTTGATGCATATAAATTCCTTGTCCAGATATTACACCTTTAACCGGTATAGGTCCAGGACCGAATATATGCTTAGCCATGCTTAGACCGGTAGAAGTCGGGTGATATCCTGTCACCTGCGAGATATAGGTGGATACCAGAGCACGGTTGGCTATATTTGCTATCGTGGAACAGAACCATGGGGTAAAAGAAATCGAGGCCGGGCGAGTCTATGCGTAGGGTGACTCATGTGATTCCGTCTGTGCCGATCAAGGACCGTACCGTTGTTGGAACTTCTGACAAGATTGAACGCATGCCTATCACTTAGCTGGCCGGATAACTCGTTCCGACCGCGAAGCCGAGTAGCTCAACTCAGGCCGGGACCCGTTCTGTTGTGCGCTCCTTGCGGGGGCGATCAGACTGAGCCCAAGGGCAGGCTAGGCCTGAACGTCCTGGCATCTGGTGTCCCAGATTGTGCGGCGCAGTACGGACCCGCGAAATGTGTACCTGAGTTGTACCAAAGGTGACCTAAGGTGACCATTGATCTAGTCTGCCTGGGTTTGTGTTAGGAATAAATTCCCAGCTGGTTGAAATCGATTCGAATCGCCGTCTCTCCCGGATAGTGAGAAACTTGGCTAGCTCCAACATCGTAGTAACTGTGTATGGAACATGATGGTTCGGATGAATATGGAATTACTACACCTGCTATGGTTACTATTGTATGCTCTAAAAAGATATACCACATGTTTGGCACAGGATAGTTGCTAATCTAGAGATGGATAGTTCTAATTAACTTAATGACAGAATTATAATTGTATAATTGAGTTAATCGCTTTTTATGCAAAATGTTGTCAAGCTACCTCCACTTATAAAGCCTTGCATACTCCTTGGAGTCAATTTTATTTGGTTTATGACGGGTAAGTCTAGCTGAGTACATTCGAGTACTCAGGGTTTATCCCACCATGTTGCAGGTAAGGTTTGACCTGCTGAGGATGGTGGCTAACCACCGGTGGGCTCGGTGACTCTATATTCACTTCTCATCTACATGCTTTTGTCTGAGGATGTCACTTATGCTAGCAATGTATTTGGAACTCATATTAATGAAATCCTTCAAAAGCAATGTTGTTTTCACTAATCGGTTTTGAAATCTAAACTTGTATTATTATTTATGAATCTTTATGTAATATTATTTCCGCTGCAACTCTGCATATGTGATGTGTATTTGCTTAATCACGCGATCTTGGTTGTGATGTTGATTTACCGAGGTCCTGCGTGACACTCGGCGGACTACCGGGTTTATACAAGTGAGAGTATGCGCGGTCAACGTGTTAAGCGGGGACAGCTGTACTTGATCTTGTATAAATTGGGCGGTTCTGTCACATAAAAGTCCTTATGTGGGCTACAAGGGATGTGATCACCCGCACATAATAAAATTTAAGATTTTTAAACACTTATTATAACTATAAGTTGGAAAACCATTTTCACAACAAAAGCTTTTGTTTTTAAATACCCGTATGACATGTTTAGTGTTGAATCTAGCTCTGATGCCAGCTATCACAGAATTGACCAATTTATAAGAGCACAAGTACAAAAACAATCGCCGAAATGATCAAATTCTCACACTTGAGCCCATATAAACCCGGTAGTCAACTGAAACCATGAAGGATTTCAATCCAACTTGCATACAACCAAGATCATAGTAATTCAACATAACACACCACACGTTACAACATTTCACAAACAGTTTGCAGATAGATTACAACACCTCAGAGTCATAGTTATTACAAACCATGTCTTGTAAAGTAGCGGAAGCAAATAGTTTAACTCACACACATGAGTTCAAATACAAGTACCAGCTTGCCGATCACATCCCACAAAAGCATTCGGATAAGATAAACAGAGATCATGCCCGTGATCTAGTCTTCGTCACCTGTTGGGTGGAGACAATACTTACAGAAGCCCTGATAAAGAAGGTCATATGCAACAAGAGGGAATAAACCATGAATATGAGAATATACTCAGCTAGACTTACCCGTCGGAAATCAAAATAAATGACACCAGGGATCATGCATAGCTTAATTTAGTGGATTTGGCTGACACTTTCTTTTAGCAGAAAAGCATAAGTAATAATGTTCAACTCTTAACCTGAGCCAGCAGTGACTTTTAGCCTTTAACCTGTCATCTGTATTAGCACCTGTACTAAACAATCATTTGATTAAGATGCAAACATTAATAACCATATATAGCAGGTATAAATCATGGCAACATTATCATCATCATCCATTTAACCATATCATTAAATTAATTGAATCTACGTTGCCACTACTCAGTCAAGTTCTCACTATCCGGGAGAGACGGTGATTCGAATTGATTCCTATCCAGCTGAAGGGGTATTCCTAAACACAAACCCTACTTCCCCCGTTAGGGTCGCAATCAAGTCACCTTTGGCACAATTCAGGAGTTGCGAGTCTGAACAGATTGGCATTCTCAGAGAACCACTCTGCCAAGGTTGCTCAGGACTCTAACCCGCCTTGGACTTATGCCAATGGCTCTCCGCACATCCTTACTACCTCCAGAATGTGCGCCACTGCTCGTGTTCTTGGCCTGAGTCGAGCTACTAGGCTTCGTGGTTAGAACGAGTTATTCGGCCAGCTAAGTGTTAGGCTCGTTCAACATGACATGAGGACGTACAGTGTATCGGTCCTTAAACAACACAGACGGAGTCACTATGTCCAACCCTACACAAGACTCCGCCCGGTCTTCATTCATTATTAACATGGTTCTTTTCCACGATAGCAAATATAGCCAACCGTGATCCACCTCATCCTAAAGCTCGCAGGTGATAGGAAATCACCTGACTTCTATCGTACTAAGCATGGCTAAGCATTTAATCCGTTCCTGAACTTAAATAGGATTCAAGTGCGATATCTGGACAAGGATAGATATATAATGCAATAATTGGTTCCAACCAATTCCTATACTTAATGCATCATCAACGAATAAAAGATACTCAAGATAGTGGTAAAAACATGGGAGACTTAATATGCTCTGGGGCTTGCCTTTCAGGAAAGAGGATGGGCGGTGGTCAAGGCACTCAGGCAACTCCTCCTCGGTGGCTGCTTCGTCGATTGCCTAATCCTCGGGCTCCTCCTCCTAGCTCGCTCCCTCGAACTCCAGAAGCATCACTCCCTCCAGCACACCTATTGCATGTATGCGCAAGATAAATATCATGGATGCACAAGAACCAAGTTAGGAATGCTCGAGGAATGCACATGCTTGCTGCAGTCACATTTTCTGACTTAAGCTCTATTCAAATCACTTTAACTTATCAAGTTTATACAACATAATGTACAATTGCTCATCTTTAGTTAAGGACCTAGCACCTGCACCTAAGCATGTTCTCAAGTTAGGCTAGCACCTAAACAATCCATAAGAACATTGCAACAAAGCATACACACAACATTCGTATTTTAGCAAAACAGGAACTATGTAGTGGTACAGTAAACAGATCACAACCGGAGATCTACAAATTGAAATGATAGGCAACAAGACAATTTGGAAAGCTTATGAAATTGCCTACAACTCATTTTCAGACCTCAATGCATTATTCCAACCTTTACTAGGTCAAATTTACAGAACCATATAAGCAGATCCAAACAAGACAGAGAGCAAGCAAAACTGTGATTCAAATTTGAAAGACTGTAACTCCTAAACTACTAGGCCAAATGCCACCAAATTTTAATAGGATCTAGATACTTAAGTTATATACAACTTTTGTATTCACCACATTCCCAGCAAACCAAATTATCATGGTGAACTTTGCAGAGTTCCCAGAACTATCTAAAAAGACATAATGCAAGGAAATATTTATTAACTTATATGGAAAACATATAAATGGATAAAACCAACTTTACTAACTCATCACACATATCAAAATAACACCAGAAAGTAAAGTGTTCACCACCAATTCATTTCTTTTAATGCCTTTCTTAATTTATTTAATTATTTAAGAGAAATAATAAACATATATGAACACTACACCATTTAATCTATAAAAATTATAGTAGGCACTACATGCTCTAAGTAGCCTAATGTAAAAATTTTACATCATTTTAACAAGTATAACATCCTACATAAAAATAACAAGGCATAAAGGCTTAAAATGACATAAATAGGAAACCCTAGTTAAAAGTGTCAAGCAATAGATTTTATATTTCTTCCTAGCATCCTTAAGGTACTAGGACATCCTCCAATAAATCTCATGGTCATTGGACTCATAGATAAATTACTAAAATTCATACAAGGATCATTCAATGATAAAAGGAAAACTCCATAACTCAAAAACCATACATGCACTGACTCTCAAATTTTTACCAGAGCTTCTACTCATCAAGAAGAGCTCACCAACAAAATTTCATAATTTTTCGAGCACAGGAACTCAAGATATAAATTAAACAACTTTGCATTCATTTAAAAACACATTTCAAGTTTCAATTTAATTCTTCCAAAAATTCCACTACAAGTGTTCATGTTATATTTTTCCTAAATACTACACTTCACCATGATCCTAACAAAATTCGAACCACCCAATTTGGATTTATAAAACTAGAGATACAAATTTTACAAAACAGCATTCAAATCTGAATTATTTGAACTATCCTTTCAACACTCAGTCACTGGCAGGTGGGGTCCACCTGTCAGCTGGACCCGCGCGTCAGCGACACGAAAATAGGGGAGGTGGCTTGCTCGACGTAGAACCGGCAGAGCTCGCCGACGGTGGCGTCACCGACGACAAGGAGGGTACCTCCATGTTTGCCATGACCTCCCACACCGATTGACACCCTAACCCTAAACCCTACCGGCCCCTAAGTACCCTAGCCACAGAGCTCGGCGGCTCGGCCATGGCGCATGGCGGCGCGCGGCCGTATTCCGGCCTGGCTAGACCAGCGTTGACAGTGACATCTTCACCCAAGCATCAGCACATGATGGAGAAGGCGAGACGAGAGCTAGGGAAGGAGGAGAAAAGTGGTGTTGTGCTGGCCACGAAGAGCGCAACTCCGGTGAGGTTCGGACGGTGGTGGAAATGGAAATGTAGCCACTACCTTGGTTCTCTGGCTCAACAGCAAGGTGGATGAGCTAGAGGAGGCTACGGTGGAGTTGTGGGTTAGCTGGAGGTAGCGTTTTCATAGTGGTAAGGGAGCTAGGCGACGGCACGTGCTCGGCGTCAATGGCGGAGGCGGTGGCTGTCACGGCGGACGCTGTGCTGAGGCAAAGGAGAGGCTAAATGAACTAGGGCGCTGGGAGGCTCATGGGTGCGTGCTATTGCTTGATGTGGCGCTCACTGGCCCATCATGGCCTGACCGAGCAGGCCGGCAGCGATGCGCGGCGCCACACGACGTTCAAGCCCTGAACACGGTCAGGAATTGTAGCTTCCATTCAGTTAAGCCATCGATGCCTGACAGTGTATATTCATCATGTTGAAACTACTAAGTCGTTGATCCTTAGCGAAAATAGTATAAATGAAAGGTGTAGCCCTTCATACCATCTTCAACTTCTATTAAAAGACCAAGGCCTAATTCTCAACCGATGCCGAGTAAAATCATGCCAAAGTGGAGTACATGAAACTGAACTTGGATTTATGACTTAGAAATTTTTCAGAGTCTTCAAATGGACCTCAAAACAGACTTGTGGGCCCTTTTTGAGCATGTTCTGCACATTTTCATGAGATGGTCATAAAATAACTTTTGTTCCTTATAAAATTTTCTACAACTTTGCTTTTGGTTTCTCAGACATGCAAACACTCTAAGCTATACTTTTTAATCAGTCAAACAAAAGAGCTCTAGGGGTCAACACTAGTCAAACCATGACTTGGAAACTTAATTAGGCAAAATGATCAACATGAACATTGTTCCTAATGACATTCTAAGTATAACTAAGTTGCTTAAGAGGATAATTAGCCACACCACACATTGGTCACCCAAAATCAAGCATCACATGTACAGAAACAAGGAAAACAAGTGACTTTGTTACTTCTGTTTCAAAACCATGTTTCATGTGTTTCATGAGTTTGTGGCATAGTACTAGCTAACCATGTTTCACTAAAGTGAGTGGCACATGTTGCACACTATTCATTTCCTAAAACAAACACACATAGAATATAACAATATGTTGCAATGTTTCAAAATCATGTTTCATACAATCTAAGCTCATGAATGGATGAATGATGCTCATGTTTATGAAATGCAAGTGCAAATGTGGAAGCCAAACACCTAGGGTGTTACATAAGCATCTATAATCCACACACATTCTCAAGGACTTGTCCTTCTTTACAAACAAAGCTGGACATCCCCATAGAGACAAACTAGGTTGAATGAGACCTTTGTCCAATTGTTCTTGTAACTGAATTTTAAGTTTAGCTAACTCATTTGGTAGCATCCTATAGGGTCTTCTTGAGATAGGTGCCACACCTGGCACTAACTCAATCTTAAATTCCACATCCCTATCAAGCGGTAAACCTAGCAACTCATCTAGAAATACATCAAAAAAACTCACCAACCACTAGAATATCACAAAGGGTAGTGGCTTGGATAGTGCAAGACAAGTTTTGGAGATCAAAACTTTGGGGAAGCGGTACTAGAAAAGCATTACCTCCCTTTGGTTCTCTCAACATAATTGTTCAAGTGGATGTGTCAATGAGAACACCATGGTCACTCATGCCTAAGATCACATCTATGCTAATCCAGGCAATACTATTAGATCCATCGTGTACTCCCTCTCTTGTATAGAGATGAGCACATCTCTGACTATCTTATTTGTAGAGATAGTAGCCCTAGCCGAACTTATACTATAACCACCCTTGTTTACCTCAATTATTTTCTAATCATACTTAGATGCAAATGCTTGGCTCATAAATGAATGAGAAGCTCTAGAATCAAATAAAACAATGGTGGGATGTTTGTTAACAAGAAACATACCAGCTGTCACAACCTCTCCCACAGGAACTTTTTCAACAGTGGTGTAATGCACTTATCCAGTACATGCTTTAGGATTTGCATGCCTCTGATTTCCCTGGCTTAGGTTGCGGTTCTTCTTAGGATGGGGGCACTCTTTGGACCAATGGCCCAACTGATTATAGTTGAAGCATGGTTGATTGCTCCTGGATCCTGCTGAGCTTCCTTGTCCTCCATTCCCCTTGGGTAGGGCAATGGTGAATGCCTTATGAAACACCTTCTAAGGTCGGTTGGCATGGGGTTTTGGCGGAGGAGGCCTGAACTTGGACGCTGGTGGTCAAAACTATGGCATAGCCGCCATTAGAGCTCTAGATTGGGAAGACCCTAAGGTGCCTGCCTCAGCTGCTCTCTTGCGGCCTTTTGCTGCTGCATGCATATTGTTCTGATTCTCTTGAGTCAAGGCATCACTAATGAACTCATTGTATGTGGTGCACCTTGAGTTGGCCATGGTTTTCATTAGCTTAGTGCTAAGGCCTCGCTTGAAGCTTTCAATCTTCTTTTCCTCTGTATTGATGAACCCTGGGGCATATCGGGACAAATTATTGAATGCATGCATGTACACCATAAGAGTCTTGGTCCCTTGTGTGAGTCACATGAACTTGGCTGCTTTCATGCGCATTAGCCTTAGAGGAATGTGATGTCCCCTAAAGGCTAACTTAAATTACTCCCATGTGACCTATGAATTGGCATGTAGGGATGACAGGAAATGGGTCCACCATATTTCGGCTGGTCCCTGTAGCTGATGGGACACATATTCTACCTTCTGATGTTTCGTAATCCTTAATAGATAGAACTTTTGCCCGATTGTGTTTAGCCATTCATCCGCCTAGAATGATTCTTCGGCCACCTTGAAGATAGGAGGCTTGGTGTCTAAGAAATCCTTGAAAGAGTTGTATTGATTCGGCTTAGGCCCCTATTGTTGCTGATGGGTGCGAGCAGTGTTCTATGTGATGAGGCACAGTGTTTCCTCCATGGTTCTATGACTACCCAAGAACTATGTGAAGAATTCATTCGCAAACGGTGGTGGCAGTGGTGGTAAATCACCATCGTTGCCACTTGGGTTGTTGCCTACTCCAGCGTGAGTGCGAGTCATCTACAAAGTTACAATAATAAGTGATTATTAGATGATGCCAGGGGATTGCAGATGAATTGTATAATCATGCCAAACTAAAATTACTGGAAAGAATCTTAAATTCATATAATAAAACAGAGGCATAATAATTCATTCTCGCAATAAGACATCACCAATTTGATCACTTATCGGTCTCACAACGCATTAACATCCATGTCATAGTCACCAGTAAGACAAAACTAGAATTTCAATAAAGCTCAACCCATCATGAAACAAAATGCAAAGCGCCAATATTACATGGAAGTCAATTCACGAATGCCAAACTTCAAGATATAAGTCCATTACATAAATAACAGGGATACATCTAGCACTCTAACTAGTCACTAGGCGATGCTAATCTTCTGTGTGCTCTTTGTCAAGGTCGGAGATAGGATCATCCTCACCCTCTAGCTCTACTTCCTCTTCCTTGCAGTTGGTTGTTCAAGAAATGCACCTCATGCTGAAGATCAACCACCATGTTTTGGGTTTGTGCAAGCTACTGAAGCAAGTCCCTCTCAACATGGTCCTACTGTATGCTCAAGGCTTGGGTCCTATCTTGTTCTGCTTCTGCCATAGCTGCACAGTTGTTTGCTAGGATCCATTGGTGCGTAGCTATGAACGCCTTGGCACGGGTGGCCTCTAGCTGCTCCCGTAGTCCTGCTAACATTGCCTAGTCATTCGCTCTTGCCTCTTGGGTGGTAGCTCTCTGCTGATCAACTTGCTCCATTTGGGTGTGAAGATTTCCCAAAGCTACATAAGCTTGATCAGTTTCCCAACGAGCCTCACTTGCTGCCTTTTTGTGCTTGTGCACATGCTTTTTTAGCTTACGCTGTGCAGCTTCGGCTCTTATGAGCTTATCCATGCAAGTGGTATAAGACTCTTGCCAAAAGTCCCTAGTATCCTGATGAGTATAAAACATCTTCATCACTGCAAACATTGCACTCATAGTAGGACTAGAACTGTCTGACCGGTCATCCTGATCTCGAATCAACGCATTGCCGTTGCGATGTGCCCATACTGTTGTGGATGGATCCACTCGAGGAAAAGTACCAGTGGCACTGCTGGTAAGCTCAGCCCCGTGTTGCTGACATATCTAACTCAATACCTCAAAGGCTACTACTTGAGCAGCCTCCCAAGGAGTTCTTCCTTCGGATTCCGCCTTCCATTCCTGCCAGAAGGGTGCTTGGTTATGAGCTGGTATGGTCAGCTATACTTCATACCATGGTTGTCCCTCCTGGTATAATTTATTCTAGTAATAGAGGGGTGGTTCATAATACCCCGCATAACACAAGATTCTCCAAAGTAGGGCAGGAGTTCCAAGGAAATTTTCACTTCTAGCCGATGTTGCCATATGTACCAACAACATGTGCAACTCTCCTGAGACAAAGTCATAATGGATAAGAGTTATATAACTGAGTAAGAGATTTATAAGGGGAGGAACAATGCAAGTATGAAATAATGATTTATCATGATGCATGCATGTTCCGTACGTCCTTACAAACTTAGGAAAAATTATTTCTAACGACATACACGGTGGCATACATACGTTCTCTCATATATAGCGTAACTAGTCGGGCTACATGTTTCACTATTAGTGTACCTACACAAGAATTTCATTTTAGCCCAACCCCATAAGTATATATGCAGAATGTAAATCTGGGCTCCAGGTTGCAATCTAAATACTTATATATATATATATATATATATATATATATATATATATATATATATATATATATATATATATATATATATATATATATATATATACTTCCATATCAAAGCTAACCAAAAGTAAATACGTCCTATATATACATATAAATATGCATATACAGTCATATCAAAGCTAACCCACAATTAAATACTTCTGTATATATATGAGGCATATATACACTTCAGTATCAAAGCTAACTCTCCCCCATTAGACCTACACGCTCACAACTTGTGATCAAGCCACTAGTGATGATGATTGGCATCTCACCTTGGGCGTAGAGGCATTTGATCCATACATTACCACTCAAATGAATGGCATCCATACAATAGCACGTCATATGGACAATGAAAAGGAAAACCCCCAAGTTAAGTACTTAATTAGCCATATGAAGTCATTAATTGGGCATAAAGGAAGTGATCACTGGCACACTTTACATTCAAACTCTAGGTTTTAAAACACCTATATATAGCTATTAGTTGCTAGAAACTGGTTTTGGAAAACAAAACCTTTGTTTTAAATACACATATAGAAATTAATGTTAAATCTTGCTCTGATGCCAGCTGTAGCAGAACCGACCAATTTATAAGAGCACAAGTACAATAGCAACCCGCAAGCGGTCGCACTATCATACTTGATCTCATATAAACCTGATAGTTAGTCAAGTACTATGATAGGTCTCGATTAACCATCAACATACAACCAAGATTGTACATGATTCAACATACATGTCACATGTTACATAAGGTTCACAAATACAGTTCATTCATCAGAGTATGAATTAAGGTTATTACAAACCAAGTTCAGTAAATAGTAGCGGAAGCAAATTTAAAGTTTGAAACTAACATCTGCCATCATAGTTCAAATACATAGTGTCAGTTCATGATCACACTCCCACAAAAGCATATAAGAAGGATTATTAAGAGATGCCTGCCCAGGGCTCACTCCTCATCCACGGCAGGACAGAAGCAGTTCTTGCAATAGCCGTGATAAACTATACCATCTGCAATAATGGGAATAAAACCCTAAGTACAAGAAGGTACTCAGCTAGACTTACCCATCATAAACCAAAAACAAAGTGACTCCAAGGATTATACAAGGTTTTATAAGTGGAGGTAGCTTGACAACATTTTGCATAAAAAGCGACTAACTCAGTTGTACGATTATAATTCGATCATCAAGTTAATTATAGCTATTTATCTCTAGATTAGCAACTAACCTATGTTAAACATGTAGTATATCATTGAGTAGCAACAATAGTAACCATAGCCGGTGTAGTAATTACATGTTCATCTGAACCATCATGTTCCATATCACAGTTACTATGATGTTGGAGCTAGCCAAGTTCCTCACTGTCCGGGAGAGATGGTGATTTGAATCAATTTCGACCAGCTAGAAATTTATTCCTAACACAAACCCAGGCATATCAGATCAATGGTCACCATAGGTCACCTTTGGTACAACTTAGGTACATATTTCGTGGGTTCGCCCAATGCCGCACAATCAGGGACAATCAGCTGCAAGGACGATCAGGACTACCCTGCCCTTGGGCTCATGCCTAGGCTCCCCACACATCCTTACTACCATCTAGAGTATGCACTCTAATAGAACGGGGCTTGGCCTGAGTTGAGCTACTTGGCTTCGCGATCGGAACGATTCATCCGGGCAGCTAAGTGATAGGCATACGTTCAATCTTGTCAGAAGGGCCAACAATAGTATGGTCCTTAATTAGCATAGACAGAATCACATGAGTCAACCTACATATAGACTCTACCTAGCCTTCATTTCTATTATCTCATGTTTCTTTTCTACGATAGCAAATATAGGCAATCGTGCTTCGGTATGCACCTATATCTCACAAGCAGCAATCTAGTGGAATTATAAAGCAATAATTAACTAGTTGCATACAACCAATTGCCTTTAAGCCTTACTAATAATATCAATAGATCATATGTATCACAAGCACAATAGAAAACATCATGGTTAAACATAACTAACTTATTTATATCCATTTATTATTTTCCTTAAATAATAGGGTGATTTAAAGGATAAATAATTCTAGTCCTTAATAAATGTTGATAAAATTACAGTAGCCTACAAATGACCTCAATAGTCTACTAGTACAACTCTCATGACATTTGGATAAGTACAACTACCTCTACAAAAATGACAAGTTATGTAGGCTTATTTTAGCAAAAATAGTTTAGCATAGTAAAAAGTGTCAAGCACCAGATTTAATATTTTTCTTACATTCCTCTAAGCATAAGAATACTAGTGTAAAAATTTGCATGATCATATGTTATATATTTTTACCCCTAATAAATTTCACTAGAAACCAACAAATAATTAGGATTAAATATGAAGACCAAAGTATGACCACTGCAAGTTTAGTATTTTTCTGAGCTAGAGCATGTCAACACAAGACCATCAAAATTGGAATCACAATTTTATCACCTTTCTAGCTCAAGTTATGCATTTAACAAGACAGAAACCATTTAAAAAGCATTTATCTAGCTACATTTTATTCTCCCAGACAAATACCAGAAACTAGTGTATCTCATATTTTTATCAAATACTACACTTCAAGATGAAACTAACTAATTTTTGGTTCACCAAAATTAGACACTCCTAGCTTGAGATATGAAATTTTGAAACATGCATTCAAATATGTGAAATAAATCAGAAAATCAAATCATATCCGACTGACAGCTGGGACCCTGCGGTCAATGGGGACCCACCTGTCAGACACACTAGAAGCATAGCATAGTGGTTGACTGATGAGAGTTCACCGTCAGGTGAGGTTTCCGATGGTAGCATCTACACCGCTGCACTCTACACGTCGAGCCACTGTCGGTAGGTGTGCTCGGTTTGCCCGAAAGTAGCTCGTCGGTGGTAATGGCGGATGGCGGAGGTCACGTGGCGGTATGTCAGGCAGGCTTCAGGCCACCATACACTCTGATGAGGTGCTCTACAGCTTCGCGGTAACCTATCAGAGCTAACCTAGGTGGCTAGGGTTCCGGTGATGTGACAACGAGCTTGGTCCACGTGCGTGGCCACGCGGCGATGCATGGAGCACGGTGGTGCTCATGCTGTTCTGGCTAAATGGTGGTGAAAGGTGGGTCTTCATCATGCCACTAGCGAGGGCTAGGGTTACTTGACCTAAGGCGTGCGAGGACGGAGGGATACGGTGGACTAGCATGACAGCGACGAGCTTCAGTGCCACGACGACAATGGCAGTTGCATAGAGCGACGATCCATTTTGGCACCGACACGCGGTGGCGTCATCCCTAGATTCGGCCTAAGCTACAAGACTCTAATGGGGTGCTGGACCAATGGAGAGGGAGGCGTGCGGGGCAGTAGAATGGCCGAGCTACGATGAGCCGTGAGCGCGGCGGCGCTCCAGTGATGGCGTGATGGTGGTGAAGCAAAATGCGCCCTTACCCTGGCTCGGCAAGAGGGGCTAGCGGGTCAGAGTGGAAGAGATGACGATGGTGGAGCTGCAAACGAGCTAGATTAGGCAGTGGTGCAGCAATGGCAGCAACCAGGCACGGTCGGAGCGACGGCGATGGCGCGGCGGCGCGGTGCTTCGCTTTGCTTAGGCGTGGGCGAGAGAGAGCGCTGATGCGAGCAGTGAAATGAAGCGAGCAGTAGAGGCGCAAGACCTATTCCTCCACACTGGCCTAACCGGCTGGGCCAACACCGACTGTACGGCCTCCACGCGACGCGCCTGGCCTACCCTCAGTTGGCCACTAACGACGCGGCATCCACGGCCATCAGGCCCCGATGACACGACTGACAGAGCGACTTTGATCCCATGTATCTCCTAAACCAGTTAGAGTTAGCAAAGATTCCCTGAATAGAAATTGTAGAGCTAAATGAGATGTCCAACTTTGCATTAGGAACCATCATCTAATTCTCATTGATTAACAAACTACATTACTCTAAAGTTGGGTACTTTGAAACTGAAAATCGTTTCAACAGTTCGAAAATTTTGCAAGTCTCAAAACAGCATTTTGTTGATACTTGTGAGCAATTTTTTAGCAAGCTATGCACTGAATTAGACCTTGACACAAAAATAAAAGTTGTTACTCTAGTCAAGTACTATAACTTTGCTTAAGGGTGCACTGTCATGCAAATACTCTATGCTATAGTTCAACTTAGGTAAAACATACAACTTGAAAATGAAAGCCTACACTATAACCATGACTTAGAGGCCAAATGGGTCCAAGTCATGAATACCAAAGTTGTTCCATGTGACATTCTAAACATGTTTAAGGTACTCCTAAGGTCCCACAAACATTTTATACATGGGTCACATGTAAATCCTAGCATATGCAAAGCATTTAGTAACAAACACATGTGATATAAGCAATCCGAGAGATAAAATTGCGATGCTCATGCTCATGAATGATCAATGATGCTTGTGCTCATGCAATGCCAATGCCAAATGCAAAGCTTAACACAGGGGGTTACAGAAAGCAACGTCGTCGTTGTTTCGATGTCTCTCCTTGTACGTGCAATGACATACATAAATGTATTTGTCCCCGGGCACACACACGCAGCACCCTCATTGCGTGAACAGCCGCTACATTACATATTTAGGTGGTCTAGCTCTACAAAATTCGAATTCACCAAAACAATAGATCTAGGGGGCCAGATTCACCATTTTGGATGAAGCTCCTCAAGGGTGCTCCATGAAAGCCGGTTTCGTACCTCCTCATGGATCTGGAGCTATTGTGTTGCCAAATAGTTCATTCCCACCCAAACCTTAGTTTCATAGATCTGGAGCTGTTATGTAGCCACCAGGTGGCACTGCTGTGTAGCCAAGGGCAAAACAAGCCATTCCAACCAAAACCTTAGGGCATGTTTGGATGAGACCCCTGGGAAAGCTTCCTGACAAAGGCAGTGGTCCCATGCGTCCATTTTTCGTGGCCTAGAGCTAGATGTTGTTGCCTGGCCTAGGCAGCATCCTAGGCCACCAACCAAACAAGTCCTTAGTTTTGGGGATCTAGAGCTAGTTATGTAGCCAAACAGTTCCATATAGATTCACGATGAATTTCAGATCCAATAGTGAAGTTGTTTTACGGTGAATTCCAAATTCAGATTCACTTTTTCGATGATAGAGTTCTACCAAACAAACCTGTACTATTCGTTCATCCACTCATATATCTTGGCAGAGCCCAAATCTGTACATAATGTTTTCTTAAAACATGACTTGTTCACCTGTATATATGGAGATATTCCTGTGCATACACTAGTACGCTCTCCATAGGAGCAATGCAACTTTATGGACTAGACTGGTAAATTTCAAGATCATATCATATGGCTACTAAAGATTCATAATGTGTTTGGTTTGTGGGATATCTATAATAAGTAGCATTTGGTTGGGTGGCAACTTGGATAAGGGCAATCAGTACAAGATAGTTTTTTTTGGAGATACTGAATGAACATGCTCATAAAAATCTACGGAATGAGTTTATCCATATTTTCTTATCTTGATTATTAGTAAATAAATTAAAGATTATTAGTAAGTTACATATTATTAATTTTGTAATTATGATGGTAAGATTAGTTTTGGTAAGTAATATTGACTAATGCATGATTTTTGTGCCAATTAGGTAGTGGTGGTTCTAATTACATAGTGTATTTTTAATTAGTAATTATCATGTAAAAAAATAAGTATTTATACATTTTTATTAGTGTACAATTAATTATTGTTATTTTAAAATAAAAGATATACTCCCTCTGTTCTTAAATTATAAGTTGTTTTTGGCTTCTCTAGCATAGCTTTTGTTATGCACTTAGATACTACGCTATGTCTAATATATATATATATATATATATATATATATATATATATATATATATATTAGACATAGCGTAGTATCTAAGTGCATAACAAAAGCTATGTATATATATATATATATAGCAAAAGCTACATACCTACAAAGCCTAAATGACTTATAATTTAGACTGGAAGGAGTATTTATCAACTACTATTATTATCCATCCAACCAAACAATAAATGGCTCGTAACACAAATGCAAACACATAGGCAGCGTGGATGCTATCATAAAATCCATGGATTATCATATCTCATACAATTAAGCTCTCAAACCAAATAAATTTTAGTAATTATACAACTAGTTTGGGTTACTTATAGTAGAACCTGTCAACCTAAGTGGCTGGGTTTAATAAGTTTTCAATTTGACGTGGATGATTGTATTTTTCTAGATTTCTTCCACATCAATAGCGAGGTGCTAATCTCAAGATGTGTCAGCTTTGACCAAAAAAATGGCGGAGATGGTATATGTGCATCTTTCCATGCTTGGAAGTCGTTCTAGAATTTTTTTTTTTCCTCATCATCATTTGCTACAAAAATTGTTCTTTCCTGTGCATCACTACCTCTGGCCCCTAGTCTGGATCGGGTCCTCTCCTTGTGCCCACGGACTTGGACCTCTCCAAGAGACGCACACGCACTGATGCACGCGCGCACGCGCGGTCACCCCTTTGCAGTTGCAGTTGCGCAGTATCTGATAGAGTGATGGATGCATCAGGGATGTGCATTGGTTACTTGGACACCCAAAGGGGAACCAGCAAGAAAAAGAAAAGCATCCAAGAGGCGGCACTCGCTCTCTGCAGCAGCAGATTTTGTGCTTGTAAATTCATGCAATCATTTATCTTCTAAAAATTCATGTAACCGAATCTGGTAGACATCGTATCATCAAGGTTTTGCCAGTTGGTCAGTCCCCGCTAGCCGGGAGGTTAGTATGTTAGTTTGTTTAGTCTCTGAGAAATGCTCTTTCTGAATTCGGTCTAATCTGTAATCCGAATGCCTGTATTTCCGTTATGCTATAATGGGAATGGGGAGATGGTTCGCTTGGAAAAAAAATCAAGCAGATGTCCTCGCTGCAATCATCACGTCTAAAGCAGCGTGCATCGTACGGTTAGGACAGACTTTGTCACCCCCACCGCGCACTACGAGCGCATTGCTCTCGATTACAACATGTGTGCACGCCTCAAATCCGTTCCCGGTAGATGTATCTGCTCCGTGGTATGTGTGGAACACAAAAGGTGATATATGTATACAACTCGTATAGAAACTAGTACACATTTCTCGTATGTAAAATTGAAACCCAAAATGTTGTGGTTGCGTATGAGAGCAAGAACCAGATATGAATTGATTATGTTGCTCCAAAAAGAAGGTGTGGACAAGTAAGACAAGCCAGGAACGAGAAGCAGAGCCCAGGACCACCGCGTACCCCTACTCAGCTCATCTCCGGTTTTTTTTTTTTTTTTTTTTTTTTTTTTTGCGGTTCAGACTTCATTCATTTATCACTGAATATCAGGATTACACTCTTCAGCCAGCAGGCGATCGATGCAAGTTGGGGCTATTTGCCACTCTCCCAACCTGTCGTCACCCGTCACCTGCTTAGCTAACAAGTGCGCTACACGATTACATGATCGAGGAGCATACATCAAAGAAAAATCAGTAAAACTTGTGCTAAGCTCTAGCATCTCCGCTAAGAATCAGCGCTATATGTGATCGCATGAAAGTCCTCTTCTCCCACAGCTTGGCTAGCATCTCACAGTCGGTTTCCACTAGCAATTTTGAGACTCCCTTCGACCTTGCCAGCTGAATTCCATCCCTGCACGCAAGGGCTTCCATCATCAAGGCATCCAAACCACGGGGGTACCAAAGGGCTCGACCACCCTCAAATCCCCTCGCCGAATTTCGTAACATTGCTCCTGATGCTCCCTGTCCATCTTGGAGACTGAAAGCAGCATCTACATTGCATTTTATCCGGTCTTCAGGTAGTGGCTACCATCGCTGCCGCCCTGCGTTACGTTTCGCCGGTTTCTTCTCCTGAGAGATCCGCTAGAGATCATGCGCCAGGTCTACTGCCCATTGTACAGCTGCCCTGATCGGCACCTGATTCTCCCCATGGCGACGTTTGTTCCTCTGCGACCATAGCGAATACATGCCGATGATTAGTAGGCATCTGTCCTTGTCTGAACACACCTCAGGGCGAAGAATGTCTGACGCCCAAGACAAATGATGCAATGCCGACATTTTGGTTCCAGTAAGCTGCTTGATATCATGCCAAAACATTTTTGCTATAGTGCACTCAGTAAGGACGTGCTTGATTGACATCACAGAATGCCGTCGGCTCAACATGGCACTGATGCAACACGGCTTTTGCCGGGAGAAACTCATGGAGAACTCTCCACCAGAATACCCGAACCTTTGGTGGAACATTGAGTTTTCAAGTCCTTTTCCAAGAGACATCTCCTGACCCTTGCGGCTGCACCAAATTCTCTTGCTCTTGGTCAGCAGCAAGCTTCCTGTAAGCCGATCGGACAGAGTTTTCACCATGTTTCTCTGGCTCCCACGCCCAGTAGTCCGCCTGATTCGGTCGTACAGGTATGATTAGTATAGCATGTGCGTCCACAGGAACGAAGATTTCTCGGATCAGCTCCTCATTCCATGTACCAGCCTCAGTCAGCAGATCAGACACCATGTGCGCCCCTTGATCATTCATCGGGGTGAGTGGTCTAGCATCAAAATGCATAGGAATCCATCTGTCAATCCAAATATTTGTAGAATTACCATCACCAATTCTTCTGATCATGCCTTTCCTAAGGACTTCTTTGCCAGCCATGATAGCTCTCCATGTGTGGCTAGCATGCTTCTTCCCTGTACTCTCCATAAACTCTGAATCATGGAAATAGCGTCCTTTCAACACTCGAGCACAGAGACTATCCGGCCTTGTAGATAGGCGCCATCCCTGTTTCCCTAACATGGCTTTATTGAAAGTATGTAAATCCCGAAAGCCCATGCCTCCTTTTGATTTTTGCTGAGTGAGGCAATCCCAGCGAAGCCAGTGCAAATGCCAGTTATCCGCTGAACCCCCCCACCAGTAATTGGAGATCGTTGTCCTCATCTTCTTACATGTTATCTTGGACAGCAGGAAGCAGCTCATAGAGTAGGTCGGGACTCAGCTCATCTCCATTGGGCGACCAAATTTGGTGGTGAGTTGCGGAGGAATCAGAACAAACCAACCACCAGGCCAGTAGCCACACCATACCACACTAGGTAGCAGTTGAAAACTATGTAAGATATTAGATATATACTATACCATAGCAATAGACCACACCATGTTGCGGCTCAGTTGCTGAGGATCAGAAATATAGCATTCCTTTCTTGTTTCTGTTCTCCCCGTCACAAATTATCAAATGGCAGTTTTCAATTTTCATGCATGCAATGCAAGTGGGGCATGACTAGATAGAATAGGGGCAGCACAAGCAAGACAGGGAGCATCAGCATCCCCCTGTGTTTCAGCACGAAAGGACACCCATCCATATCTTAAGCAACACAACTTTAACAATGTGACTATGCACCAAGGAGACCACAATGTAAAATTCACACAAAACCACATGCCAGCCACCAAACCACACTGCTATAAAAGAACATAAACATAACCCCTGATGAATTTGATAAACCAAGTCAAAAGCATCATTGTAGGAATATTAGTGTATGCAAGAGGAAACAAAAAAAATCCCCAACTCACAGCGGCCTTGTATAGAACTGCCTCCGAACTTTATTTTCCTACCACCACCATCTTGCTCCTTGATGTTGAATGAATGATTGCAGGGAAACCTCCCCCCACTTTCCAAAGACAGTATCATGGCACCAGGAAAAGGATAACAGATGGGGAAAGACCCCACTTCCACAAGCACCGAATGGGGGCCACTATTGACAATAGGGTGTGCACCACCCATGCAGACTTGCAGTGCATGCTGCATAGAGACTGGAAAGGGCCGGACACCAAAAGGAATTCAGGACTCTAGATATCTGGACCAGCTGACTTGGTAGGGTTTTGGATTCAGAGCCAGTAATTGAAGCAAGCAACCCAGAAGCCCATGCCTTGGAACAGGAAGATAAGATTATTATGACATCCTGATGTGATCTCCTAACTGCTGAATTATCAGGATTTGATGGTTCTGCGTCCACAGCTGTGCAACCAGAATCATCATCAGGCTAGAGAACATTGCTCTGCAGTAATTCAACCTTTCGAGCCACCAAGAGGGTTTCACAAAGATAGATTGGCTCATGCTGGGCATTAGCAAGCACAATGCAGCACTCCAAAATCAGGTTGTAACATACAGCAAACAATCATTTACAACAGAAATTACGACCCATGGTTGTAACACCCTAGGTGTTTGGCTTCCACTAATTGCATTTCATTTCATAAACATATGCATCATCTATGTCATCATTGCCATTGTTACTAAAACATGCATATGCAACATTTTCAACTGTATATGTTTCCTGCTTGATTGTTGTGAATGGTAGTGGTGCAACATATGAATGCAACATGAATTTCTCATCCCTTGAAGCATGGCAACATGGTAGTAATGTGACAAGTATAGGATAACAACAAGGCTAGGCAACATGTGAAACATTGTATTGAAACATATGTATGAATTGCTTGTTTTAATTTCTGTATCACATGTGATCATTAGAAGTGGTATAACAATTTTTGTAAAAGGGTTGATCATGGTCTATTACACCTTAACTACACTTAGAGTAATTGTTGGGACATTGTTCATGTAGATCAAAATGACCAAAATGCCCTCAAGTGAAGGTTTGACTTGAATTGACCCTTGGAGTGTCCCTGTTTGACTGTTTAAAAAGTGCAACTTAGAGTCTATGCATGTCTGAGCAACTTAAAGCAAACTTGTAGTAAATTTTATAAGGAACAAAAATTATTTTGTGACCAACTCTTGAAAATGTGCACAACACGCTCAAAAAGGTCCCACAAGTCAGCTTTGAAGGTGGATTCAACACTTGAAATTATTTCTAAGTCCTAAAATGCAAATTCAGTTGGATTGGGTCAACTTTGGCGTGATATAACCCGTGATCCGTTGAGAGTTAGCTGTTGATTTCTAAATAAAAGTTGTAGCCCTACTATAGCTCTACAACTTTCATGTTAATTGTTTCCTCTAACTCGTCATGGTTTGGGAGATCATCATCGTTGAAATTCGCCTGTCAGTCGGGACTGTCGAAACTGAAATGAAATTTCAGACTCGCTACAGTGACCGACCGGCGTCAGGCCGTCGCCGCCGCGTGTCCGCCACGCGCTCGGCTCGCCCTGACCGCACCGCGCGCTGGCCGCCTTGAAGTGGAGCATGCCCGCACGCCCTCTACCCTCCCATTCACTCTCTTTTCTCCTCCTTCGCCTTCCACCGTGAGCAGCAACCGACCAGCAGCTCCGCCATTGCTCTGTCGTGCTCGCGCCTGCTCGTCGGGTCACCACCGCCAGCTAGCTTCCGTCCAGAGCTCCGCCGTGCCCTCCTCTAACTCGTCGGCCTTCTAGCCGCGACACCCGAGCCCTAGGTGAGAGCCATTGGCCGTTTTTCCGACGCCGTCGCCATGGCCGTACCTCGCCGGAGCTAGCGCTCGTCGTGGCCGGCCGCCCCCGCTCTCTTCCTGCCTCTTCTAGTGCGCGCATGGGGACCCCTAGGAGCCGTAGTGTCTACCTCGAAGACGTAGTCACTAGATTCGCCGCCGTTGAGCCGGAACACGGCTGCGCGCCGCCGAGCGCCATGGCCGAGCCGCTGAGCTCCATGGCCGGCGCACCTAGAGACCGGTAGGGTTTGGGGTTAGGGTATCAATCGACGCGTGAGGTTGAGGCGGTCCCGTAGGTGCCATCATCGTCGCCGGAGAAGCCGCCGTCGGCGAGCTCCGCCAGATTTCCGTCGTGCGAGCCACGTCCCCTGTTTCGATGTCGCTGACCAGCGGGCCCGGCTGACAGGCGGGTCCCTTCTGTCAGTGACTGTGTATTTATAGGGCTAGTTCAAAAATGCAGTTTTGAATGCTGATTTGATATTTTTGTATCTCCTGTTGGGTAGATCCAAATTTGGTGGTTCCAATTTTGTTAGATTCATAGTTAGGTCTAGTATTTAAGAAAAATATGTCTTGAGCACATTATGTAGAAATTTTGGGTGAATTAAATAGGAATTTGAAATGTGTTTTTGAATGCATGCAAACTTGTTTAAATCATATCTTGAGTTTCTGTGATCAAAAAATTATGAAATTTTGTGGGTAAGCTAGTCTTGTATAGTAGAAGCTCTGGTTAAAATTTGAGAGTCATTGCATATGTAGTTTTTAAGTTATAGAAATTCCTTTTTATTAATGGATGGATCTTGTGTGAATTTTTATAATTTTTCTATAGATCCAGTATGAGTAAAATTTGGTGAGTAAGGTTCTTATACTAGAATGATGTTAGGAAAAATGTGAAATCTGTTGCTTGACACTTTTCATTAGGGTTTCTTAATTATGCTCAAATTAGACATGTCATCTGTTATTTTGGATACAGCAAGTTATGTTTGTCCTATGGCTTTGAAATTTTTATGATGCTCTATGTGCAGCATGAGATAGCTACTTGTAATTTTTGTAGATTTTTATAAATAGTTTTACTATATATTGCTTAAATCACCTAATTAACTAAATAAATTGGAAAAGGATATTAAATAATTTATTTAGAAGTTGGCACTATACTTTCTGATGTTTCTTAGGTATGCAAAACAAGTTGGTAAACTTGGTTTGATCAAAGTATGCTTTTGAATAATCATTAAATAATTAAGTTAGTAACCCTGTCATTCTGGACAGATTCTAGGTTTGCTGGAAATTGATTTGGTTAACATAAGAATCATGCTTTGGTGTTTACAAATGTTTTGTAGAGAATTTCATAAGCTTTCCAGCATGTCCTCATGCAAGTCATTTGGAATTGTAGAACTTTAGTTGTCATTTAATTAAGGGACTACTTGTATGCAATATGAAACTTAAATGTTAAATTATGTATACCTTTATTATTTCTAAGTTGTGGTAATATTCCTAGGTGTTAGGCCTTTAACTGAAGATGAGCATCTTTACCTTAGGTTATGCAAGTTAGGTAAGTTGATCTTGTCTTTAAGTTAAGTAGATACCTGCTTAAAGTGATTTGAATAGAGCTAATTACTCGGTAAACGAGTGTCCAGTGATGCTTTCGTAAACACTCACTGTAATTCATTCATCATGAGCATCATGTTATTCCTTATGCATCCATGGTATTCATCTCGTGCATCGGCATGCAATAGGTGTACCAGAAGGAGTAACCCTACTGTAATTCGAGGAACTGAGCGAGCAGCAGCAGCCGACGCCGGAGATTCAGGAGGAGCAGCCTTCAGGAGAAGTGCCAAACGAGATTGTCGTTGAGTGCCCGGATCACCGTCCTTGCAACTTTGTGAAAGGCAAGCCCCGGAGCATATTAAGCCTCCTAATTTCCGAAATTCAGTTACAGTATTATTATTACATATATTGTTGCATTAAGTTTAGGTGTTGGATGCAAACACTTGCTGCATTGGTTATCCGATCCTTGTCCAGATATTGTTACCCTGAATCCTATGTAGCTCAGGCTCGAGTAGTGCTTAGCCCTGCTTAAACGCGGTAGAAGTCGGGTGATCTCCTGTCACCTGCGAGATATAGGAATATACATGTGGCACGGTTGGCTATATTTGCTATCGTGGAAAAGAACCAGTCTTAATTTGAAATGAAGACCGGACGGAGGCTTGCCGGTTTGCAGTGACTCCGTCTGCGTCGCTTAAGGACTAATTCTTGGAGCCTTTCCTGTTCATGTTGAACGCATGCCTCTCTCTTAGTTGGCCGGGTCTGGAGACCGACCGCGAAGCCGAGTAGCTCAACTCAGGCCGGGAGTCGATAAGTATAAAGTACGCCTCGGAAGGGAGCCGTAGGCGTGAGTCCAAGGGCAGGTGATTTAAAAGTCCTGATCGTCCTGGCAGAAGGGTAATCCCTGAGAGCGCTGGCGCTGATCGAACCCGCGAATTTGGTTTCCTGAGTTGTACCAAAGGTAACCCACGGCTACTCTTGCTAAGTATGCCAGGGTGAGAGTTAGGAATACCCCCTCAGCTGAGTTGTAATTCGATTCGAGTCGCCGTCTCTCCCGGGTAGTGAGAACTTAACGGGCTTATCTCCAATGTAGATACACTTAATAACTTAATGGTTCGGAAATGATGATATAATGATGACAGCCTTATTATACCTGCTATGGTTAATATTGTTTGCTCCTAATAAGTGAGTGCTCTAGTACAGGTGCTAATCTAGTGGACAGGTAAATAATGATAAGCTTGATGCTAAGTTTAAATTGGTTACTATAATCTTAAGCTCTTTTATGCAACTATGTCCTAGCTAGCCCACCTGAAAAGCCTTGCATGATCCTTGGTGTCCTTGATTTCTAATTTTGTCGGGTAAGTCTAGCTGAGTACCTTCTCGTACTCAGTGTTTATCTCCCACCTGTTGCAGATGACCAGTTCTACTTTGGTTGCTGCAAGTACTGCCTTCTCCCAGCTGGGGATGAAGACTAGACCGTTGGGCACGGTCTCTACTAGTTCTCGTACCTGATAATGCTTTTGTGGGACATGACTCAGCCTTGGCAATGTAATTGAAAACTATGATGCTTTGTACCAAAACTATGTTGCTTCCGCACACTCAAACTTGGTTTGTAATATTCTATTTCAACTCTGATGGATGTAATCCGAATGCTACTTGTGAAATGTTGTAACGGATGATATGTTGTGTTGAATCACTATGATCTTGGTTTGTATGTCGAGAGTTGGTTGAAATCCTTCGTGATTTCCGGACTACCGGGATTATGGGAGCTTAAGTACAGGAATTTGATCGCTTCGGTGATTGTTTTTGTACTTACGTTCTTATGATTTGGTCGGTTCTGTTACAGCTGGCATCAGAGCAAGATTTGACACTAAACACGTCATTTGTGTATTTAAAACAAAAGTATTGTGAAAATCCTAAATTAAATACTAAGTATTGCCAGTGGTCATATCCCTTATGCCCAAATAAGGACTCTTAGGTGGCTTATTAAAGTACTAATTTGGGGGTTCCTGCTTGTTTCTGTTTCGTCGTCCATACGGCGTGCTATTGTATGGATGCCATCTGCTTGGGTGGTAATATATGGATCAAAATACCTCTACGCTCTGGTAAGTGGGAGCTGTGA
Source organism: Miscanthus floridulus (assembly GCF_019320115.1). Taxonomy (NCBI): domain Eukaryota; kingdom Viridiplantae; phylum Streptophyta; class Magnoliopsida; order Poales; family Poaceae; genus Miscanthus; species Miscanthus floridulus. Next base: position 70,204,828 of record NC_089598.1, read on the forward strand.
GAGCATGACCGTCCAACCGTCGGTCTAGGGGAGAGTAGTTGTGGTTGCTCGCATACTTACATGTTTGATCATGTATCTATGAGAGTACTTAATTATGGGTATCTCTGACGGGTAGCTGTGATACTAGAGTATATGCATCAGGGGATGTATGTATGAAGGTATTTAGTTTACTGCTTGTTTTCTACTGCTTTTTGGGTAATTATTGGGCTGAAATGAATTTTTCTGCAGGTACACTAACAACGTATCGTTGTAGATCGACTAGCTACCGTGTATGAGAGAACGTATGTATGCCACCGTATATTTCGCTAGCCTTTAAATTTTTTTTAGGTTTGTGAGGACGTACGGATCGTGCATGCATCATGATTCAAGCATGCATGGCATTTCTTGCATTATTCCTTCCCTTAAAAATTTGATTGTCCCTGACAAATTAAATTTCGTATCCCTTAAATGATTCTCCCCTTACGTTGTAACTTTCTGCTATAGATGGCGCGCACGAAACTCACCGCTCGCAAGTCCGCTGGAGGCAGGGCGCCTTGTCACCGTTTGGCTCCTCGTGAGCCCCGTCCTGAGCCTACTGAGGTGGAAAGGCTGAGGGCGGAGCTGGCCCAAGGTGACTGCTGAAAGGACTGCAGCGCAGCACCGTTTGGAGCAAGTAACACAGGAAAGGGACCTAAGAGACCCTTGAGGTTCAAAGGTTGACTAGTTGCTCACCGCAACTATGAACGCATGTTGATTCACGTGATGAACCAACAGAATGAAGCCTGGCACGAAGAGAATGTGTTGAGAGCGCGACAGATGGAGCTAGAGCAGCAAGTGGCAGTTGCTGAAGAGTACAATGACAATCTCCATGAGGAGGTCCACCTGTTACACAATCAACTTCACCCTCTCCTGCCACCTGATGATGAGGATGAGATGGGTTCTGGTGTCATCATGGCTGAAGGTGATGATGACATGGAGGTCAATGGACCTGAGGACGCTCCACCTGATGAGGAGGAAGATGAGGAGTTAGAGCCTCCTAGTCGATGAAGATGGAGGAGAGATCTTCGACACTGACTCCGAGGACGATGCGTAGTTTAGCTTACTACTGAGCTAATGTGCTAGATCTAGTCTTTTGTTGATCCTCATGCATGAACGAGTAGCTTTGTAGCAAGTTAATTGTTGGGATGTAATATCGAACCCTATGTTACCCTTGATGTAAGTTGGAACCACTATGGCTTGGATGTGACCTATCGAACGTATTATGCTCCACGTATGTGAGCTTTTGATGAATTTCGTCCTTTGCGGTCTATGGATCTCGTTGTTGGTTAAGTTCATCGCATTTATATGTCAATTGATGCGCTTGATGAGTTGGGTGATTGTGATGAATGATTGTGCCTCTGTTGATTATTAAATGCATTCCCTCCAATGGACTCAGTTTGGCATAATTATACAGTTCATCTACAAAAATTTCCACATCGTCAGTGCTCATTGGCTATACCTTTTGCAGATGGCTCATAACCTTCGTCGCGGTCGTGGCATGGGAAATGAGGAACAACCACCTCCGCCACCGCCCACACTAGCTGAGCTAATATAGATAGTTGTGGAAAGTCAGCGCATGCTAGCTGAGGCTATGCGCCAGATAGCTAACCGTGAGGATCGGCATGTCCGCCAGGGACCCGAGCCGAACCAGTACAGCAGCTTTAAGGACTTCATGGACACAAAGCCTCCTATCTTTCGTGAGGCAGAAGAACCCTTACAAGCGGATGAATGGTTGAGCACGATAGAGCAAAGATTTGGATTGCTCCGTTTGACTGAAGGCATAAAGGCTACGTATGCAGGACACCAGCTCCAAGGCCCTGCAGGCATCTGGTGGACCCATCACAGGACCACCTTCCCTGCTAACGTTGAGATCGTTTGGAACCAATTCCAGGCAGCCTTCCGAGGACACTTTATCCCTCCTGGTCTCATGGCCATTAAGCATACTGAGTTTATGAAGCTCACCCAAGGCAATAAGAGTCTCAATGAGTACCTCTAGGCATTCAACAACCTGGCAAGATATGCTCCTGAGTTCGTCGATACTGACGCCAAGAGAATAGCTAGCTTCAAGAGGGGACTTTCCCCAAAACTGATGAAGTCAATGGGCAACTGCAAGTGTGTCACCTTCAATGAGTTTATCAGTGACACTCTGACTCAGGAGAACAATGACAAGATATATGCTGCTTCCAAGAACCATAAAAGGAACTTTGAGGCTGGTGCTTCCCAGTCCAAGGCTCCAATGGTATCTAAGGCCCCGTACCATCCACCCAATGCTAATGTCCGGTACCGCCCACCTCAGAAAAAGAACCAAGCTAAAACCGGTTTCCGCAAGGGGTATACAATTTCCTTGCCAAAGAATACCTCTAGGCAGGGCTAGCTCCAATGTTCCACCAGCAAACAGGCCATGCTGGAACTGTAACCAGCCTGATCATTGGGCAAATAGATGTCCCCATCCTCCCAAGAATGCTCAAGGAAACGTCCGTCAGGGGCGTGTTCACTATACTACAGTGGAGGAAATTCCTGCTGGTGAAGTGGTCACCGCTGGTAAGTTCCTTATTAATGATCATCCCTGCAGTTGTGCTCTTTGATTCTGGTGCTTTCGCATTCCTTTGTGAGTTCTACTTTTGCATCTAAGCATCAGATGAATGTGATTACAATTGTCAAGGGGGGTTATTGTATTAGTGCTGCTGGGAATAATATCATGACTAACCAAGTAGTTAAAGATGTAAAGATTGAGATCAGGGGATCGAGAGTTCCTTGTGGATCTTGTAGTTCTACCGGGGGTAGGAATCGATGTAATCCTAGGAATGAAGTGGATGAGCGGGAACTGGAGTGTTGATCGATACATCAACCCGTGTGGTTATGTTGAGGGATCCTGTGGATAAGAAAGGTTTTCTAGTGCAGTTACCTCGTGATATTGCTATCCACAGTACAACCAATGCTACCTTAGCCAAAGCCATTAAGGATCTACCGATTGTCTATGAGTTTCCAGATGTCTTTCCTGATGACTTGCCTGGATTACCTCTGGATCCAGTGATGTAGAATTCAAGATAGAACTCATTCCGGTATGGCTCCCATTTCTCGAAGGCCCTATAGAATGCCACCCAATGAGTTGGCCGAGCTGAAGAGTCAGTTGAATGAGCTATTGAAGAAAGGGTTGATTCGGCCTAAGTTCTTCTCCTTGGAGTTGTCCGACTATATTTGTAAAGAAGAAGGATGAGTCTCTACGCATGTGCGTGGATTATCGTCCCCTAAACTGCTATTACTATCAAGAACAAATACCCTCTTCCTCGCATCGATATTCTGTTTGATCAGCTCTCCAAGGCTAAGGTATTCTCCAAGATCGATTTGAGGTCTGGACTACCATCAGATCAAAATTCGTCCTAAGATATACCTAAGACAGCTTTCTCTACTCGTTATGGCTTGTTCGAATACCTCGTCATGTCATTTGGGTTGACAAATGCTCCGGCACACTTTATGTACCTGATGAATTCTGTATTCATGTCGGAATTGGACAAATTTGTCGTCGTGTTCATTGATGATATCCTGGTATATTCTCAGAATGAAGAAGAGCATGCTGAACATCTGAGAATTGTTTTAACTCGGTTACGTGACAACCAGCTTTATGCTAAGTTCAGCAAGTGCGAATTCTGGTTGAATAAGATACCTTTTCTAGGTCATGTATTATCTGGTGATGGAATTTTCGGTTGACCCTACTAAGGTGCAAGAAGTCCTTGAGTGGAAGGCACCTACTACGGTCACAGAAGTCCGAAGTTTCCTGGGATTGGCGGGCTATTATCGTCGCTTTATCCCGGATTTCTCAAAGATCGCCAAGCCCATGACTCGGCTACTGCAAAAGGATGAGAAGTTTGTGTGGACTCCGAAGTGTGAAGAGGCTTTCCACACTTTGCGGACCTTACTAACCTCTGCTCCTGTATTGGCACAACCTGACATCGAGAAGCCTTTTGATGTCTACTGTGACGCATGTGGCACCGGTTTGGGGTGTGTTCTTATGTAGGAAGGCCGAGTAATTGCTTATGCTTCACGCCAGCTCCGAAAGCATGAAGTCAACTATCCTACCCATGACTTAGAGCTAGCCGTAGTTGTTCATGCCCTGAAGATCTGGAGACATTACTTGCTTGGTAATGTGTGCAACATCTATACTGACCATAAGAGTCTCAAGTACATCTTTACGCAGCCTGAGTTGAACATGCGTCAACGACGATGGTTAGAATTAATCAAAGACTACAACCTTCAAGTGCACTACCATCCTGGTAAGGCAAATGTGGTTGCTGATGCCTTAAGCAGAAAGGCCCATTGTAATTCCTTAGTTAGTGAAGACTTTCATCTGTCACACCTCCTTCATCCTGTAGTACTCCACAATATCACTGTGGATTGCTCTCTTAGAAGTCGAATTATCGAACTCCAGAAGACGGATGTGGGTGTATTTCACATCAAACGGAAAATGAAAGAAAAAGAGACCAAGCACTTTAAGGTCGATGACAAGGGAATTCTCTGGTTTAATGATAGGCTTGTGGTACCCAAACATAAAGAACTTAGAAATCAAATCATGGATGAAGCCCATTCTTCAAAATTGTCCATCCATCCTGGTAGCAGTAAAATGTATCAAGATCTCAAGCTGTATTATTGGTGGACCAAGATGAAGAAAGAAATCGCAGCTTACGTGGTAAGGTGTGATAACTGTTGCAGAGTCAAGGCTATTCACATAAGGCCTGGACTATTACAGCCACTCTCTATTCCTGGCTGGAAGTGGGAAGAAATTAGCATGGATTTTATTGTTGGATTACCCACTACCAAAAGGGGTTGTGATTCCATCTGGGTTATCGTAGATCGTCTAACTAAATCTGCTCACTTTATTCCAGTCAAGTCTACCTATCATCCTCACAATTATGCTGAGATTTATTTTCAACAAGTGGTGCGTCTCTATGGTGTACCCAAATCCATTATTTCTGATCGAGGGCCGCAATTCACGGCTCGCTTTTGGAAGTGCTTACATCGGAATCTTGGCACTCATCTAATCCGCAGTTCTGCCTATCATCCACAAACATCAGGACAGACTGAGCGTGTGAATCAAATTCTTGAAGACATGCTTAGAGCTTGTCTTATCTCTTGCAAAGGCTCTTGGGAAGACTGGTTACCTCTCGCTGAATTCTCTTATAACAACAGTTATCAAGAGAGTATCAAAATGGCTCCTTTTGAAGCTCTTTATGGCCGCAAGTGTAGAACTCCTTTGAACTGGGTGGAACCCGGAGAAAGAAGATTCTATGGTATTGATTTTGTAAAAGAAGCCGAAGAGCAAGTCCGAAATATGACTGCCGCATAGGCTAGACAAAAGAGCTATGCTGACAAGAGAAGAAAACCTATTGAGTTTGAAGTAGGTGATCATGTTTATTTGAAGGTATCCCCTATGAAAGGAGTCAAGCGTTTTGGAATTAAAAGGAAACTTGAGCCTCGATATGTTGGACCCTACCGCATTATCGAGAAAAGTGGAAGAGTAGCATATAAGCTCGATCTACCACAGGAGATGGGAGCTATATTTCCGGTATTCCATGTGTCCCAGCTTAAGAAGTGTCTTCGTATTCCTGAGGAAAGAATAGCAACAAGGAAAGTCAACTTAAAATCTGATCTTTCTTATGAAGAAAAGCCCGTGCAAGTCCTGGATACTCAAGAAAGAGTGACTCATACACGAGTAGTTAAATTATACAAGGTAGTTTGGAGTAATCATAGTGAACGGGATGCAACCTGGGAGTGGGAAGATTATTTAAAGGAAAATCATCCAACTTTCTATACTAAATGGTACACTTTCCAAATCTCGGGACGAGATTTTTCTAAGGGGGAGGGCTATAACACCCTAGGTGTTTGGCTTCCACTAATTGCATTTCATTTCATAAACATATGCATCATCTATGTCATCATTGTCATTGTTACTAAAACATGCATATGCAACATTTTCAACTGTATATGTTTCCTGCTTGATTGTTGTGAATGGTAGTGGTGCAACATATGAATGCAACATGAATTTCTCATCCCTTGAAGCATGGCAACATGGTAGTAATGTGACAAGTATAGGATAACAACAAGGCTAGGCAACATGTGAAACATTGTATTGAAACATATGTATGAATTGCTTGTTTTAATTTCTGTATCACATGTGATCATTAGAAGTGGTATAACAATTTTTGTAAAAGGGTTGATCATGGTCTATTACACCTTAACTACACTTAGAGTAATTGTTGGGACATTGTTCATGTAGATCAAAATGACCAAAATGCCCTCAAGTGAAGGTTTGACTTGAATTGACCCTTGGAGTGTCCCTGTTTGACTGTTTAAAAAGTGCAACTTAGAGTCTATGCATGTCTAAGCAACTTAAAGCAAACTTGTAGTAAATTTTATAAGGAACAAAAATTATTTTGTGACCAACTCTTGAAAATGTGCACAACACGCTCAAAAAGGTCCCACAAGTCAGCTTTGAAGGTGGATTCAACACTTGAAATTATTTCTAAGTCCTAAAATGCAAATTCAGTTGGATTGGGTCAACTTTGGCGTGATATAACCCTGTGATCCGTTGAGAGTTAGCTGTTGATTTCTAAATAAAAGTTGTAGCCCTACTATAGCTCTACAACTTTCATGTTAATTGTTTCCTCTAACTCATCATGGTTTGGGAGATCATCATCGTTGAAATTCGCCTGTCAGTCGGGACTGTCAAAACTAAAATGAAATTTCAGACTCGCTACAGTGACCGACCGGCGTCAGGCCGTCGCCGCCGCGTGTCCGCCACGTGCTCGGCTCGCCCTGACCACACCGCACGCTGGCCGCCTTGAAGTGGAGCATGCCCGCACGCCCTCTACCCTCCCATTCACTCTCTTTTCTCCTCCTTCGCCCTCCACCGTGAGCAGCAACCGACCAGCAGCTCCGCCATTGCTCTGTCGTGCTCGCGCCTGCTCGTCGGGTCACCACCGCCAGCTAGCTTCCGTCTAGAGCTCCGCCGTGCCCTCCTCTAACTCGTCGGCCTTCTAGCCGCGACACCCGAGCCCTAGGTGAGAGCCATTGGCCGTTTTTCTGACGCCGTCGCCATGGCCGTACCTCGCCGGAGCTAGCGCTCGTCGTGGCCAGCCACCCCCGCTCTCTTCCTGCCTCTTCTAGTGCACGCATGGGGACCCCTAGGAGCCGTAGTGTCTACCTCGAAGACGTAGTCACTAGATTCGCCGCCGTTGAGCCGGAACACGGCCGCGCGCCGCCGAGCGCCATGGCCGAGCCGCCGAGCTCCATGGCCGGCGCACCTAGAGACCGGTAGGGTTTGGGGTTAGGGTATCAATCGACGCGTGAGGTTGAGGCGGTCCCGTAGGTGCCGTCATCGTCGCCGAAGAAGCCGCCGTCGGCGACCTCCGCCGGATTTCCGTCGTGCGAGCCACGTCCCCTGTTTCGATGTCGCTGACCAGCGGGCCCGGCTGACAGGCGGGTCCCTTCTGTCAGTGACTGTGTATTCATAGGGCTAGTTCAAAAATGCAGTTTTGAATGCTGATTTGATATTTTTGTATCTCCTGTTGGGTAGATCCAAATTTGGTGGTTCCAATTTTGTTAGATTCACAGTTAGGTCTAGTATTTAAGAAAAATATGTCTTGAGCACATTATGTAGAAATTTTGGGTGAATTAAATAGGAATTTGAAATGTGTTTTTGAATGCATGCAAACTTGTTTAAATCATATCTTGAGTTTCTGTGATCCAAAAATTATGAAATTTTGTGGGTAAGTTAGTCTTGTATAGTAGAAGCTCTGGTTAAAATTTGAGAGTCGTTGCATATGTAGTTTTTAAGTTATAGAAATTCCTTTTTATTAATGGATGGATCTTGTGTGAATTTTCATAATTTTTCTATAGATCCAGTATGAGTAAAATTTGGTGAGTAAGGTTCTTATACTAGAATGATGTTAGGAAAAATGTGAAATCTGTTGCTTGACACTTTTCATTAGGGTTTCTTAATTATGCTCAAATTAGACATGTCATCTGTTATTTTGGATACAGCAAGTTATGTTTGTCCTATGGCTTTGAAATTTTTATGATGGTCTATGTGCAGCATGAGATAGCTACTGTAATTTTTGTAGATTTTTATAAATAGTTTTACTATATATTGCTTAAATCACCTAATTAACTAAATAAATTGGAAAAGGATATTAAATAATTTATTTAGAAGTTGGCACTATACTTTCTGATGTTTCTTAGGTATGCAAAACAAGTTGGTAACTTGGTTTGATCAAAGTATGCTTTTGAACAATCATTAAATAATTAAGTTAGTAACCCTGTCATTCTGGACAGATTCTAGGTTTGCTGGAAATTGATTTGGTTAACATAAGAATCATGCTTTGGTGTTTACAAATATTTTGTAGAGAATTTCATAAGCTTTCCAGCATGTCCTCATGCAAGTCATTTGGAATTGTAGAACTTTAATTGTCATTTAATTAAGGGACTACTTGTATGCATATGAAACTTAAATGTTAAATTATGTATACCTTTATTATTTCTAAGTTGTGTTCCTAGGTGTTAGGCCTTTAACTGAAGATGAGCATCTTTACCTTAGGTTATGCAAGTTAGGTAAGTTAATCTTGTCTTTAAGTTAAGTAGATACATGCTTAAAGTGATTTGAATAGAGCTAATTACTCGGTAAACGAGTGTCCAGTGATGCTTTCGTAAACACTCACTGTAATTCATTCATCATGAGCATCATGTTATTCCTTATGCATCCATGGTATTCATCTCGTGCATCGGCATGCAATAGGTGTACCGGAAGGAGTAACCCTACTGGAATTCGAGGAACTGAGCGAGCAGCAGTAGCCGACGCCGGAGATTCAGGAGGAGCAGCCTTCAGAAGTGCCAGACGAGATTGCCGTTGAGTGCCCGGATCACCGTCCTTGCAACTTTGTGAAAGGCAAGCCCCGGAGCATATTAAGCCTCCTAATTTCCGAAATTCAGTTACAGTATTATTATTACATATATTGTTGCATTAAGTTTAGGTGTTGGATGCAAACACTTGCTGCATTGGTTATCCGATCCTTGTCCAGATATTGTTACCCTGAATCCTATGTAGCTCAGGCTCGAGTAGTGCTTAGCCCTGCTTAAACGCGGTAGAAGTCGGGTGATCTCCTGTCACCTGCGAGATATAGGAATATACATGTGGCACGGTTGGCTATATTTGCTATCGTGGAAAAGAACCAGTCTTAATTTGAAATGAAGACCGGACGGAGGCTTGCCGATTTGCAGTGACTCCGTCTGCGTTGCTTAAGGACTGATTCTTGGAGCCTTTCCTGTTCATGTTGAACGCATGCCTCTCTCTTAGTTGGCCGGGTCTGGAGACCGACCGCGAAGCCGAGTAGCTCAACTCAGGCCGGGAGTCGATAAGTATAAAGTACGCCTCGGAAGGGAGCCGTAGGCGTGAGTCCAAGGGCAGGTGATTTAAAAGTCATGATCGTCCTGGCAGAAGGGTAATCCCTGAGAGCGCTGGCGCTGATCGAACCCGCGAATTTGGTTCCTGAGTTGTACCAAAGGTAACCCACGGCTACTCTTGCTTCAGGGTGAGAGTTAGGAATACCCCCTCAGCTGAGTTGTAATTCGATTCGAGTCGCCGTCTCTCCCGGTTAGTGAGAACTTGACGGACTTATCTCCAATGTAGATACACTTAATAACTTAATGGTTCGAAAATGATGATATAATGATGACAGCCTTATTATACCTGCTATGGTTAATATTGTTTGCTCCTAATAAGTGAGTGCTCTAGTACAGGTGCTAATCTAGTGGACAGGTAAATAATGATAAGCTTGATGCTAAGTTTAAATTGGTTACTATAATCTTATGCTCTTTTATGCAACTGTGTCTAGCTAGCCCACCTGAAAAGCCTTGCATGATCCTTGGTGTCCTTGATTTCTGATTTTGTCGGGTAAGTCTAGCTGAGTACCTTCTCGTACTCAGGGTTTATCTCCCACCTGTTGCAGATGACCAGTTCTACTTTGGTTGCTGCAAGTACTGCCTTCTCCCAGCTGGAGATGAAGACTAGACCGTTGGGCACGGTCTCTACTAGTTCTCGTACCTGATAATGCTTTTGTGGGACATGACTCAGCCTTGGCAATGTAATTGAAAACTATGATGCTTTGTACCAAAACTATGTTGCTTCCGCACACTCAAACTTGGTTTGTAATATTCTATTTCAACTCTGATGGATGTAATCCGAATGCTACTTGTGAAATGTTGTAACGGATGATATGTTGTGTTGAATCATTACGATCTTGGTTTGTATGTCGAGAGTTGGTTGAAATCCTTCGTGATTTCCGGACTACCGGGATTATGGGAGCTTAAGTACAGGAATTTAATCGCTTCGGTGATTGTTTTTGTACTTACGTTCTTATGATTTGGTCGGTTCTGTTACAATGGTCAGATAGGCAGACATACAGCAGACTTACACACACAACTTATGTTTGCAATCTAACATATGAGTCCAAATCATAGAGGTACACACGGATGTAAGTAATCCCCTTCTCACAACTTAAGTCCATTAACCTTGTAGTTTCAAGAATGGGGCCTTACATGTAAGAGTATGATGTGGTTGCAGGGAGTAGATCACATTCATCCTTCCTAGTTAACCATTCTTGCTCTTGTCGGATACTCTAGGAGCTGAAAAATTGAAAGTACATTCTTATATTATAAGCTTGTAGTAAGCACAAAAAAAGTGATAACAGATTCTCAGGCTAATCATGACAAGAAAGCAGCTTAAACAGATGTGCATGGCCACAGTAAATGGAATAGACCAGACCTAGTTCAAACAAACTGGATGGCCTAGTAATCTTACACACACAAAAAAAAATAGTGCAGCAGTGCAAAACTGCGTCTGAAAGTAGTAGATTCTCTGATATTCCTCCACAGGAAAAGTCATGAACACAAGCAACACATCCATATGCAACCACATATCACCTGTACTTACCAAGGCCCACTGCATCTGACCCCTTCATGAAACTGAGCCTCGTATAGCTGCCCGTGAACATTCTTCAATACAGCAACATTTTACAAATCAGGCAGCTTTTAAAGCAGAACACAGTTTCTCAACTCCTAGTTCAGGTCCAGAACTCATCGGAACATGCAAAATGCTAGTGGGAACAGGAACAGGAACGCTGCGTAGGCCCATGAAAACCAGTGAAATAAAGTAAAACAAGATAACCACCAACACTACAGACATATGATGGAAGGGCACCATTCGCACCGACATGTTTTAACCTAATTTCAAACTCTGGCTTCGCATAGCATTTTTATTTTGTTTTTATCAACAACTCCCCTTACCCTTTCCAATTTCTGTTTCAAACAATATAACCACCAGCGGAGCTATGTGTAGGCCCATCCTGGGCGATGGCCCCTGCTTGCTCCATGCAAATTTCTAAAGACTCAGCCACTAGTCCACGTGCTTAGTAAAAATCGAGTTGATCTGCTAGTCTGCTATACGCCTATACATCTCTCAATTCAACTCTGCTCTCGCTGACCGTCATAAGCTTAGCTGCTTGTTCACTGCTCATCTACGAAATGGCCCCCTCTTGGTTTGGATGCAAGCTCCGCCACTGAATATAACCCACGTACAAAGATAAAGTGAGTGTAAAACAATTCAATTAACACAGGAAACAGAACACACTAAATTTTCCAACACACCATAAGAAAATGAATCCATCACAACATTTAGGAGAAAATGACATGCAGATGAGGTTAAAAGGTTTCACTAAAACCTCACAGATTTTCTATTTAAAAATACAACATAGAACCATGCACTTTGTTAGAATGTTAGTGCTTCTAGTAAATACACTGATAAATTTTGGGTCATTGAAAATAACGCACCTCCATGGAACATCACCAACAAGCATCCAATCTCCATCTTTGTCCTTGTACGTGAGAACAAGATCAGTGCCATTTTTACGTCTTCTATGATCCATCAGTCAGAACAAGATCAGATAGTCCTTCTCTTCCCAATTTCCCATTAGATTCATTATGGCCTGTAGGAACAGATAACATTTCAATTACCGTTCCACCATAGGAAACCACATCAAGTCAGTCTTCTAACTAAAAAGGACAAATAAACAAACAATATTGTTATTGCACTTATCTCTGCACGTCTCAAATGCAACATCAAGGACATTTCTAACAAACTGCAGTTCAGCACAAAACGCATGAAGCACCATCGTTTTTTTAATGAAAGGAAAAGATCCAAAGCAGACAGCCATCGTGGGTAATAGAAAGTACTAATACTCTAATAGTTAATCGGTGACACATCATGCAAGAGATATCATGATAGGGGACAAGAAGGAATCCAGAAAATAGAGACATCAATTAGCATTCAACAAAAACATAGGTACTTGTTCAAAATGAATTTAAGGAATAGCCATACTGCAGAACTAGAGTGTAAAACGCCAAAGATGACAACATCATATTATATAATAAGCATCATGCAGAAATTTCTAACCTACATGAAGCTAGATCTACATCTACTATAAAGAATGCATATGTTTAAGAAAAAATCAGCTAACCAAGAAATGTTATGCACATAGGCAGACCAAAATCACTGAACTGACAAAGGATCAGAGCCAACACAAAACTCACCAACAGTAAAGCAGCTGAACATCTTCTCCAGTGCCAACGAGAGATCCTTGTAGTTTTTGTACATCTTAAGGTCCACCTTCCTGAGGTATGGCGCACCATCCATGCTAACCTTGACATAGAGGCAATCTTGTACTAGTGCCTGCTTAGCCTCATCGTCGTCTTTGGTTTTCAGAGTGGGCTGGTTCATTGCCATAGTGTTCTTTCTGTAACTGCGGATTGGTGGCCATCCTACCACCTGTGCCCTGTTACAGATACTCCAACAGTCAATATCCACTCAATATTGCCCTAGTTTGCACAACATACCAAAAATTACAGTAACTTCAGCTGAAAACAATTGCCGGATAAAGGATCTTGCAAGTACGAGATTCCCAAATGCTAATCAGAGAGCATAGAGGAAAATAGGCTAATTGTGCACTCCCTAGCTACCTTATTGCAAGGAGTCTGGTACATTGTCATCACGCAAATTGAAAACACACACAAAAGTGACATGTTATCTTGTCCCTGCAACGTTCTTCTTTGTTTGTTCTTCTTTGTTTAGATAAATAGTAAGAGTTCTTTTACAACATGTTTATTCGCGCCTCTGCATTCATGAGTTGCCAGATTTTTGCTTCAAATTTCATGTAACATAAATTGATTAACTCACAGGATTGTTCATTTTAATCAAGAAATATTGGTAAAAGAATATTTTTTGAGATGTGGATGAATTGTTTTAAAGGAAAAAGAGCAGGAGAATATAAAAAAAAAAACAGAATGAATAGCCAACTTTCTATTCTCTTCTATCTTTATATGGAAAAATACCTAACCTGCCAAGAACATTGAGTAAGAAGCCTACTTCTATTTCAAGAAACATCGTAAAAAGGCAGAATAAAAGATCAACAATCACCAAGTAGCATTTTCTTTGTACATAAGATCAAGAAGTAACAAAATAACGCTTCTTTTTATAAAAAGAAAAAACACAAGAGCGAGTGGCGAGTGGACCTACTTAGCCGCCGGCGCCCGCGTCTTCTTCTTGTCCTCCTCTTCGTCCTCTGCCGGCGCCTTGCCCCTTGCCGCCGCCTCCCGCCGCACGATGGCGTCCGTGAACACGCGCTTGGCCCCACCCTTGGGCAGTAGCTCCAGCGTGAGCGGTGTCCCCGCCGCAGCCTCACCGCCGTCTGCTTCCTCCGTGCCCGGAAGTCCCAAGCGCAGCTCCGTGGCCGCCGCCGCTGGAGACAACCCGATGTAGTCCCGTTCCTGTGGCGGCGCCATGTCTATCCAAACTCCACGAGCATGACCAGCTCCGGGAATCTCGGGTTCTTACGGGATTGAGGGGTCAGAGGAGAGGGAGCCTGAGAGGGATGGGTTCGGGAATTCCTGGGTTCAAGGTTTCTTGGCTGCTGCTGGGGCTTTTACATTTTTATTATTATTAAACCCCATTGACACGGCTCATCCATAATGGCTTCATCAGTGAAGTCAAAGTCGGTGAAGCTAGAAAAATTGGATTTTTCCGGCTTCTAGCTCATTTTAATCCCGGCTTACAAAACAGCTTCACGCCACAGTGTCTCGATTTGCGCAAAATAGATAAAGCCGAAGCCGGCATAAGCCGTGTCAACGAAGCCCTATGATGGGGGTTCATCCGATTATCACTCTTAGGATGGCACTTACAACTTTGTCAGATGAGAGAAGTTTGAGTTCTTAATTTACCACATTTGTGCACGTGGCAAGCCACGCCAGCCCGACACGCTGGCGCCTAGTCAGAATAGACACGTGAAATGTCCTTGCTGCCCCTCCCTCTCCGACAACCAGGTCCCGCAACTCCCATCGCTGTCAGGTGGGCCCCACTCGTCAGCTTTGTCTTCCAACCACCGTGAGCTGAGAGAGCAAGCTGCGCGATCCAGCTAGCGTGCCATTAAAGAGACCTCTTTCCCCCTCGACCAGCCGCGACAAGCGCAGAGAGCAGCACACACAAGTACCACACGTCTCCACGAACCAACCCACCATTCCAGCCATGGGCAACCGTAGGAAGCTCATGCACTTCCTCCGCATCGACCCGGTGGCGGCGGTCTCCGCTCTCTCCTCCCCTCGGTCTTTCTCGTCCAACTCCTCCTTCTCCGATGACGACGGCTACAACTCCTCCTTCCAAGGCTTTGTGTCGTCCTCGCTGTCGCGGTCCTACAGCCCGCCCAAGTCGCCGTGGGCGCGCCTCCCGGGCCTCGGCGGCGCCGGCTCCGGCGACACGACCGCGACCAGGCTCATCGCATCGCTCGTCAAGGAGGACGGCAAGGTGTACTCACTGGCGGCAGCCGGGGACGTGCTGTACACCGGCACGGACTCAGAGACCGTGCGGTTGTGGCGGGACCAGCGCGAGCTCGCGGGGTTCCAGACCGGGAGCGGGCTCGTCAAGGCCATCGTCGTGGCCGCCGACAGCTGCATCTTCACGGGCCAACAGGACGGCAAGGTCCGAGTGTGGCGCGCCGACGGCGACGCCGATGGCTACCCCGCCGTCGTGCACCGCCGCTCGGGGACCTCCTGGTTGGCTCCATGAACCCCTCTAGCTACGTCCTCTCGCCGCGTGGCGGGGCGGGAGGGGCCGGGACCGCCAGCGCCGCGCGGTGTGGCTCCACCACTCGGACGTCGTGTCATCGCTCAGCCTCGACGAGGGCGCCGGCATGCTCTACTCGCCCTCCTAGGACCGCACCTTCAAGGCGTGGCTCGTCTCGGACTACCGGTACCTCGAGTCCGTGCCCGTGCACGACGACGCTGTCAACACTGTCACCTCAGCTGGGTTCGGCGGCCTCGTGCTCACCGGCTCCGGGTCCATCCCGCCGCAGCTCGGCAAGCTCAGCAACCTCAAGAACCTGCTCATGTGCAATGTTCGGACACCGTTGATGGAGGTGGAAGACGAAGCTGACAAGTGGGGCCCACCTGGCAGCGATAGGAGTTGCGGGACCTGGTTGTCGGAGAGGGAGAGAGAGGAGCCAGGCAGGGGCAGCAAGGACATTTCACGTGTCTATGTTGACTGGGCGCCAGCGTGTCGGGCTGGCGTGGCTTGCTAAATGCGCAAATGTGGTAAATTAAGAACTCAAACTTCTCTCATATGGCAAAGTTGTAAGTGTCATCCTAAAAGTGATAATCGGATGAGCGTCAATCTTAATAATGATAAAAATGTAAAAGCCCCGCTGTTGCTGAGCTCGTGAGTTTGCGAGTAGAGACGGAGGACGAAGCAGAGAGGACAAGGGGAACGTGGCCAGGCGGGGTTTATTGGGGCGCTTTTGCATAGAAAACCTTGTATCTGTCCTTAATGTAACTTTAGCTGAAGGCTTAGATTATGGTATGTTTTGTATTCTTCAATTAAAATAGAAGATACCTAATGCGTTGCTATGAAAATTTTCAAAAATGAAA
The DNA here is from genome assembly GCF_019320115.1 of Miscanthus floridulus. NCBI lineage: Eukaryota > Viridiplantae > Streptophyta > Magnoliopsida > Poales > Poaceae > Miscanthus > Miscanthus floridulus. Next base: position 70,220,863 of record NC_089598.1, read on the forward strand.
CTATTGTACATATGAGTATATCTGGTTTATCAAAATTGGACATGATAATAAAAGAATATAGTACTCCCTCCATTCCAAATTACAAGTCACTTTGATATTTTTTAGTTCATCCGTATAAAAAATTAAAGCAACTTATAATTTGAAACACAGGGAATAAAAAACTAACCGAATTTAATCGAATTAAAAGATGATGAAATGACAAAACAAATAGCAATATATGGATGTCTTCTATGAGCTTGTTCGGCTGGACTAAAAAAAACATTATTCATGCTGAAAATACTGTTTATACTGGTTTGTTGTGAGAGAAAAACATTGTCCCGGCTAGAAAAACAAGCCAAACAAGTCGGCTCGTTGCTCAGCCGAACAAGCTCATAGAGATATATTTCGAATATATTGGTCCCATTTGACTTGCTGAATCTTGGCTGAAAAATACTGTTCTGACTGAATTATTGTGAGAGAAAAACACTATTTCGGTTGAAAAAACAAGCCGAACAAGTCGAATATGGGGTAAGCCGAATGGGGCCATTGAAAGTAGTAAATGCGATTAGTGGAGATGACATGAATAGTTTATTAAGAAGTTTAAAGTTAGTAAAATGAGATAGCTATTAGTGGGAGATAATATAAATAATTAGTGAAAGATAAGCTAGATGCCTTGCATCCTACGGTAGAGCTTGCAGTAAAGATTAGTCTTACAAGAGATATATAGATGTTGTAGTGATTATCTTTTGCATTGGAGGGAGGCCTGGGCCAGACGGCCAGTACCTACAAGTATCATAAATCAGATGATTCTTTTATTATTATTTTCTGAGACGGGGTTATAAGAAATTAGAAAGGTTCTGAGTTGACAGTGTTCTACTGAAGCTTTTATAGGAATTTCCCATTCCATTACTTGACCATGTCAGCTAAATCGCTTGACACCAAATACATAAATACAATCTGGCCCGGCCAACAGTGAAGGAGCAGCTCTTTCAGCTCATGCACAAGGCCTCCACCAGTGATAGTTTGAACTCATCCCCTTGCAAAGCCCCTACCACTTGTTGCGGGTCCATTTCCGGAATGATGTTGTTGATGCCCAACTGCACCGCCGCGCTAATGCCCTCGATGTAGACCACTGAAAGCTCTAGTTTGATTTTAGATAATTGATGAAACCTTAGTGTACTAACATTTGACTCTAAGTGAAATTGAGATAGGTTGGTACACACCAAGGGTGGATCTAGACGATGGCACTCATGGTGATAGAGGTGGCCAAAAGATGGATCAAAGTGCTCCAACTTGGAAAAGAAGAAAGAGAAAAACAAAAATGGGCTCAAGACAAAGGTATACTTGATAGGTCCATTTTTGTTTCACCAATCAAGACATCATAGAGGGTGTGATTAGATAGATAGCCATACTATGATGAGAGGAAATTCATGGTAAAAACGGCTCTCAAGTGCCACTAGCTAGGTGATGTTATTCATGCATATGCATTAGGACCTAGTGTGCTAACTAGAAACCCTTGAAAATGCTTTGAAAATAGGTTAACACACGTGCACAAGTGGTGGAACACTTTGGTGTTAGCACATGGAAGCAATGGTGAAGTGTTTGAGTTGAAAAGGAGAAGATTAGGGGCTCCGGACTCTGGATTTATGTGGTCTAGACCATGGCTCATGGGTCTGCTTCCTAACCCTAGCTTGGCGCGGTGGTGGCGCTAGCTCCGGACCCTGGTAGCAAGGGTGGCTGTTGTGCCTCGGTCCGGTTGGGAGCCCTTGGCCACGTGGCATGACATAGAAGGGATTACTGAGAAAGACATTGTGGTAGTGTTTGGTTTCAAGGATAGGATGGGGCAAGGTGGGATATTCCACTTCGTCATGGTGTTCGGTTCGAAGTCAACTAGAGACAGGTTCATCCCAATAAGAATATGTCTCATAAATCTAGAACTTAGCTATTCTGAAGATGACAACGGAGTCGAACCAAAAGACAGAGTATTGGTGGACAGACCCTAAAGGTGGAAGAACTAACTGGAGTACCCCAAGACTACAAATGCCCACCGACACGGTGCAAGCTAATTAAAATGACTGTGTGCTTTAACCCGAGGCAAGTCTCATTTATTTAAACTACAAGTTGAGTCATATATGTTACAAGTATTGTGCATTTAGTTGGTAGGAATTGGATGAAACTGTTGTTGCATATATAATCTTGTCCACTTTACACCTACACCCTTACTAGTATGTGTAGTCATGCTTATGCTTAGCCATGCCTAGACTGTGATTCTTGTCACCTGCATATAGGGTGGCAACTTATCTTACTCTAGTTACCTATAACTGATCATGTGGAGGTTGATAACTTGAGACTATGGGGGGTCCGGAGTTGTTGTGGTTAGTGTTGTTTTAGAGACTTGGGCTTGTTTATTTTGATCCTGCCTGGGTCTATTAAGGACTATATTGTTGTTCGGGCCTTGGTTGAGATTGAATGTACCCTCACATAATAGATAGATAACTTGTTCCGACAGTGAAGTCAAGTACCTCGTTTAGGTTGGGATCATTTTTGAATTGAGCCGGCATCATGGGGTGGGGAGTTTGGTGTGAAGAAGTGGGGACATCCATGCTTGCCAAGTTGGACTTGGGCGTCATGGGGTGGCCGTCTCACAGGTCTTGTTGCTCTTGTCAGACTCACCGTCGAATATAGTGAACGGTGACCCATGTGAACCATTGACCAGGATCGCTCGGACGTGCGATGTGGATTTTACCAAGCTAGTTGTAATCAATTCGAGGATTTTACCTAGCTGGTTGTAATCCCAACTCGACTGATCTCTATATATCTCATCTGTGCTTTTGCTTGGTGGATTATCATTCGACTAGCAGTATATTTCAAACTTATGGTTTTGTAGTCATTTTAAAACTATGTCGATTTAACTTATTGATTTCGAAACTTGGCATTGTATTATTTATTGTGAACTCAATTTCTAATATTATTTTCACTGCAAACTCTATGCATATGTATTTGCTTAATCGAGTATGATCTTGGTTGTAAACTGGATTATCGAGGTCCTTTATGACACTCAACAGACTACCAAATTTATATGGGTTAAAGTGTGAGCGTGCCAACATCCTTAGCGATGGCCTTCATACTTGAGCTCTTATAAATTGGGTGGTTCTATTACAAACATGTTGGAAGAAAAATCCTAAACTGTATCCTTAAAAACATAAAAATTGTCCCTATGCCAATGATCTTAGAAAACACCTCAAGCCTACCGTAAGAATAGAGGAAACCGCAACAGCTGAGCCAAAACCTTTAGATTCTTCTGTTGAGACCTCTCTCGAACCATCGCTTCCAACACAACTTCCGTATACGGAAGAAATTCAACCTTCAGAGTTGCCTTTTGAATTCAAGAAAACCTTCTTGAAGAGTTCAGAAATACCTAAAATTTCTCATACCAAAACAGGTCTTTGTTACTTTCACTTGAACCCAATCATATGGATGGATCCTTTCTTAAGGAAATTGTGAAGATTTTGACTTCAATTCTTAGCGATGAACGATTGAGGGAAATGGAGCTTTCTCCTAAGGGTTTTCAACTTTATACACCTTCCATAACCATTTCATATGCTATCAAATCATCCAACAAGAAGCCCTCTACAACCCCACTCTTGACTTAAGCATCATGTTACCTTTATTCTTAGCTGCTCAGTTTCTAAATGAACACCTTGTTTCATCCTGTGTTTTTAATGGGAATGGGGATCCTGATCTTCCATCAGGTATAGGTAACTATCGTTGTGGCAGAGAATGACACACCGATCTGGCTTCAGATCGAAAGATCTAACCCTACAATCTTAGCACCACAAATCCTCTGGTTATCAACTGAGACATGTATCTGGTTGACCTCGCCAAGAAGGCTAACTCCTGCCTGCGCAATGAAGAACACAAGCAAGAACAAGAAAGAAAGCAACCAAATTGCAGATGGATGATTAATCTCATAAAGTTGGGGTCTCACAAACCGATGAACGGTGAAACTGTTCTTGATAAATTAATATAAGCAAAACCCAAAACCTAATGACGATGGCGGCGTATGATTATAAAGGTCTTAGGGTCGTCGCCTACCCTGGACACGCCCCCTAATGGGCCCAAATATGATACACGGTCCAACGGACCAAAAGACGGTGTCGCAGCACCTTGGCAGATTATGGATGCTGACTTATTTTGACTATTCCCGTTGATTCTGAAGGCCTTTTGATGTGAGACCACTTGGATTGGCTTCCTTATCAAATTAGCTTTCCAACCATATGTAGATCGTCAAAAATGGAGTCTAGATGTGTCCTGGGTGACTAGTTTAAGGCAGACTAATTCTGAAGACCGAGGCAGACTCGAACTTGAGTTGCTTTGGGCCTCCACCTCGGGGACTCAAACCGAATTAGCCTCGGGCCTCCTTCTTGACTTGGACACCCTTGCTGGCCTCCTACCCCTCCATACCATATGCATGGGTGTTATGTCCTCATCATCCTCCCCTTCTTAACGAAAAGCCATCGTCGACATCAATTGTGCTTGAAACTGATCCTGCACAACATAAAGGAGAATGGAGTTGCAAAGACAAAGGGAACTGAAATAAGTGTGAGAAGGACCGTGACCATGTTTCCAAGAAATTTCAGCAAGCATGTAAACTCCATGATCTGAATGCATACGATGTATGTCAACAATATCCTGCAAAAGATTAGAACTAACCAAAGACAATACAGAAATAGATGGTCTAATAGACATAGGTAGCCACCAACAATGCTCCCCTTCTTGGAAGTGAACTTGTTTCTTTGAGGAACATGAGAAAATGTTTGTATTATTATGACTGCCCTCTAAACGATCATGACCTTGTACAACAAAAGGAAAATTCATATTACTATGAATATATACTCGATGTATCATATATTGTCCCTTGTTGTTATATTTGCCAATAGCATGATACGTGTATTTAGAAAACCAAGGCAAATCAGCATATTTAAAAAGAATCTCCTCCAAACAATCTAGGTTACACAAAACATCAAATTCAATGTAACCCAAAGTATGTAAAGAAGACAATAGTTTGAACTCGTCAGTTTTATTAGCAATGTGAATAACATGTTTATTTTTAGCACAAGTGACTGGTTCCAAAACATGTAAAACTAAAGCATCATCAACCAATTCATCTTTATCACAAGGAACTTCAAGCAGATTATCATGGGACAGAGATAAATTAAGAGAGGGTTCCACTAACAATTGCTCTATGATAGCATGGTTTGTGGAAAAAATTAGTACATTAAAACATTTCTCACCTTCCATGAGTGTAGCACCATGAGCATTATATGTGTTCTCAGCAGGAATATGTGCATTATGAAGTGATGGTTCTGAATTTGCATATGAGGTTGTGAGCTCCTTATTTTCTTCCATGTCATCCTCTTGCTTATGGATATTATCCTACAGAAGGTTAGTCATAGCAAGAGGAATAACAACGGACTCTTCCTCTAAATGGTGCACCTCAGCATATAAAGTCAAAATAGGAGGTGGATTATTAAAGGTTTCTCACATAAGGAGTTTTATATCATTCCAAGTTTGAGGTTTATCAGAAGGAGCTAAAGACTCCCACCAAGATAAAGCAGAATGTCGTAAAAAACACTAGCTGCATTTTTTACCTTCCTCCTTGGACACATAAAGCGGGTAGCAAATATGTTATCTATGGTAATTTTCCACTCCATGTACTCATCAGCACCTATACCATCATAAATCGATGGATACGAACAACTTGTCATCATTGTTAGAAGACAGCAAAAGACAACATAAAAGTATTATCCCTATCAAATGACAACGTGGTTGTCGTGGTGTCACTTTTCACAGCAAGTGGAAGCGTCTTGCCAAGCTCTTACAAAGTTCTTACCAACGCAAGCAGTGGGCGGTATAACTAGCGGCTGGTTCGTGATACTTGTGAGGCAGTGGTACCGAGATTGCAAGGCTCTTTTTCTATACTGATCTGAAGAGTTTGTGGAGCTTGGAAGGCACACAAAGAATAATATGTATATCTGGCACATAAGTTAGTAACAGAAAGTAATACTGAATTATAGTTCAAAGTACTTGTTCTCATTGCTGGTCTAAAATGTTTCAAGTACCAGGTGTGTAACAAACAAGTATGGTGGATACCAAGGTGACAGGGGTGTAAAAAACAAGTATGGCGGATAGCAAGAGCAACAAAAATAAGGAACCAGACAGCACACGCTAACACAACTCACTTTGGCCTTCTCTATGTGCTCCTCTAGATATTGTTCCTCTTTTGCCCCACTTTTTTCTATTTTTTTGGGCTGTCGTTGTTTTTTTGGGAAATTTTGACCTTTTCTTTTTATTTTTTGATATTTTTTATTCACTTAGGAGCACAAAATAAGTAACCAAAAAAATATAAGCTTAAACAAGTGAAAGGCGTGGCCTGTGGAAATTTCAGAAGACGTGCTCAAAATCGATAAAAAAACTTGTGACCACGAAAATAGGATCTTGTGACCAGTTTTTGACCAAATTAAATTTTTCAATCCTAGCAAAGCCTAGGGATGGACGGATCCAAAATTTTTTTTGATCAATTTTGATATATGGAACGTCGAAATCTAAGTTCGTATGCGAAAACTAGACTAGTTTTAAGAATTGGCTCTGAATTAAATGACAAAATGGGAATAATATGCGCAAAATTGGTCACGATAGTAAGGATTTGATGGAAACGATGAGGGAAAACACACGAACTGAACTCTAACATGACCTAACCAGCAACAAGACCTCGACCAGGACACAAACTCAACACGACAGACTCTAAAACTGAAATATACAAAGGCTACGACGCGGAAGGTTCTAGGATAGGAAAAAATATGGCACTGGACTATGGGACGAATGCAAAACACTAAAAATTAGGGGATAAATGTGAACCTAACAATATACCTTAGCTCTAATTACCACTTAATGGGAATAGCGATCCTGATCTTCCGTCAGGTACAGGTAACTATCGTTGTGGCGAAGAATGACACACCGATCCAGCTTCAGATCGAAAGATCGAACCCTACAATCTTAGCACCACAACTCCTCTGGTTATCAACAAAGACATGTATCCAGTTAACCTCACCAAGAAGGCTAATCTCTGCCTACGCAACAAAGAACACAGGCAAGAATAAGAATGAAAGCAACTAAATTGCAGATGAATGATTAATCTCATGAAGTTGGGGTCTCATAAACTGATGAACGGTAAAACTGTTCTTGACAAATTAATCTAAGGAAAACTCAAAACCTAATGACGGTGGCGGCATATGATTATAAAGGTCTTAGGGTCATCGCCTACCCTAGACACGCCCCCTAATGGGCCCAAACACGATACACAGTCCAACGGACTAAAAGACGGTGTCGCAGCACCCTGGTAGATTATGGACGCTGACTTGTTTCAATGATTTCTATTGATTCTGAAGGCTTTTTGATGTGAGACCACTTGGATTGGCTTCCTTGTCAAATTAGCTTTCCAACCATATGTGGATCGTCAAAAACGGAGTTCGGATGCGTCCTAGGTAACCAGTTTAAGGCAGACTGGTCCTGGAGACCGAGGCAGACTCAAACTTGAGTTGCGTTGGGCCTCCACCTCGGGGACTCAAATCGAATTAGCCTCGGGCCTCCTTCTTGACTTGGACACTATGGTAGAACCGACCGGAATAGCATACTTACGGAGGCGCTCATCTTCCACCAAACACTAAGCACCTCGAAAACAAGCTACAACGGGTGGTATCCGTCGGGCACACCCCAAGAGAGAACCCAAAAGTTCCACATTTTTTCCAAGGATCCAATAATGAGAACGAGTTACAATACAAGCCCATTTCATACATCAGAGTTTCTTAAAAAGTACATTATTATAATACCAAATATCAGAGTGTGGAATGATAAACAACGGAATTTAAAAATAAACATCTAGCGATAGGGACGAGGATCCATCTGAGCCCACCAGAAGCATCCTCCACACAAGGTACATCTCATGCATCACCTGCAATAGGGGTAAATAAACCCAAAGTACAAAATGTACTCGCAAGACTTACCCGACCAGTGAGAATAATTTCCCGACTCCAAGGAATATGAGAACCTTTATGGCTTGCTGGTTTATTTTTAGCAAAAAGCAATACTAATAGTGAGTCCTTATTTAGGTTGTTATTATTGGCCACGTTAAGTTATTATCTATGCAGTCTATGTAAGCACTTATTCTACTTTCAAGCAAGAGTTGAGCAATCAGTTCTATTTCAACATCTTCCATCTTTTAGTTCTTACTACGATACTAGAGTTAAGACAAGTCGTACCGACTCGGCGGCAATTCATGAACCAATATGCCTAGCTGGGTGCCCCAAAAACACATGCCCCGCTTGTACCCCAAGTACAAGCAGGACTAACCCATCACCCTCCTGTCCCAGGTGTCCAGGTCCCCATCCAAACATAGACTCCAAGCCCCCACTCCTGAGTCCCAGGCTCAGTCTAGTGCCAGGACCTCCACCATCTCCACCTCCAATCAGTCGGTCCAGAAAGAGTCAGATCCACGACAAGAGAGCAACAAGTCTTTCCTACGCCAATACCCAAGTATGCGCTCGGGACAATAGATCTGTGACTTGCCTAGCATCCATTGCAACGACCGGTCCTTAATCGACATGGACAGGGAAAAAGTGTAACCAAGTCATGCCATGTTGGCCACAGGACACAACCCCTTACACCCACCAGTACCCAAACCATATCCCTACCCGGTCACCATTTTCCTTTCCACCTTTTAATCATGAGCGATCATATTTTATCACCTATTTGCGAGTAACGGTAGGTTACTCACGCTACCGATATCCTGAGCATTGTAGCTACTCGACCTGTACTAGTAGGACTCATGGGTAGATACATCTATGCAGGTAGTTTCTATAAAATGACTGTAACTTAAATGCACATCTCATATATATATATATATATATATTCAATGATCATTTAAAAATAGGGGTTATGCACCGAGGCTTGCCTTGGACAGGTGATGGGCTAGTAGGGTCAGCACCAAATGGCTTTGGGGCTCCTTCTTGCATGAGGATCTCCTCCTCGTACTCCTCGATGACTTTGTCATACTCCTATTCGTCGACAGGCACGACTCCTACCAGCTCATGATCTACATGCATGAAGTGATGATGCAATACTTAGTAATCTAGCAATAGCAGCTCTTAAAATAAGGTACCTCTATCTAACTACTACGTTAGGGCTACCGACCACGGTATTAAGTTATTTATTGCTATCAACACAAGTATGAAGTATGGCATTTATTATTATAGCAACTACAACTATCCTTACCCCCTAATGCTGATTTATGCTATATACAATAAAGCAAGGCTAATAGCTACTCCACTTATCAACCTACCCTAGGGCTATAAATTTTATAGCAAGTACCTACCAACCTAGCAAGCCTACTGTAAAATTTGTATATCTACAGCTATCACCAATCTTCCACAAATATTCCTATAAATATTAACCTATATAATATTAGCTCTCTAGTTTTGAATTTATGACCCAATCCTTATCATAGCTAACTGTAATCTAACTGTACTAACAAGTAGATGGTATTTTTGTGAATCTAAGAAAATTAGTCTCACTATTTTTGGACCCCTACACAATTTACTACAATTTACCAAAGTTCAACTAAATTCTTTATTGAATAAACACTTCCTATTTACTGGAAATTTGAAAACGTCATTCTATTGCGTGGCCCACTTGGATCGGCTCAGCCCACAACGGCTTCCCTCCCGCGCGCAGGTGCGGCCCGCTCGGCATCGCGCGACGCGGCCCATCACAAGCGGCCCACTGTGGAGCCGCGCGGGGTTGCGCATTTTGCGAAAATGCCCCCATTCTTTACCCTATTCTCAAAACTAACACGAGCACTATTACATAGAGTCATAGGTTTTGCAACTGCCACCCTCTCCTTTCCCTTCTTCACCGCAACGATGTCCCTCGGCACCTACGCACGCACTGGCGCGACAGCACGGCACTGGGCGGCCACGTCGGCCACACCCGACCCCCCAATCCCAACCTAAGGAGCCGATGCTCACCTTGACTTCAATGTGCAACAATTGGAGGCAATACGACGAATGGGGACGTTGTCCCGAGCTCCCTCTCTGGCGATGGCTCTTTCCCTACGACGGCGGACGTGTTCCCGTGAGCCACCACCTCAACAGCGTGACCAACTCATGTGTAGGAAATAGAGACTCACCCCATGCTTACCGATCGCGGTGGCTTGACTGGAGACAGCTCGAGTGGGCCTAGCCATGTGCACTCGGTAGGCCTTGCGGCGGTGGCTATGGCGAGACTACGGTGGCAGCGCTGGATAGGCCTCGGTAGGGCGAACTAGGGCGCGCACATGGTATAGTGGAATAGGGCGAAGGTGTGGTAACAAGCAATTAGACAGCGCTTGATGTGGGTAAGGGAATTTCACGGCGCGGCTGCGGGTCTTAAAACGACCGGCGATGACAGAACAGTCCAACTAAGCATGGTAAGGGCCGGCAATAGCAGTGGATGCATTCGACATGTGGCTAAGTCCACACTCCATCCCAAGGCACATAATCACACTCCCTATGTAGACGCTATGCTAACTCGACATGGCTCGGTGACGGTGGAACAGGGGAAGGTAGGCGCGTCAGCTTGGCGCTATCACCGTAGAGGCTGGCAGGGCAGAGGGAACAATGGCTTAGCATGGCAGCGGGCACTAGCGCACTAGCGAAGTAGGTAGCTGCCCCATGCATGTGCAACTACGCGGCATCAATGGTAATAGTGCCGAGTAGGCGGTGCTTGTGGGTGCCAGGCGAGTGGCGACACCAGCTCGGCGAGCAGGAAGGCACAAGCAGACGCAACGGCGTAGTGTGTGTGCGTGGGCACCTACAAGTGGTGTGTCATGCACAGTGTTTTCCTAAACGTTAAATGGTAAACAGTTGGTCACCTACCGTTTAGCCATTATTTGGGCAAAACGTCCCATTAAACGGGCTAAACGGCCAATTAAACGGGGTAAATGGGTGATTAAACGGAAACGGCGCACCATTGTGTAGCGTTTACACGGTGTGTAAACGGGCTAAACGACCGTTTAGGCGAACAGTGGTCATGCAGCCACGGCAACACGAGCTACAGCATGGGACCTGGTGGCTCAGCCGACGCATGTAAGGGCAGGGCACGGTAGGCGTCCAGGGCATAACACAGCAGCAGCGGCGGTGCTTGCTGTGCGCCCGCACATGGTGGCAGGCGGCCACGGCCCAAAGTGCAAGCGCCATGCATGTGTGTACATGCCCTAGTGCGGCAGTGGGAGCACGGCTAGCATGGCAACACATGTTGGCAAGCTAGCAGCGGTGCCAGGCCAAGTAGGGGGTGGTGATCGCGCTCGGAGATGGACCATGTGCCGTGCATGCTTTTTAAAGTGGCTCAAAAACTCAAATCTGATGCTACAACCGCCCAACCAGTTGTTCTACACAAAAAAGGGTGCCTAAGGCTAGCCAATCATGCCAAAACATCTCACCACTTCTTAACTCGGTCGCTCTACAAACTTTGCCGAACATAGCTTCGTCGACTCCTTTTCAAACTTATGCGAAATGTCTTAAACTTCGAACAGTTTCGCGTTGAATTCCAATTCTGACCTACTGGGTATACGAGCTAGCAAGCCACATCCTCGACCACACCTATTTCATCATCACCTATGAAGTACTTACTACCAACTCTATCGAAGTTCGCATAAACGTACTATAACATTTTTGTTCGATAAAAATTCACTTAGAATACTAATCAACATGAAACGTAACATCTGTTTCTTGTTTCGGATAAACGTTTCAAGTGTCGAACATTGATTTATGTCTCCTGTTACATACTATTGCACATAAGTATGATGCTTATGTAGAGTTTTAGCAAAAACAGTACAATGTAACACCAAGGTTGTTACAAATCTACTCCCCTAAAATAAAATCTCGACCCGAGATTTCATGTGCCAAGTGTGAGAAGGAGATAGGAATTACATTTTGACGCAGCAACTAACTATTAGAACCAGAGAGGAGGTGGGGGTAATGCTTCAATAGGTAACTCTCTTGCTCCCATGTGGCTTCATCCTCAGAATGGTTTTGCCACTGCACTTTGTAAAACTTTACCACACTATTCCTGGTTACTCTTTCTTTCTCATCCAGGATTTTTACAGGGTGCTCAACATAAGTCAAATCCAGCTGGAGAGGAAGTCCTTCAATTTCCACATCCTCATCAGGAACCCACAAACATTTCTTCAATTGTGATACATGGAACACATCGTGTACTGTAGATAGGATATCTAGAAGCCATAGATGGTAAGCAACTGGGCTACACCGCTTCAAGATTTTGTAAGGACCCACATATCGAGGAGCTAGCTTGCCATGGATACCAAACCGATGCACCCCTCTCAAAGGAGACACCTTAAGGTACACATAATCTCTAACTTAAAACTCTAAAGGCCTTCTACGCTTGTCTGTGTAGGCTTTCTGTCGGCTCTGAGCTGCCTTCAGATGACTCTAGATACGAACGACTTGCTCACGAGCCTCCTTGACAAATTTTGGCCCAAAGTATCCACGGTCTCCCACTTCAACCCAACTAAGTGGCGTCCAACATTTCTTTCCATAGAGAGCTTCAAATGGCACCATGCGGATGCTTTCTTGGTAGCTATTATTGTAAGAAAATTCTACTAGCTTCAAGCAGGCATGCCACTTCTTAGGGAAAGAAATGGCACAAGCTCTTAACATATCTTCGAGCACTTAATTTACCCTTTTGGTTTGGCCATCAGTCTGAGGGTGATAGGCTAAACTACGGAGAAGGCTAGTCCCAAGGCACTCCTAGAGTTGCTCCTAGAAGCGAGAGACAAAAACTGATCCCCTATCAGAGATGATAGTGAGGGGAACTCCATGTAGAGTCATAATTCGGTCTAGGTACAACTTGGCATACTGTCTAGTAGAATAGTTAGCATTCACTAGAAGGAAATGAGCTGACTTGGTGAGGCGATCCACAATAACCCAGATAGAGTTATAGACTTTGGTTGTGTGGGGTAAACCCATAATGAAATCCATGGAAATATCTTTCCACTTCCAAACAGGAATGGGCAAGGGTTGCAGATACCCTAGAGTATGCATATAATCTGCCTTAACTCTACCATAAGTGTCGCACTCCGCGACATGCCGGGTGATGTCCTGCTTCATGTTGAACCACCAGTATAAGTGGCGCAGATCATGATACATCTTGTTGCTGCCAAGATTGATAGACAGCTTTGAATGATGGGCTTCATTCAAAATCTTCCTCTTCAGCTCCTCATTGGATGGAACCACCAGTCTATCCTTATATCTCACCACTCCATGTTCATCGACACTAAAGTGAGGGCCACACCCTTCAGCCATCAACTTCCTGATGTGAGGAATCTCTTCGGGGTCTTCCTTTTGCTCCCGTATCTGTTCCAACAATTTTGAGGTCACTGCAATGTGAGCTAATTCCTCTACATGCCTGAGAGACGAAAGTGTTTCCTCATCCTGATGTGACTTTCAGCTCAAAGCATCAGCTACAATATTGGCCTTTCTTGGGTGATAATGGACTTCCAAGTTATAGTACTTTATCAATTCTAACCATCTTCTTTGCCTCATATTTAGCTCAGACTGAGTGAAAATATACTTGAGGCTCTTATGATCTATAAAGATATGCACTTTGTTGCCCAACAGATAGTGCCTCCAAATCTTTAGAGCATGGACCACAGCAGCCAGTTCTAAATCATGAGTGGGGTAATTTACTTCATGCCTTTTCAGTTGACATGAAGCATAAGCTATCACACGCCCATCTTGCATAAGCACACAACCCAACCCCATCTTCGAGGCATCACAATATACATCAAAGGACCTATAATATCTGGTTGGGCCAACACAGGAGTAGTGGTCAGAAAAGTCTTCAGAGCTTGGAAAGCTTCTTCACAAGCTGGGTTGTAGTCAAACTTGGCTTCTTTTTGGAGCAGCTTGGTCATTGGTTGTGCTATTTTGGAGAAATCTAGGATGAAACGCTGGTAGTACCCAGCGAGGCCAAGGAACTGATGAATCTGATGCATAGACTTGGGAGATTTCTAATCCAACACATCTTGCACCTTGCTAGGATCTACAGAAACACCTTCAGGTGTCAACACATGCCCCAAAAACTACACTCGATCCAACCAAAATTTGCACTTGCTGAATTTAGCATATAGCTTGTGCTCCCTTAGTTGAGTCAGCACTATTTGAAGGTGTCGAGCATGCTCTTCATCATTCTTGGAATAGATCAGGATGTCATCAATGAAAACTACCACAAACTTATCCAGCTCTGGCATAAAAAATGAATTCATTAGGTACATGAAGAAGGTAGGAGTGTTGATGAGACCAAAGGACATCACTAGGTACTCATACAGCCCATACCTAGTAGAGAAATCTATCTTTGGTATATCATGTGGCCTGATCTTGATCTGATGGTAGCCTGATTAGAGATCAACCTTCGAGAACACCTTGGCACCGACCAGCTGGTCGAACAAAGTATCTATGCGGGGCAAAGGATACTTATTCTTAATTGTTACTGCATTAAGGGGGCGGTAATCCACGCACATCCATAGAGTACCATCCTTCTTCTTCATAAAAATGGCTGGGCAACCCCATGGTGAAGAACTAGGACAGATGAAACCTTTGTCCATCAACTCTTCCAGCTGCTTCTTCATCTCTACTAGTTCCCTTAGAGCCATGCGGTACGGGCATCTAGAGATAGGGGCAGTACCAGGCTCTAGCTCAATGGAGAATTTTACCTCTCTATCCGGTGGCAACCTAGGAAGATCTTTAGGGAAAACATCCGAGAACTCACATACTACCGGAATGGAGGTAAGATTAGGAGAGACTTCAGCATGGGCAACAACAGGTAAGACTGGATCTAAGGGTACAATAAGAGACATCCTATCCTCAGAAGAAGGAAGCCATAACTCCACACTTCTCCTCTTCATATCCAAGACTACCCCATACACCCACAACCAGTTCATTCCAAGAATAGCATCAATGTCTTGCCCAGGCATTACCATGAACTATAGGCGGTAAGTGTGGGTGGCTAATACCAAACTTATTGTATCTGTGCGGGTATTGATGAACAATTGTGAACCCACCATACGAATCTTATAGGCATAAAACATAGCCATAAGTGGTAAATTGTGTCGCTCTACAAACCCCATGCTCATAAAGGAATGTGATGCACACTACTGCAGAACTGACATCTAGTCCCGGTTGGGAACTGGTTTTAGTCTCGGTTTCCCAACCAGGACTAGCGTTTCAGGACTAAAGGTGGTGTTCTTTAGTCCCAGTTTGCCACAACCAGGACTAAAGATCCTCCCAGCTTTAAAAAAAATAATGCCTCCCACCGCTGCGCCCCGTGAGATTCGAACCCAAGACCTCATGCACTGCCTCGCGTGGAGCTTACCACCTCACCTACACAACACATCTAACAATGGATGGGATGCTTTCCTTTTGAACTAACCCATCAGGGGACCTTTAGTCCCGATTGGTGTTACCAACCAGGACTAAAGGGTCCTTTAGTCCGGGTTGGTGTTACCAACCGGGACTAAAGGGTCTACCTTTAGTCCGGGTTGGTATTACTAATCGAGACTAAAGGTTGGAGGACTTTTAGTCCTGGTTGGTGGCTCCAACCGGGAGTAAAGGAACCTTTAGTCCCAGGGGCAAAAAATGCCGAGGCTAATGCCAAATTGGGACATCGTTCTAAAGTCTGTTCTCTAATAGTGGCACTAGAATCGAACAACACATAAGCTAGATGGGAGTCGATGGTAAACATACTAGCCATCATCGGCTCCTGCTGCAAAATCTGCTCAGCATCTGTGAAATGCACCTGGCTAGATCTGCTGGGCACTTTCTTCTTGATTATGGTCCTCTTGACAAGCCTGGAGTTTGCCGATGGTTGAGAAGACTGAGCTGGCTGGTTCTAGGGACAAGCTTAGGCATAGTGGCCATCTTTGCCACACTTGAAGCAAGCACTTGGCTTGTTCCCAAACCCCTGATGAGGTGGGACATGCTGTCCCTGAGACTGCTGGGGATAAACCTGCTGTGGGGGTGCACGGTATTGTGTGGAGGAAGTTTGGAAAGTCTGCTAGGGCTGCCAGAATGAAGGCCCGCCTGATGACTGATAGGGCCCCCATAGGACAACCTGTATCTTCTGAGTGTGAGGGTGGCTAGAAGACCCCATAGCCACCCGCTTCCTCTTCCACTTAGCCTGGGACTCCCGCTGAAAACCCTCCATGGCAATGGCTGTGTTTATCAGCGCCCCGAAGGTCTAATAGTTCGCCGTGTACAACTTCTCCTGAAGGATGGGAGAGAGACTACAAAAGAAGCGGTCCTTCTTCTTATCATCAGTGTCCACATGGATGCTAGCATACTGGGCCAAATGATTGAACTTATTCACATAGTCCATTACTGTCATGTTCCCCTGGCGTAGCTCTAGGAACTCAGTCACCTTCCAGTTGATGACACCAGTAGGGATAAAGAACTCTCAGAATGTGGTGGTGAACTCCTGCCAGGTTGTCGGATGATCAGGTTACTCCATGGCATGGAAGGTATCCCACCATGCGCTTGCGGTCCCAAAAAGCTGTTGTGCTGCAAAGCACACCTTCTGCTCATCGGCCATGTTAAGCAGCAGAAACTTTTGCTCTAGAATGCGAAGCCAGTGCTCTGCATCCAGGGGCTCATCAGATGGGGTGAAGGTGGGTGGGTGAGTCTTGAGGAAGTCTTGGTAAGAGGACGGTCCCTCAGGATGGCGGGCACCACCCCCATTCCCACCATTGCCCCTGGGGCCTCCACAGGCGAGGCCCACAATAGCTTGTGCCATTATGTCCATGGCACGAGCGGACTCTCGGTGAGTAGCCAACAACTCCGCCATCATCTTAGCATGGGTCATCGGAGGCGACGGTGGCGGCGGAGGAGCCAAAAGTGGAGCCCCATGGCTCTCCCTGTTGGGCTCATGGCCCTAGCCACTCTCGCCATGGCCTTCGCTAAGACCATGAGCCGCCCCCGCACTGATGCTCCCACGTCTAGACCTTAGATTCATCTGTAAGAGATATGAACCATCCATAAGAACACCCTCCTGATCAGAATCAAGGGATTAGAGAAATGATAGCACAATTATTAAAGCATTCCTTTAGTTAGTCCTACCAATTTACTACTCAATTATACGTGAAGGGGGGATTTTAATTTGAGTAAGATGCTATTATTATGGTGCATGCTTCGGCCTATAGTTCACTCAAGCCAGAATATAGCGGCATTTGTAAAACTTTTCAGCACATCGCACACTCACTTTCCATATACTAAGCGATTTCTTACGCAACGTAAGTCAGTGTACCTGCAGAAAATTAATTATATAAAACCAGTGCCGCTATCCTAGATAGACCATATTGCTAGGGCTTTATACTTATTTAACTTAACTTAATCGCATCCTACTTTTCGCAAAGCTTTTGTTGGTCAAATTTTTAGTTTTGAAAAAGAATGATGAACTCGTGACCAATATTGGCTCTGGTACCATTTGTGGTAGAATTGACCGGAATAGCATACTTACAGAGGCGCTCGTCTTCCACCAGACACTAAGCACCCCCAAAAACAAGCTACAACGGGCGGTATCCGTCGGGCACACCCCAAGGGAGAACCCGAAAGATCCACATTTTTCCCAGGGATCCAATAATGAGAACAAGTTATAATACAAGTCCATTTCATACATCAGAGTTTCTTAAAAAGTATATTATTACAATACCAAATATCAGAGTGCGGAATGATAAACAACGGAATTTAAAAATAAACATCCAGCGATAGGGACGAGGATCCATCTGAGCCCACTAGAAGCATCCTCCACACAAGGTATATCTCATGCATCACCTGCAGCAGGGGTAAATAAACCCTGAGTACACAATGGACTCGCAAGACTTACCCGACCAGTGGAAATAATTTCCTGACTCCAAGGAATATGAGAAGCTTTATGGCTTGCTAGTTTATTTTTAGCAGAAAGCAATACTAATAGTGAGTCCTTATTTATGTTGTTATTGTTGGCCGTGTTAAGTTATTATCTATGCAGTCTATGTAAGCACTTATTCTACTTTCAAGCAAGAGTTGAGCAATTAGTTCCATTTCATCACCTTCCATCTTTCAGTTCTTACTACGATGCTAGAGTTAAGACAAGTCGTACCGACTCGGCGGTGATTCACGAACCAATGTGCCTAGCTGGGTGCCCCGAAAACACATGCCCCGCTTGTACCCTAGGCACAAGCATGACTAACCCATCACCCTTCTGTCCTGGGTGTCTAGGTCCCCGTCCAAACTTGGACTCCAAGCCCCCACTCCTGAGTCCCGGACTCAATGTGGTGCCTGGACCTCCACCATCTCTACCTCCAATCAGTCGGTCCAGAAAGAGCCGGATCCACGACAAGAGAGCAACAAGTCTTCCCTACGCCCATACCCAAGTATGCGCTTGAGACAATAGATCTGTGACTTGCCTAGCATCTATTGCAACGACCGGTCCTTAATCGACATGGACAGGGAAAAAGTGTAACCAAGTCATGTCATGTTGGCCACAGGACACAACCCCTTACACCCACCAGTACCCAAACCATATCCCTACCTGGTCACCATTTTCCTTTCCACCTTTTAATCATGAGTGATCATATTTTATCACCTATTTGCGAGTAATGGTAGGTTACTCATGCTACCGAAATCCTGAGCATTGCAGCTACTCGACCTGTACTAGTAGGACTCATGGGTAGATACATCTATGCAGGTAGTTTCCATAAAATGACTGTAACTTAAATGCACATCTCATATATATATATATATATATATATATATATATATATTCAATGATCATTTAAAAATAGGGGTTATGCACCGGGGCGGGGCTTGCCTTGGGCAAGCGATGGGTCAGTAGGGTCAGCACCAAACGGCTCTAGGGCTCCTTCTTGCACGAGGATCTCCTCCTCGTACTCCTCGATGACCTCGTCGTACTCCTATTCGTCGACGGGCACGACTCCTACCAGCTCATGATCTACATGCATGAAGTGATGATGCAATACTTAGTAATCTAGCAATAGCAGCTCTTAAAATAAGGTACCTCTATCTAACTACTACGTTAGGACTACCGACCACGGTATTAAGTTATTTATTGCTATCAACACAAGTATGAAGTATGGCATTTATCATTATAGCAACTACAACTATCCTTACCCCCTAATGCTGATTTATGCTATATACAATAAAGCAAGGCTAATAGCTACTCCACTTATCAACCTACCCTAGGGCTATAAATTTTATAGCAAGTAGCTACCAACCTAGCAAGCCTACTGTAAAATTTGTATATCTACAGCTATCACCAATCTTCCACAAATATTCTTACAAATATTAACCTACATAATATTAGCTCTCTAGTTTTGATTTTATGACACAATCCTTATCACAACTAACTGCAATCTAACTGTACTAACAAGTAGATGGTATTTTTGTGAATCTAACAAAATTAGTCTCACTATTTTTGGACCCCTACATAATTTACTACAATTTACCAAAGTTCAGCTAAATTCTTTATTGAATAAACACATCCTATTTACTGGAAATTTAAAACGTCATTCTATTACGTGGCCCACTCGGATCAGCTCGGCCCACAGCGGCTTCCCGCCCGCGCACAGGCACCACAAATGTCGTGGCCCGCTCGGCGTCGCACGACGCGGCCCATCGCAAGCGGCCCACTGCGGAGCCACGCGGGGCTGCGCATTTAGCGAAAAAGCCCCCGTCCTTTACCCTATTCTCAAAACTAACACAAGCACTATTACACTAAGTCACAGGTTTTGTAACTGCCACCCTCTCCTTTCCCTTCTTCGCCACGACGACGTCCCTCGGCACCCGCACGCGCACCGGCACGACGGCGCGGCACCGGGCAACCATGCCGGCCACCCCCGACCCCCCAATCCCAACCTAAGGAGTCGATGCTCACCTTGACTTCAACACGCAACGATTGGAGGCGATACGACGAACGGGGACGCTGTCCTGAGCTTCCTCCCCGACGATGGCTCTTTCCCTGTGATGGCGGACGTGTTCCCATGAGCCACCACCTCAACAGCGTGAACCAACTCATGTGTAGGCAATAGAGATTCACCCCGAGCTTACCGGTCGTGGTGGCTTGATCGGAGATGACTCGAGTGGGCCTGGCCACGTGCACCCGGCAGGCCTTTTGGCAGCGGCTATGATGAGACTACGATGGCAGCGCTGGGTAGGCCGCGGTAGGGCGAACTAGGGCGCGCACGTGGTAGAGTGCAATAGGGCAAAGGTGCGGTGACAAGCAATTGGACAGCGGTGGACGTGGGTAAGGGAATTTCATGGCACGACTGTGGGTCTTAAAATGTCCGGCGACGACAAAACGGTCCAACTAAGCATGGTAAGGGCTGGCAACAGTAGTGGACGCATTCGACATGTGGCTAAGTCTGCACTCCATCCCAAGGCACATAATCACACTGCCTATGCAGATGCTGCGCTGACTTAGCGTGGCTCGGCGACGGCGGGACAGGGAAAGGTAGGCGCGTCTGCTTGGCGCTATCGCCGCAGAGGCTGGCAGGGCAGAGGGAACAATGGCGTAGCGTGGCAGCGGGCACTGGCGCACTGGCGAAGTAGGCAGCCGCCCCACGTGCGTGCAACTGCACGGCGTCAACGGCAATAGTGCCGAGCAGGCGGTGCTTGTGGGCGCCAGGTGAGTGGCGATACCAGCTCGGTGAGCCGGAAGGCGCAAATAGATGCAACGGCACAGTGCGCGTGCGTTGCGCATGCACGTGGTGTGCCGTGCAGCCACGGCAACGCGAGCTATAGCACGGGACCCGACGGCTCAGCCGACTCATGCGAGGGCAGGGCACGGCAGGCGTCCAGGGCTCAGCACGGCAGCAGCGGCGGTGCTGGCTGTGCGCCCACGCATGGTGGCAGGCGGCCACGGCCCGACGCGCAAGGGCCATGCGCATGCGTACACTCCCTGGCACGGTAGTGGGAGCGCGGCTGGAGTGGCAGCGCGCGCTGGCAAGCCAGCAGCAGTGCTAGGCCAAGCAGGGGGGTGGTGATCGCGCCCAGAGATGGACCATGTGTCGTGCACTCTTTTTAAAGTAGCTAAAAAACTCAAATCTGATGCTACAACCGCCCAACCAGTTGTTATACATGAAAAAGGGTACCTAAGGTTAGCCAATCGTGCCAAAACATCTCTCCACTTCTTAACCCGGTCGCTCTACAAACTTTGCCGAACATGGCTTCGTCGACCCCTTTTCAAACTTACACGAAATGTCTTAAACTTCGAACGATTTCGCATCGAATTCCAATTCCGACCTACTAGGTATACGAGCTAGCGAGCCTCGTCCTCGACCACACCTATTTCATCATCGCCTATGAAGTACTTACTACCAACTCTATCGAAGTTCGCATAAACGTACTATAACGTTTTTGTTCGATAAAAAATCACTTAGAATACTAATCAACATGAAATGTAACATTTGTTTCTTGTTTTGGATAAACGTTTCAAGTGCCAAACATTGATTTATGCCTCCAGTTACACACTATTGCACATAAGTATGATGCTCATGCAGCGTTTTAGCAAAAACAGTACAATGTAACATCGAGGGTGTTACAGACACCCTTGCTGCCCTCCTACCCCTCCATACCATATGCCAAATATGTTCATATGCATGGGTGTCATGTCCTCATCAGTTTTCTTCAAGAGTCCCACCAGACTTCTTTTAGAATGCAAGGGTGTTCTTTGTAAAACCATAATCCGACTTGATGGCATTGAGACAATCCTTGATTTACATGTTTTCGAGGTCCATGACTTCGATATCTTGATAGGACATACCATAGAAAAGCTTCTTACTAAGTCTTTTCTTGATGGGAATTTCAACGTGCTTGTAGAAGAAATCTGTTAAAAGCCCCGATCTCACAATCGCGGAATTTGGTGACTAGAGAACCACTGATTTGTGATAGAGCTCGTGATGAGTACACCTTCCTTTGAAACTCCTGAGTCCATCCTAGAGGGAGATGCTCCACTCTTTATCAAAGAGGAGGACTAGCATTCTTTATCAAAGAGGACCTGATAGAGCTCGTGATACATCTTCCTTTGAAACTCCGAGTCCATCCTAGAGCGAGATGCTCCACTCTTTATCAAAGAGGAGGATGGAGATAGAGAAGTTTTCATTTTGCCCTCAAATGAACCACCATCTTGACTCTCTATTGAGCTTAAACCTCTACCTTCGGGCCTTTGCTATGCTTTTTTCAATCGGTGACAAAGAAACTCCCATCATAGTTATCAACAAGCAGTTACCATTAAACCCTAAACCTAGGGTTTCCCATTTGATGCACAACAACGAACCCATAACATAACTACATGCGCCTAGGTTTGCTAGTTTTTCCACGCCTTGGCATCGTCCTACAGTTGTATAATACATATATTGAGGGATAGAATGAAACCCTAAGTGATGACGATTATTACGTTCAAAAATCTGACTAATATATACCGAATCGATGCGAAAAAACTAAGAGGGGAGTGAGGATACCTTGCTCTTGAAGATCTACGAATCAAATCAAAGTTTCTAAGGTCCAATAAGTCGATTCGTGAGGTACGGTGAAGTGGGGAGAGAAAAAACCTGAGAGGGAGGAGAAAGAAGAGGAAGAACGCTTGGGCAGGAAGGTTGGGCCGGGGTCTCTGGCGCCAAGCTTGGCGCTAGAGTGGCTGGCGCCGAGCTCCCTGCCATGTCACCTACCGAGCCCAGGAGCTCGGCGCCAGGTACGCTGGCGCCGAGACGTGTTAGCTCGGCGCCAACATCAATGGCTTCGAGTTAAGGGTCCATTTTCTGAAATCTTTCCTTCAAAGGTCTATTTGTGAGAAACTTTCAAAAAATGGCTAAAATGTAAAAAAATTCAGGGGTGACATCAGTGGGCTGATGGGCCATGGCACAGGTCATAGCTAGCTCGCCAAGTTTGCTCAAAAGAAAAAAAAATATAGCTCGCAACGACTGATGCTGGACACCGACACTTTTACTCCGCTACACACAATTGCGTGATCTATCTGCACGATGTCGACAAAAGGCAATGGGAAGCTAGAAAAGAAACCCCTAGAAGCCTACCACGTCGTCGGTCGTCATGTAATCTGTCGATGGCAACACGGCGTATCTGCTCCCGTAACTCACAAGAATATCACGACCAAATTCAAGAATCCAAGGAGAGTTCTAAATCAGTGGAAGCAATCCCTTTCTAACCTTAAGGAAAACATTAAGAATGTCAAGCTCGTCCTATCCTTTTTGAATCTTCTTGTGGAATTCATAGACCTCAGCCTTATTGAGTGAAATTTTAGGGAGTTTTCTTAGGAAAGTTAATTGGTGTTCTTGAACAACAGAAGATTTATTGAAAATAATGGGGTGCCATAAAAATGGGTAACACACTTTAGGATGCTAGTACAAAGTTTTTTTCATGCCAAGCAACAGTTAAATATAGAAGAAATTTGATAACTCAATTGTTAGACGATGAAGGCAACACAGTGGTAAATCACAATGATAATGCCAACTTGATTTGGCTATCTTTCAAAGAGAGATTGGACATAAGTAATTTCACTTCAATCAACTTTGATTTAGCCTTACATGTCACAAACCACCCAAATCTTTCTATTCTTGTGGAACCTTTTTCAAGGGCTAAAATTGATGAAGTGGTCAAGTCACTCCCCTCTGATAACGCTCTGGACCTAATAGATTTAATATTGATTTCATAAAACATTGCCGTCCAATTATTTGTGAATATTTTTATAGATTGTGTGAAGATTTCTATTCTGACCATTTCTGTCTGCAGAGCATTAATGGGTCTCATATCGCTCTAATACCCAAGAAAGATGATGCTCAGAGGATTTATGATTACAGGCCTATTTCTTTACTAAGTACCTTAGTAAAGATCATCACAAAGTTATTGGCTAATAGACTCCAGACAGTGCTGTCTTCACTTCTTCACAAAAATCAATATGGTTTTATTAAGCATAGAACTATTGAAGATTATATTGCTTGGGCCTTGGAGTTTTTGCATATGTGCCATTAGACTAAAAAGGAACTAATCATTTTAAAGATTGATTTTGAAAAGGGTTTTGACAAGGTGAACATGAATTCATGATGTAAATTATGGAGCACAAAGGTCTTCCACCTAGATGGTTACACAGGATGAAATCTATTTTTGGTTCTGGCACCTCTCTTGTTATCTTGAATGGAGTGCCTAGAAAAGGTTATCCACTGTCATAATTCAAATTCATATATAATTCAAAAAATTAAATATATTTTTTTATTCATCCAAAAAAAGAAAATGTTAGTTTTAAATACACATGCTTGACAAAAAATTATAAAAAATCAGTTATATATATATATATATATATATATATATATATATATATATATATATATATAATACTTTTAAATACACGTGCGTGCCGTGCGTGCCGCACGTGCATGTAAGTAAAGGCAAAACTCAGCAGGTTTGTAACGGTTGCCTTTCTCTGGTGGCTACCAAGCCCACCAAAGCCCATTTGATTTGGTCAATTGCTTTCATGGTCTGTTCTGACAAGAACATTGGTCGAAATCGCATAAGCCTTACAACCCCTACTTGCAAATCCTTTTCCCAAATCCCACACCTATGGCGATCGGCTGCGGCGGGATCTGGAGTATCCACGGTCGCGCTGATGTCACATCCCGCTACGAGGTCCTCGGTCCCGCGGGCTCCGGCGCCTACGCTGATGTCTACCGCGGGCGCCGCCGATCCGACGGTGCCGCTGTCGCTCTCAAGGAGGTCCACGACGCCGTCAGCGCTCGCCGCGAGGCCGAGGCTCTCCTCGCCATTCCCCCTTCCCCCAACGTCGTCGCACTCATCGACCACTTCCCCGGCGGCGACTGCGACGACGATGTCCTCGTCCTCGAGTGGCTCCCGCTCGACCTCGCCGCCGTTGTGCGTGACGCGAGGAGGCGCGCGGGCGGGGGCGAGGGACCGGGAGGCATCCCCGCCTCGCAACTCAAACGGTGGATGCTGCAGGTGCTTGAGGGCGTCGCCGCGTGCCACCGCGCCGGTGTCGTGCACCGCGACCTGAAGCCTGAGAACCTGCTCATCTCCGAAGACGGGGGTGCTCAAAGTCGCCGATTTTGGTCAGGTTAACATCTTTGAACCTTAATTAGCCTCAATTCGTCGGTTGAAGTGGTGTCTTTAGTGAGTATGCGGCTTATGAAGGTTTGTAGATTTGAGGTAGTATGCGGCTTAGGAAGGTTTGTAGATTTGAGGTAACTAGTGTTTGCATGTGAATCGTCTGTTTTCACTCAGTAGTAGTGACATTGTTTAACTGGTATATCTGTTGATAATTAATGATGGAGATAATGTTACGCAAACTCTATCACGCGACGCGAGCGTGCGATGTGCCGCGTGCGTCTTCTTCCTCGCGCCCCTCTCCCTCTTCCTCCCTCTCCCACGCGACCTCGCCCACGTGCCCACACCTCATCAGAGAGGAAGAAGACGATGGCGGTGGTTAGGGTTTCGGCGACGGCGAGGTTAGGATTTCATCTCCGGCGACCTTAGAAGGGGGTTCGGGGGGAGGTGGCCGCGACACGGCGGTGGGCGGGTTGAAGGGCAGCGAGCGAGGCGGCGGAGGTGCCGCCGAGCGGGCGGCAGGGGACAACCGGTTGGGCGGGGCCGGCGTGGCAAAGCTCGCCGGCGCTCTGTCCTGGCCGCCGGCTGCTGGGGGCGGGGCCGGTGGCGGGGGCGGGGGCGGGGGCGGGGGCGGGGCGAGGACGAGGGTGTTGGAGCTCGCCGGCGCCCTGAGATTAGGGGAGGCGGCGCGGAGCGGCGGGGGCGGGAGGTGGGCGGTACGGCCGGCGGCGCGGTTGCTACTGGCTAGGCGGCGGTGGAGGAGGCGGGGGTGGTGGAGGAAGGGCGCGTCACGGCGGCGTCGGGAGTTTGAAGACGGGTCGCGCGCTCCATCAGCGCTGGACCGTCGCGCGATTACTCCGTCCATAATGTTAACTTGATCTGTACAGGATATGTTGAATTTGCTGGATTGATGTGAATTTCATATTTCTTTCCCCTGTTATGGCGGTTGTTAAACATCAAAGTGAGCTACTCTGCAGTCTCCAACAATGTTTCTAGCTAGCACCTGCAGATAGCTACAACTGGTTAGTTTTCAGTTAGGGTCATCACTTTAAAAACATACTTATATTTCAGCAAAAATTCACTTGAGCGGAAATATTTTTATAATGTTGGGATAGGAATTGGGGAAGGTAGACAGCAGGAGGATAGGTTTAGACGAATTTACTTCAGAGGTCAAGTTACAATTGAGTTCTCAAGAATATTTTTCTTTTTCCTCTCCTCTAACTCAACTCTCGCTAAATAGTCCTTCCTTGGAGCACGCGTGCGCCGTATGTGTTATGCCACCCAGTTGGGACCCTTCGTGCGCCCGCACGGCCGTCTGGCCTTTGTCCCCCTTCGTGCCCCTTCTGGTGTACAGCAGAGGTGTCGATGCTGCTGCAAACATATAACTGGGCACCTTAGTTATAAAAAACAAAAACACCTGGTTACCTTATATGTTGCAGAGAGGACTACTTTTATAACCTAGAAATTAGTAGTTTACGAACTGAAATTTGCTAATAGTTACCAATGATAACTATTCAATACTTGTAATTCAAAAGTGTTAAGTGTTCATTTTCCAATGGGATTTGAATATTTGCTTCTTTACATTTTGGGTAGCTGCAAGATATTGCATACGATTAATAAAATGTTGATGCAGCTGTATACCATACTTAAGGTATAGAGCAGAGATGTATTTGATTTCCATATGATATAATGGCCTTTGAGTAAATGACTTATAAGTTATAACTAATGAGAAACAATTTATGTGTATGGAGGGACATGGTTGTGGAAGGACAAAAGGTTATGCATTTGTAGAGCTGGAACGACTATTTAAAGTTTTATAAGTTGGTCGTCTGAATTAGCCCTTCCGAATTACATTCCAGAATAATAGTTCCTAGGTTGAAGTTAAATATCCTTATTATTTATATTTGGTTAATCAATCTCAAGATTAAGTATCTAGCAATCTGATTGGAGGCTTCATGTATTGTGTGCACATGTATATTGTTAGAAAGTAATATGTTATGTGTGCGTGTGGGTCCAGCGCTAGGCTGTTGTAGCCGGACGGCCCTTGATTGATTTGGTAGAGAGATTTCAGGAGATCTTGATTGGTGCTATTTCTATAAACCTCAAGATCTCCTCCCCCTATATATATGTACAATACCTCTCTCAATCTGTCAATATACTATTCCACGCAATCTCATTTGCTTTCATATATAAGTAACGGAATGATAATTGGTTGATTACATCTATACTGTGACCGACGTGCAATGATGTGTATGGAGTAACAAAATGGGTAATTAGAGATATTGGATTCTGCAGCTTTTGTCTGGATTTATTACTTCCTCTGTTTTCGAATACTTGACAACTGTTTTACGAAAATATGTGTTTGCAAATAATTGCCATCCCTTGCTTCCCAATGTGAATTTTCTAACTTCGACCTATCTTGCCTGACACTAAATTTTGCTAACCCGTGGGCCCAACTCAACTTTTTTTGATTTTCTTGCATGATTCAAAGTCCAAAGCAAAAAAATTCTAGAGCCCAAGCCAACTCACATTGTCTTTTGTGCTACACACGTACTGTAACAACAATGTAGCTTTGCTCACCAAAGGCAATTTGATCCAAGATTTGTATAAAATAAAAAAATTGTGCACAAAGATTAAATCTATTTCACAAAACGTCAAACTTTATTCAGTTTTTTGGTTCCACATTGAAGTAAGTAATAGTATTCAAGTGTCAACGAGCATGGCTATAGTGGTGGAGATTCTAAGATTTTGGTTGCTGAGCTTCATGCTTGTTTATGAAACAGATTCTCTTTTATAACAAATCATGTAACAGGTTTTGTTTCACTACTTAAATATAAGGCATTTTCTTTTCTTTTTCCTTGAACTCCCAAGAGAGCTGCATTTCGTCGTATTAAAAAAGAAAAAGTGGTAAGATCCCTTACAAGACACACCCACACACAGAGAAAATTCTAAGATTCCATTTGCGCCCTTGGCTACTAAATTAATGACTTTGACCTATGCATACCCTTCCTCCAGTGCAAGGGCAAGCAGGTAGGAGATACCTTGAGCCACATCCATACCCCATAGTTGCAAATCCTCACTAGCAAAGACAAGCGCTCCAGCAAGATTAGGAGAAATACCATAAAAACACATCAATTCCGATTTTTCCAGATCTACCTGGTCCTGAGATGACAAGGGAATTACACCCTTTTTGGGTTTGACCATTAACTGTATCATTTATCCTTGCCAACCAATCATCAAAGGAAGTATCTCCAAGCTGTGGCGATAGATCGTGAAGGCCAACCTTTTGTAGCAGCAAGAACCAGAATTGCCTTGCAAATACACACGAGATTCAGTAAATGCTGAACTGTTCCTTCGTCTTCATCACAGAGGGGACATCTAACAGTTAAGAAGAATTAACCAGCGATAATATAAGGCATTATTGCTGGTTAATTCTTTGTACCAGTCTAATCAAGAAGTACCTGAAGCAATAAAGTTAAACTTGTGTCCTAAAAGTGTACTTCCTGTTTTCTGAGAATCCATGATAACTTTATGACCTCTGTTTCAATTGGTTGGAGTTTGACCAAGTTTGCTTTCGCTGACACATACTCAGGCTAGGATACTTCAGCAGACAGCGCCTACTTTTCAAGAAATGCACCCACATGAGCAAAGTTCAAGCATGGAAACATGGATTCCACAACAACAACCAGCAGTGCTACAAGGGACAGAAGAGGAACCAACATCTTATGAATCAGATGCTACTGCTGGTCAGGAGCCAGAGACTCTTAACTGCAGCTGACTACCTGCATGAACTGGACCAGCTCCGGGCAAAATCCAGTGATGTTGACAAAATGAGCTTGCAGGATGGAGATGCATCCTGTCTTGCCACGTGCAGTACAGGAGACATTGAAGATCCATTCCGAACCTCCTACTCATACAATGTGGAAGGTATAGGTGAAGATTCTGGTGCCTTCACTTCTTGTGTTGGTACTAGGTGGTTCCGGGCTCCTGAGCTTTTATATGGGTCAACAAACTATGGGCTAGAGATTGATCTCTGGTCACTTGGATGCATTTTGGCAGAACTTTTGAAATTAGAGCCTTTGTTCTCAGGGATATCTGATATTGATCAGATTAGTAAAATCATCAATGTCCTGGGTGATATAACAGAAGAAACCTTTCCAGGCTGTTCAAACTTGCCAGATTACAACAAGATTTTCTTTAACAAAGTTGGGAAACCGACAGGCCTTGAAGCATGTCTGCCTAACAGATCTCCTACTGAGGTTAGCATCATAAACCAGCTAATTTGCTATGACGCAACAAAGAGGGTCAGTGCTGCTGACCTGTTGAATCATCGGTACTTTACGGAAGAGCCCTTGCCGGCACCTATAGAAGGATTACAAGTCCCGGCATCAAAGGATGAGGATGATGACAGCTCAATGGAAAGAATGGGGTAATTACAGGGATGGCGTCTCGGATTCAGACTTTGATGAGTTCGGTAGTATGGATGTCACCAAAACTGACAAGGGTTTCAGCATACACTTTTCGTGATAAAGAAAGACAGGGATCATGCATGTCATGTCTAATCTAAGACCATAGGTGTCGGTGTTTCGAATAAACATCAACTAGTAAATTTATATTTGTTGCGCGTTATGTCCGGATGGTGTATTAAAGGACACAAGGTTTATACTGGTTCGGGTATAATGTCTTTACGTCCAGTCTGCTGCTGCTCGTGCTGCTGCTCGTGTTATTAGCATCGAAAAAGGTTCGTAGTAGGGGTACAAATGATCGAGAGAGGGATATGTCCCAAGTCTCTGATGCAAAGGTCGAAAGGATGTTAAGAGCTTGGTTGCTGCTTGGCCGTGTATGTGATGTGTGTTGAATTGATCCGTCCCTTTAGTGGGGCGTCCTGCCCTCCCTTTTATAGACCAAGGGGAAGCAGGGATTACAGATGGGAGAAAGAGGAAAAACTTGGTAGAGGGTCCTTCGAAGGTGCCGGGTCTTTCTTTTTCCTTGAGCTTGCCATGTTGTCATGGTAGACCATGTCAGAGATAGCATGTTCGTTGATCCTAATAGGGCCGTGCCCTGGCTTCGGTTAGCTAGTGGTCGCGTCCCATCCTACTCCGGCAGACGATGCGGAGCGTCAGGGTATCGAGCCGTGACTCTACGGGGAGCAGACGGGGAAGTGACCATACGTTCGTTATTGTTGCTGATGTGAGTTTCCTCCTGGACTGTAGTGGTTGTCGTATGCTTGTGTTAGGATCCGCGCCCGAGGGCTGATGGCGGCGTCCACAACACTGCAGGACAAAAGTCAGCGCCTACAACACTATTCGGGCTCTGTTATGTCTGAGAGGGCTTAAATCTCCCGTCTTGTCATACCCTGACGGTACTTCCTCGTAGGCGCGCAGGGCATGGTCCTCGGTACTACAGTTGATCTGATTGTCCTGTCTTACCCTGTGCTCACCATTATGAAGGGGCAGGGTGCATACGTCGGGCGAGGCGGAGCTAGCCCTCAGCCGTCGGGCGAGGTGGGGCCTGCCCTCAGGCATCGGACGAGGCGGAGCCAGCCCTCAGACGTCGGACGAGGCGGAGCTAGCCCTCAACTGTCGGGCGAGGCCGAGCTAGCCCTCAACTGTCGGGCGAGGCGGAGCTAGTCCTCGGTCATCGGGCGAGGCGGGGTCTTCCCCCAGCCATCGGGTGAGGCGGAGTTTGCCCCCAGATATCGGGCGAGGCGAAGTCCAGCCCTCGAGGGTCGGATGAGGTGGAGCCAACCCTTTGAGGCCGGGCGAGGCGCAGGATAAGAAGTGTAGTTGCGTTCTTGCCTATTCGGAAGCATCAACGCTTGAAGGTTATTAGTTCCACCTCTTTGGGTGCCCCAGTAATCGGTCCCCGACAGTAGCCTTCGAGCCTCCTGGTGATTCGGATAAAATCGTCCTGGGGTGATTTGACTTGCCAGAGGGTGCGCGTGAGCGCACCCGATGGGTGTAGCCCCCGAGCCCCTCGGGTGATTCAGAAAGAATCGTCCGGGGGGTATTTTGATTCGCTAGAGGGTGCGCGCGAGCGCACCCATCGGGTGTAGCCCTCGAGCCCCCGGGTGATTCAGATAGAATCGCCCGGGGGGTAATTCAGACCCTTCGCGGGTATGGCTGTGAAATTTGGTGTTTCGACCACTGGATGGCTTAAAGGGAACCCTAGTATCTCGTTTGTGGGGATTCAGCCAGGGTCAGCCTGGCTGAGACTCGATCGCGGATCGAGACTCCCTTGAGGCTCGTGCGCCCGAGTTTTGGCCGCTCACGGGTCCATCCCTCGTTGGGATGGCCGTCAAAATTATTGGGCCAGCCCTCGAACTCCTGGGCCCGGGTGGGCTAGAGAAATGCTTCTTGACTCGTATTCCCTCTGCGGGAAAAGAGTCCTAGTCTACCCAGGAAAGCGAAACGTCCGGCGCGACTTTGGTGGGAAAGGATAGGGATTGCGGGCGTATATCCCGCGACATGACGTGGTGGTGTGTCATGGCAAGCACGGAGATCTAGGAGGACGGTTGCCCTTCTTGTATCCGTCGCCCCTATAAAACCAAGGGGTTCGCCCCTAGGGTTCTGTACTTTGTCTCCTCGCCTTTGCATCTACAACCTTTGTCGCCAATCGCCTGAGTCTTCCCGCTCCTGCATCGCAGCCGCCGTCAAGCTCGTGTCCACCCCCTCCCAATCGTTCAATGGAGCCGTGGTGTAGATCCGACATCACCCTTCAGCGCCTGGAGGGCCTCGTTTGTCGTGGCCTCTGTAACATCCTGGCCCAGGGCTTAACAGGATTAATGGGATACTCATAAAAACAAGTTGCAACTTCTTTTCCGGAAGCCCATCTCTAAAGAACTCTGAGGTTAAGCGTGCTTGGCCTAGAGCAATTTCAAGATGGGTGACCGATCAGGAAATCTTTCCCGAGTGCGCATGAGTGAGGAAAAAGTGCGCAGAAAAGACTTGTGTGGGTCTATGAGGGCAATCTATATCCTAGAAAAGCTGCCAGATGTAAGCGGGCCCGGCCTCATAGAGGCGGGACATTACAGCCTCCTTTGCCCGCTGATCGTCGTCGAGGAGTGGTGACTGCCCGGCAATGAGGACGCGTCGTCGACGCCTGAAGGCTACATGGTGTCCTTCGCTCGCTTTCACGAGCGGGGATTCACCATCCCCGTCCACAAGTTCCTTCGGGGGCTGTTGCATTACTATAAGGTGGAGCTGTAGCACCTCACTCCCAATGGGGTCCAGCATAATGCGACGTTCGTCGCCCTGTGTGAGGGGTTCTTGGGGATTAATCCCCACTTTGACCTATGGCAGTATTTCTTTGCCATCAACCTCTTGAAGAAGCGGGAGAAGAGGCAAGAGCTGAACGTGCCAGTGGGATGTGCTGGCATTCATCTCCGCAACAACCGGGTAAACGAATACCCGTCGATGCGTCTGTCAACCTCCAACAAGGGGTGGAATTCACATTGGCTTTACATCAAGGACGACGCAGCCGCCCCCTTGCCAGCGTTCTCCGGGCACATTATCGAAGAGGTCCCGGAGCCGTGGAAGTGGGGTGTATTGGAAAAAGATGAGAAGAAAATCTAGGACCATCTCGTCGGCATCTGAATTCTGAAGGAGAGGGGCGTGAAGGGGCCGGGGATCATTGGCGCCTACTATACGCGGAGGGTGGCGCCATTGATGAGCCGCGCGCTTCCCCTGTACCTGATGGTGCCCGGAGCGTCACTCGATGGGACGGCGCTTGTCGATGAAGCGCTCCCCCCTCCGAAGTGGCACAACACATCAAGGAGGCGATGTAAGTTGCCGATTCCTCTGTTTTTCATAGTAACTCATGCCTTTTGTCTCTTCTGCAGCGTCGGGAGACTGGTCAGACGGGGTACATCCGTAGTGCTGGCGCCCAAGAAATCCATCGCCCTTCAGGCAAGGCGGGGGCTGCCGCCTGACGTCGCTCCCGTTTCGAGCGGGGGCGGAGCCGGTGTCACAGCCTCATCGGTCGGTCTGGTGCCGCCCACGGTGATGCTCGTGCCCTCGATGGGTCAAGCTGTCAGTGATGCTGAGGAGGCGTCCGTGGAGGTTGCCACTCAACCGGTGACGGAAGTGATGCCGCCGCCGACGTCGGGTCGGGTGGAGCTGTCGGCCGCACCCATTGCGTTGACCACGGTGGGCGTGGCGCAGCTAGACGAGGTCCCGTCGACGGAGGCATGGGTGATGGTGGCTCTGACGGCTGGGACGCAGCTAGAAGCCATGGTGGCGGCGCCCGAGGCAGCATCGAGTGCCGTGCTTGTCATTATGAAGGGGCAGGGTGCAGACGTCGGGCGAGGCAGAGCCAGCCTTCAGCCATTGGGTGAGGCGGTGCCAGCTCTCAGGCATTGGGCGAGGCAGAGCTAGTCCCCGGTCATCAGGCGCGGCGGAGTCTGCCCCCAACCATCGGGTGAGGCAGAGTCTACCCCTAGACATCGGACGAGGCGGAGTCCAGCTCTCGGGGGTCGAGCGAGGTGGAGCCAACCCTTCGGGGCTAGGCGAGGCGTAGGGTAAGAAGTGTAGTTGCATTCTTACCTATTCGGAAGCATAAACGCTTGATGGTTATTAGTTCCACCTCTTTGGGTGCCCTAGTAATCGATCCCCGACAATAGGTATGTGTTGGTGTTTTGAGTAAACACCAACGAGTAAATTTGTGTTATTGCGCGTTGGACTCAGATGGTGTGCTAAAAGACACAAGGTTTATACTGGTTCAGGCAAAATGTTCCTACATCTAGTTTGTGTCTGCTGCTCGTGTTATTAGCACTGAAAAGTTCATAGTAGGGGTTACAAACGGGCGAGAGAGGGACATGTCCCAAGTCTCTGATGGAAAGGTCGAATGGGCGCTGAGAGCTTGGTTGCTGCTTAGCTATGTGTGATGTGATGCATGGTGTGTTGAATCGATCCCTTAGTGGGGTGCCCTACCGTCCCTTTTATAGGCTAAGGGAGAGCAGGATTACAGATGGGAAAAGGAAGAAAAATCAGAGGCAAAGGAGGTCCTTCAAAGATACCGGGTATTCCTTTTACTCTGTGCGAGCCTCGCTGACATGACAGGCGATGCCAGGGATAGTCCCTACGCCTGGAGCACGTCCGCTGATCCTGTCATGTACTGGCGTGGTCAACAAGTTATCACGTCCCATCCCATCCCGCCCTGGCGAGCGGTGCGGCGGACCAGGGTGCTGATTCGTGGCCATACAGGGAGCAGACAGTGCAGAGACTGCACATCCATTACTGTAGGTGATGCGAGTTTTCTCCTGGACCGTAGTGGTTGTCGTGATCTTCCGTCAGGATCCGCGCCTGAGGCAAATGGCCGCGCCCACAACACTGTAAGACAAATGTCGGCGCCTACAACACTGTTCGAGCTCTGACATACCTGGAAGGGCTTAAAGTGCATGTCTTGTCACATCCTGATGGTACTTTCCTACAGGCGTGCGAGATATGGTCCTCGGTATTGTGGTTGACTTAAGTGCCCTGCCTTATCGACATGCGTAGTTATGAAGGAGCAGTGCGCAGACGTCGAGCAAGGTGAAGTCAATCCTCAGACATCGGGAGAGGCGGAGCCTGCCCTCGGACATCGAGCGAGGTGGAGCTAGCCCTCAGACATCGAGCGAGACGGAGTTTGCCCTCAGACATCGGGCGAGGCGGAGCCAGTTCCCAAACGTCGGGCGAGGCAGAGCCTACCCTCGGACGTCGGGCGAGGCAGAGCCAACCCTCAAACGTCCTATGAGGCAAAGCCGGTCCTCAGACATCAGGCGAGGCGGAGCCTACCCTTGGATGTCGTGCGAGGTGGTGTCAGCCCTCAGACGTCGAGCGAGGCGAAGCCATCCCATAGACGTCGGGCGAGGCAGAGCCAGCCCTCGGACGTCGAACGAAATAGAGCCCACAACCTCGGTGGTTTGGATGTGGCGGGACCCACTAGGAAATGTAGTTGCATTCTTGATTGCTCTGATAAATTAGCGTTGATGGGTATCAACTCCTCTTCTTTGGGTACCCTACATTTTGTCCCCGACATTAGCCCCCGAGCCTCCAAGCGATTCGAGTAGAATCATCTGGGGGATGTTTCGACTTGCCAGCGGGTGCGCGCGAGCGCACCCGATAAGTGTAGCCCTCGAGCCTACGGAGGAGTAGAATACTCCTTCGGAGGTTTTTTCGACTTGCCAATGGGTGCACGCGAGCGCACCCGGTGGGCGTTGCCCCCGAGCCTACGAAGGAGTAGAATACTTCTTCGAAGGTTTTTCGACTTGGAGGACTTTGCGGGCCTTGGCTTACTCTTGTTGCCCATGGCGTGCCCTAGGGATGGTGATTCCCCTTTTGTTGAGGTTGGACCCTTCTCGGGTGTGGTCGTGAGTTTTGATAGTTGTTTAGCTAGATAGTTCGATTGGGTCCCGGCATCCTGTTCGTGGGGATTCAGCCAAGGTAAGCTTTACTGAGACTTAATCATGGGTCGATATGCCCATGGCGCTGGCCGTTTTGCGGGGCCTAGCTCTTTCCACCATTTGTAGGGGTGTTTGGAGCGGCTGTTGGACCCATTGATGGGCCAACCGTCGGATTCCTAGGCCTAGACGGGCCGTAGATGCGCTTTTGATCTATATTCCTTTTACTCATAACGAGTTCTGGTCCGCCCGAGGAGGCGAAACGTCCGGCGATTTTCCCATAGGAAATGATAGGGATTGCATGCGCATATCCCGTGGCGTGACGTTGTGGTAGATCATGGTAGGCGTAGAGATCCAGGCGGATGGTTGGTTTCCTTGCATCCATCGTCCCTATAAAACCAAAGGGTTCACCCCTAGGGTTTTGTACTTTGCCTCCTTGCCTTCACATCTGCAACATTCACCGCCAATCGCCTAAGCTCCCTGCATCCGCGTCTCGGCCATCGTGGAATTCACATCCACCCACTCCAATCTTCTAATGGAGCAGTGGTGCCGCTCTGATATCACCCTCCAGCGCCTGGAGGGCCTCGTTCGCCACGGTATTCTCTGCGCACGGACCACCGCTGAGGTGTGACGGCTGCCTAGTGATGAGGACGCGCTGTCGCCGCTCGATGGTTATGTCATGTCCTTCGCTCACTTTCATGAGCCCGGGTTCGCCACCCCCGCTCACAAATTCCTTCGGGGACTGCTGCATTACTATAAGGTGGAGCTGCAACACCTCAATCCCAATGGAATCCAGCACATCGCGGTGTTCGTCTCCATGTGTGAGGGATTCTTGGGGATCGGTCCCCACTTCGACCTATGGTGGTACTTCTTCGCCGTCACCCTCCAAAAGAAGCGGGAGAAGAAGCAGGAGCTAAGCACGCCGATGGGATGCGCCGGCATCCAACTCTGCAACAACCGGGTCAGTGAATACTCGGCAATGTGTCTATCGACCTCCAACAAGGGGTGGCATTCGCATTGGTTCTACATCAAGAATGACGCGGCTGCCCCCCTGCCAGAGTTCACTGGGCACCTCATTGAAGAGGTCTCGGACTCATGGAGGAAGTGGGGAGCCCCAAAGAAGGACAAGAAGAGGATCTCGGACCACCTCACCACCCTCCGAATCTTGAAGGAGACGAGCCTGAAGGGGTCGGGCATCATCGGCGCCTACCATATGAGGAGGGTGGCGCCGTTGATGAGGCGCGTGCTTCCCTTGCACATGATGGTAGCCGGGGCATCACTCGATGGGACGACGCTTGCCGAGGGAGCGCTCTCCCCCTCTGAAGTAGCGCAGCGCATCACGTATGCGATGGAGCCTTCGTAGGACGACGCTGGCGCTGTCCGCGAGTTTGTGTATCCGGTGCCAGGGCACCCCCCGATGCAGTCGAAACTGGGGTAAGTTTTCTTTCCTCGTGCCTCCTTTTTAATTGAACTCCCCACCTCTTGATGCTGATATTGAGATAGGGGGACCAGCCGAAGAAACTTGTCCTTACGGATCACCCGGCTCCGCTGCCGAAGGACCCATCCATGACGGTGGCCAACCGCGCCGAGGCCGAGTAGCAGAGGAAGGCGAAGGAGGACGAGAGGAGGAAGAAACAGCAAAAGCTATAGACACGGGAGCGAGGGGAGGACATTGACAGTGACGATGACGATGAGGAAGATGATGAGGAGGCAGTTGATGACACCGAGCGTGGTGACCTAGAGAGCGAGGACCTACTGATAGGTGCCCACTCACTTTTGTAGGGGTTGGGACCTTTCCCCTTTCATGGAGGGGAAAGCACGTCCGTGAGGCTGGCGGAGATGGGCCAGACTGTTGGACCACCCTCAGAACCAGTAGGGGCGGGCGGATTTGCCGCTGCGCCCGAGGTGCCAACGGAGGGGGCAGCCTCGCCACCACTCCTCAAGAGCTAGCGGGGGCAGGCGGATCTGCTGTCGTGCCCCAAGAGCCAACGGGGGCGGGTGGATCCGCCGCCGTGCCCGAGGTGCCGATGGAGGGGGTGGCTCCACCGCCGCGCCCCCAGATGCAAGGGAAGCGAGCCCCTCTGCCCGGGAGCAGGGGGCGGGCTCAAAACGGCCCTGTCCCAACGAAGTGGAGCAGGGACTTGGGGGTTCTCCCCCAAATGTATCCAAAGCCCAACAATGCCAATGCAAGTCATCAACTCCTTTGTTTTTCTTGGTTTTTAGCGTGACTTATGCCTTTTCTTTTCTTGCAGCATCTTGAGGCGGCGCAATCCTTTGTCGGTGGCGCCATAGAAGAGCATCGCCCTTCGAGTGAGGTGGGAGCCATCGGCTGACATTGCACCAGTCTTGGGCGGGAGCGGTGCCGTCGGTGTTGCTGCCTCGTCGTCCAGTCAGGCACCGCCCGTGGTGGTTCCCGTGCCCTCGGTGGGACAAGTGGACGAGGGGACTCAACAGACGCCCTCAGAGGTCGTTGTGCAGCCAACGATGGAGGTGATCTTGTTGCCGGCGATGGGGCGGCCGAAGCTATCGGTCGCGCATGTGGCGTTGGCCACGACGGATGTGATGTCGCCCGTCAAGGCCCCACTAACACAGGCGGAGTTGGTAGTGGCTACGATGGGCGGGCCGTAGCTAGACGCTACTGTGGCGGTGCCCGAGGCAGCGGTGCAATCCGCGCCATTGGCAGCCCAAGTAAAGGCGCCCGATGCGGGCCAGACGAAGGGGACGTGGCCAAGGGGTCCTCGGACATTGCGGCGGTGGCAGAGAGGACCGGCGGGGAGTCACTCCTAGCCCTGATGTCGGGGGCAGCCACTCGCCTGTGCGGGATGAGCCCCTGCTTCGGTGGGCGAATCCATAGGACTCGTCGTCGACTCTCTTTACCCTCGATGATGTTGCTGAGAGCATGGAGCGGGAGAGTCTTGACAAGGGGATTGCGGCCATGCTAGAAGCTCTAGGCGACATCGTCGTTCCCACTAGGTGGGTATTCACTTAATCTTGCCTCTCGCTCTTCTCTTTCTTCATATATTTGTGTTCTGGTCGTCATCTTTTTTTAGTCTCTTATCACACGTAGCCGGGGGAAATCCTAGTTCCTTTGTGAGCATAAGGAGAACTAGGACTGCCTCATCGATGAGGCACGGTTGCACGGGGATGTGACTGCCTAGCTCTGATAAAGGGTGGCCGAGTTGACTCCCCTTGCCGAGTAGGCAGGTAGTCTCTGACTGCGGGAGGCTGAGGCCCGTCGGGACGTGGAGGAGGCCGAGAAGGTGTTGAGGAACTATCGATGAGGTCGCGGCAGGATGAGGAGGTGGCTGCCAAAGTCCAGAAGGAGTGGGATGAGCTGCTCTAGAGGGACGCTGAGACCCACCAGCGGATCCTCGACCTCTTGGCCAAGGTAGAGAAGGAGCGGGAGCTCAAGCTAGGAGCCGAGGAGAGGTTCATGGCCCTGCAGTAGAGGTGAACATGGATGCTGAGGCGGTTGCCTAGCTATAGAAGAAGCGAGATGAGCTGCACCAGACCGTGGATAGGCTTCGCTCAGAGCGCAGTGCGGCTACGGGGAGTGCGACCAGGCCGTCCGAGAGCACAACTAGGCGCATCAGAGGATCAGCTCCCTCTAGGTCAACCTCGAAACTGTGGCAACCCAAAGGTTAGAGGCCGAGAGCGTCTCTGTCAGGCTAGCCACGGAGCTCACTGAGGCACGGAGGAACCTTTAGGCGGAGAGCGACGGGCATGATCTCCTGAGCACTGCCCTCGGAGTGGTCTGTGATGACCTGGAGGTGATGCGGTCGGATGGGACTAGCTCACTTATGGCCCGTGCCATAGATATCACGATGCGGGTGCGTCAGCTCGAGAGGGAAGCTCTTCGCTCCGAGATCACCCAAGCCTTCGCCATCGCCCGCTCTCATTACGTGGATAGTATTGACTTGGAGACAATGAGCCTTGGCTTCGCACGTGGCTACGAAGCCTCCAAGCTGGATGAGATAGAGACGGCGGTGGCTCCTCTCACGCGGAACCTGGCGGACAAAGTTGAAGACATAGTTCTCCCCCGGAGGGGATAGTTAGTAAAATAGGTTGGATGAGTATTATTGTAATCTATGGACAAGTGCCGACCCTTTTGTATCTTAAAAGCAAATTCCTAGTTTCGTTTTGTCTGATTGAACTTGTTTTCTTTCCTTTTTGTATGCAAAAAAGGGGCTCACGTATTCCGACCCTTTCGTTCATTAAGACCATAGGGCCCAAGGTGTAAGGGTGGAACTTTGATCACGCTGGTGAGCAAAGACACCATAGCCACCGAGGCGTAGGCTTTTTGCAGTTCAACCAGGGATGATCAATTTATTCGTTTCTGCAAAACTTGCCGCTAGGCTTAGCGTGAGGAAGAGGTTTGATGTGGCAACTGTTTCAGAAAAGGTGTACCTATACCTTTATCAGTCCCCAAGTGAGATCCGACCCCTTGCTGTTGCTGGGGTTAGATGTCACTGAAAATCGAGGGGAGGATAGCGAAACTTAGGAGAATGCATCTCTTGTATTCGCACGTACCCCCTCCCTAGGATCTTAGCTATCATTCTGCGACTGTGCGTTAGGTCTCCTTGTAAGTCCAACCTTTCTCAAGAACCCGCGCGTGGCGGGGATTCGGTCAAGGGTCGGCTCGTTTTTGTGACTGCCGCCCCGTCCACGGTTTCCACAACTGGAGGGGTTGAGTTAACGTTACTTGCCTTGGTGGCTTGAGTGACGTGCTAGGTGAGCTCGCTAACAGGCATGTTCAAACGGAATCTGGTTCCGTCACTTGTGACGGGGTCAGCAAAACCCTCATGTGACATTCTGTTGCTCCTTAACCCGCCTTCCAATAGATTCCCCCTCAACGAGGATTCTATGGGCTCGGATAGAGGCTAGGATCGAACGAGAAGGTAGAGATGACCTTGTCTGCTTCTAAGCTAGACGGGCATAGGCTGTTGAGGCTCATCTACGTTTTCCCCCTGGCTCTTTGTTCGACACAAGGTGGCCTTGGGCCATCCATGAGCCGATCTTCGAACCTCGGTCTTTCGATCTAGGATCGGGAGGCTTGAGCCCCAAAGCCCCATGGGGTTTGGTAGGGGTCGGCCGTGATTCATGCGTCACCCCATCCTTAGTTTCTGCAACCAAAGGGGCTGAGCTAGCGACACTTGCCTTGATGGCTCGAGTGTCGCGCTCGGTGAGCTTACTAACGGGCATGTTTGAGTGGAATTCGGGTCCGTCATCCGCTGATGGGGTCGGTAGAGCCCTCGTGTGGCATTCCACTACTTCTTAACCCGCCTCTCGGCAAATGCCCGAGCCATTCGATAGGCTCAGGTGGCCCGTTGGCCTCTCCTTGATGGAGATTCTATGGGTTTGGCTCGAGGTTAAAATCGAACAAGAAAGGTTGAGATGTCCTTGTCCGCTTTTGAGTAGGGTTGGGCAGGGCCGCTGGGGCTCATCTCAGTTTTTCTCCCCTGGCTCTATTTGACACAAGGCGGCCTCGAGCCCTTCACAGGCTGGCCTTCAAACCTCGGTCGGCCACCGCTTATATCGAACGAGATGACTACCACTTCGTGACATGACATGAAGCGTTATGATGCAGCAATTGCATATGCAATGCTTGGATTAACGAGATGAATGCATGAATGATTATAGTTAAGAAAAAGTGGGGGTTGGTAATGTTACCTCAATGGCACGAGTGACGGGTTCTGGGAGCTCTTACCGGATATGTCCATGCGGGTCTAGGTCCAACATTTGTGACGGAGCCAATGCAACCTACATGTGCCTCCCAGTCTTCTGTATCTGTCTCTCGGCAGCAAGTCAATCCGTTCGATCGATTTGGGTGGCTTGATAGCCTCTCCTTGATGGAGATTCCATAGGTAGGCCCCTCCAAACCCTTCCCGAGAAGGTGGAGGCTAAGATTTGGGGTGTGGAGACAAAGACTGATCGTGCTGGTGGATTAAAACGCCATAGCCGTTGGGGCATAGGGTCCTAGTGGTCCAACCAAGCTTACTCAAAGTTCGTGCCCGCACACCGTGCCTCTAGTTTCCAGATGTAAGGAGGGGCTAGGCAAAGAGAACGTCTAGCGAATAGTCACTCTCGTCAGCCCCCGAGCGATGTCTGACCCCCTGCCGTTGCTAGGGTCAGAGGCTCAGTAGCGAATTTAATACATAAAGTAAGCAAGGTAAGGGTGCTTGTCTCTCAGCAGTGGTTTTGAGCCGTTTGATTGACCTGAGCATTGGTTTTACCTCGATGTTAGAGTGATGGGTTCGGAAAGCCTCCTCGGATATGAGCATGACCCCGTCTGCTCCTTACCCGTTTCTTGTTAGTGGCCAAGCCGGCTGGTCGACTCGTGTTTACCTGTTGAGACAAGATTTTCCTATGGA
Source organism: Miscanthus floridulus (assembly GCF_019320115.1). NCBI lineage: Eukaryota > Viridiplantae > Streptophyta > Magnoliopsida > Poales > Poaceae > Miscanthus > Miscanthus floridulus. Next base: position 70,262,820 of record NC_089598.1, read on the forward strand.
AATAGAGGATGAGAACATCCCGTGCAAGAATTTAGTTAGGTAGATAAGCCAAGCGATGAATCTTGTGCAAAATGGACATGGTTCTCAAACTTTGTTACCACAAACAACTTTTTAACTCTTCTACCCCTTTTTTGTAAAAAAGGTTTAGTGCATTCCGACCCTTTTCGTAGTTAAGGTCATAAAGCTCGGAGTGTGGGAGAGACAACTCTGATTGTGCTGGTGAGCAAAGGCGCCATAGCCGCTGGGGCATAGGTTTCTCGTAGTCCGACCAGTTATACTTAGAGCTTGTTCCCAAAAACCTAACTCCTAGACCTTAACGTGAGAAAATAGGGCAGGCACAGAGAATGTTTGCTGGATAAATGTACTCATATTAGCCCTCGAGTGAGGCCCGACCCCTTGCTGTTGTTGGGGTCAGATGTCACGAAGGATCGGGGAGTTTTGATAACGAAACTGATTAGGAAAAGTGTGCATTTATTAGGGGTAAAAGCGACATAGCTGCTCGATGTTGAAGACATTGGTGAAGACCTCACCGTTGATGGTCTTCAGCTTATAGGCGCTTGGCCAAAGTACCTCCACGACGACATATGGTCCCTCACACGGCGGGGAGAGCTTATGGCGGTCCTTGTTGCTTTGGACGAGGCGGAGGACTAGGTCCCCGATGTTGAAGGCCTAACCCCACACTTGTTGGCTGTGGTACTATCGCAATGCCTGCTGGTACTTGGCCGAGCAGAGGAGGGCGACATCACGAGCTTCGTCTAGCTGGTCCATGGCATCCTCGAGGGATGCCTTGGCTCTCTGTTCATCGTACGCCCTGATCCTTGGTGCTCCATAGTTGAGGTTGGTTGGGAGGATGGCCTCGGAACCGTAGACCACGAAGAAGGGCATGTAGCCAGTGGCCCGACTGGGGGTCATCCTTAGACTCCAGAGCACTATAGGAAGCTCGGTGACCCATCTTGCGCCAAACTTGTTCAACCAGTTGAAGATCCTAGGCTTGAGGCCTTGTAGGACCATGTCATTCGCGTGTTCTACCTTTTCATTCGTTCGGGGGTGCGCTACGGAGGCCCAGTCGATGCAGATGTGATGTTCATTGTAAAATCGGAGGAACTTCTTCCCAGTGAACTACGTGCCATTGTCTGTGATGATGGAGTTCAGGACTCCGAAGCGATGGATGATGTCGAGGAAGAACAGCACGGCCTGCTCGGATTTGATTGCGGAGATCGGCCGAGCTTCTATCCACTTTGTAAACTTGTCTATGGTGATAAGCAAGTGGGTGTAGGCCCCAGGCGCTTTTTTAAGAGGTCCAACCAGATCGAGCCCCCAGACCGCGAACGGCCAAGTGATGGGGATTGTCTGGAGCGCTTGGGCCAGTAGGCGAGTCTGCCGAGCATAGTACTAACACCCTTCACAGGAGTGCACGATCTCCTCGGCATCAGCTACTGCGGTAGGCCAGTAGAAGGCTTGTCGGAATGCATTTCCAACCAAGGTTCTAGGCACGGCGTGGTGACTGCAGACCCCACCGTGGATATCGCTCAGCAAATGCTTTCCCTGTTCGATGGAGATGCAACGCTGTAGGATCACGGTGTGGCTCCGCTTGCAGAGTTCGCCCTCCATAAGAACAAAGGACTTGGCACGACGTGCGAGCGTCGAGCCTCCATTTTGTCCATCGGTAGCGTGCTATGGAGGAGGTAGTCAAGGTAGAGCGTCCTCTAGTTGACCATAGGGCCGGGCTCTATCGCTGGGTCCTCTTTAGGCTCCATGACTTTGGGGCCGGATGGAGCCGATGGTTGGTCAGCCCCCGAGCTTAGATTAGATGGATCGTCACCGCCTTGTTCTGACCCCTCGTAGAGAACCAAGGGTTTGTGTTGGTCATTGGCGAAGACGCCCATTGGCACTAGCTCCCGCCCGAATGCTGCTTTTGCAAGCGCGTCGGCCGCCTCGTTGAGGCGCCTCGAGATGTGATTGAGCTCAAGGCTATCGAACTTGTCCTCCAACGAACGGACTTCTTGGCAGTATGCGGCCAGCAGCTTGACTCCTTCATGACTTGGTCGACGACTAGCTAGGAATCTCCTCGAACGTCGAGGCATCGGATGCCCAACTCGATGGCAATGCACAGGGCATTAATGAGCGCCTCATATTCGGCCACATTGTTGGAGGAGGGGAAATAGAGATGGACCATGTACCTCATGCGTACCCTGAGGGGCGACACGAAGACCAGCCCTATGCTAGCGCCCTTCTTCATCAGCGATCCATCGAAGTACATCGTCCAGTACTCTTGATCGATGACTGCTGGTGGCATTTGGACCTCGGTCCATTCCACGATGAAATCAGCCAACACCTGGGACTTGATGGCCATCTAGGAGGCATACGCAATGCCCTGACCCATTAGCTCGAGTGCCCACTTCGCGGTTCTTCCCGTGGCATCCTACTTTTGGACAACCTCGCCGTGGGGCAAGGATGTCATGACTATCACTAGATGTGACTCGAAGTAGTTGCGTAGTTTCCTCTTGGTGATGAGGATGATGTATAAAAGCTTCTGGATTTGGGGGTAGCGGGTCTTTGAGTCAGATAGGACCTCACTAATGAAGTACACAGGGCGCTGTACTTTGAGGGCGTGCCCTTCTTCTTCTCGCTCCACTACTAGGGCGACGCTAACCACTTGCGTGGTGGCCACAATGTAGAGCAAAAGAGGTTCTCCATTGCCAGGAGGAACCTGGATCGGGGCCTTCGTCAGAAGCAGTTTGACCATGTCAAGTGCCTCCTAGGCCTCGGATGTCCATTTGAAGTGGCCGCAATGTAGAGCAGAAGGGGTTCTCCATTGCTAGGAGGAACCAGGACCAGGGCCTTTGTCAGAAGCAGTTTGACCATGTCAAGTGCCTCCTAGGCCTCAGATGTCCATTTGAAGTGGTCGGCCTTTTTTAGAAGTCGATAAAGGGGAGACCTTGTTCACCGAGGCACGAGATGAAGCGGCTGAGTGCGGCGAGGCACCCCGCAACTCATTGTACTCCCTTTATGTTCTGAATCAGGCCCATCCTAGTGATTGCTGAGATCTTCTCTGGTTGGCCTTGATGCCACGCTCGGAGATGATGAAACAAAGCAGCATGCCCCTCGGGACCCCGAAAACGCACTTCTCGAAATTGAGTTTGATGCCGTTTGCTTGGAGTTTTGCAAAGGTCTGCTCAAGATCAGCTACGAGGTGGTCAGCCCATTTGGACTTGACTACAATGTCATCAACGTTGGCCTCAACGGTCCGCCCGATGAGGTCTCCGAAACACTTGAGCATACAATGCTGGTATGTAGCCCCAGCATTCTTTAGACCGAACGACATTGTGACGTAGTAGAATGATCCGAAGGGGTGATGAAAGATGTCGTGAGCTGGTTGGACTCTTTCATCATGATTTGATGGTAGCCAGAGTACGCATCAAGGAACCAGAGGGTTTCGCACCCCGAGGTAGAGTCAACTATTTGGTCTATGCATGGCAAAGGAAACAGATCCTTTGGGCACGCTTTGTTGAGACCCGTGTAGTCAACACACATCCTCCATTTCCCACTCTTCTTTCATACAAGAACAGGATTGGCTAACCATTCTGGGTGGTACACTTCCTTAATGAATCCGACCGCTAAAAGCTTTGCGATTTCCTCGCCAATGGTCATGCGTTTCCCCTCGTCGAAGCGACACAAGCGTTGTTTCACCGGCTTGGAGCCTAGGTGGATCTTTAAGGCATGCTCGGCGAGTTTCCTTAGAATGCCTGGCATGTCCGAGGGTTTCCACGCTAAGATGTCTCTGTTGGCGCAGAGGAAGCCGATGAGCATGTTTTCCTATTCGGAGGAAAGCGTGGTACCAATGCGTACCGTTTTTCCCTCGGTGCTCCCGGGGTCTATGAGGACTTCCTTAGAGCCTTCCGTTGGCTCGAACGACCTGGTTGACCTTTTGGGGTCGGGTGCTTCTTCGGTGACCTCTTTTCTGATGTCCACGAGCTCTCTGGAGGCTACGATCGCTGCGACGTGATCGCAGCACTCGACTTCGCACTCATAGGTGCACTGAAAGGATGTGTCGACGGTGATAACCCTGCCTAGGCCCAACATCTTCAGCTTGAGGTAGGTGTAGTTGTGGACGGCCATGAACTTCATGTAGCATGGTCACCCCAGGATAGCGTGGTAAGTTCCGTGGAACCCCACCACTTCGAAAGCGAGAGTCTCCGTCCTATAGTTGGACGGACCCATGAAGGTGACGGGCAGATCGATCTACCCAAGCGACATGGCCTGCTTTCTAGGCATTATGCCATGAAAGGGTGCTCCGGTTGGCCGGATGTGCACTCGGTCAACGCTCATAGCGTCGAGCGTTTCGGCGTACATGATGTTGAGGTCGCTGCCTCCATCCATCAGTACTTTGGTGAGCCACTTCGTGCCGACGATTGGGTCGACCACGAGTGGGTATCTCCCTGGCTGTGGGGCGCTCCCCAGATGGTTGGTCCGATCAAAGGTTATAGCGGACTCTGACCACCGGAGGAAGGCAGGTGTGGCCGGTTCGGTCGCATAGACCTCGCGGTGCGTGATCTTCTGGCGGCGTTTGGAGTCATAGGCCTCTGATCCCCCAAAGATCATGAGGTAGCCATCTAGTGTTGGAAAGCCGTTGTCCTTCCCCTCGGCGTCGTCCATGGTAGGGTTGGGGTCCTTCCCATGCTCCCCTTTGTTGGAGCCTCCGGTCAAGAACCGTTTTATGAGGGCGCAGTCCTTGTACAGATGCTTGATGGGGAAGGCATGGTTTGGGCATGGCCCCTTGAGTAGTTTTTTGAAATGGTTTGGAGTGCCATCCACGGGCTTCTGACTACCCCTACGATCAGCAGCGGCCATGAGAGAGCTCTCACGTCGTTGCTTCTTGTTCTTCTTTTTGGCGGGACGGTTGGAGGCGCCTTCATCGGCATCCTCGTCCCGCCTCGCCTTGCCATTGAGGCGATCGAAGATCGCTCCGACCGCTTCTTCACCCGAGGCGTGGCTGGTGGCGATGTCAAGGAGTTCCTTGGTGGTCCATGGGCCCTTGCTCCCTATCTTGTGAACCAAGGACTCACAGGTGGTCCCAGATAGGAAAGTTCCTATAACATCAGCGTCGGCGACGTTAGGTAGCTCATTGCACCGGGAGAAACACCGGATGTACCCACAGAGGGTCTCACTGGCCTTCTGTTGGTAGTTTTTGAGGTCTCATGTGTTCCTAAGGCGCTTGTATGTGCCCTAGAAGTTCCCCACAAAGATCTCCTTTAGGTCCGTCCAACTCTAGATTCTGTTGGACGGCTGGTGTTCCAACCATGTTTGTGTCGAGTCGGCTAAGAATAGTGGAAGGTTGCGAATAATGAAGTCATCATTATCCGCACCATTGGCTTGGCAGGCAAGCTGATAATCCTCAAGCCATAGTCCGGGGTTCGTCTCCCTAGAGTACTTTGGGATGTTGGTTGGTGGCCAGCACCTTGGCGGGAAGGTAGCGTTGAGGATGTGTCGACCGAAGGCCTAAGGCCCTGGTAGGCTGGGGCTTGGGCTTCGGTCCTCGCCGCTGTTGTAGCATTCGCCACGGCGAGGGTGATAGCCATGGCTAGCTCCCTCTCCTGAGTCGTTGTGAGTACGCCTATGAGCGTTGAGGGTGTTGCGTGCGTCACGGTTGCAGCTGAGACGCTGATGCACCAGGACTACAGCGCGCTGCCCACCGCTTTGTGGCGCCTAGTGGACCGACGTGTCCCTACCAGGATGCTCTGATAGCGTGCGTATGTTGGCGTTGAGCTCACGTCACCGAGACAACAAGCTCTCGACCTCCTGCACTGTCGCACACTCGAGCAGTGTGTGAATCTCATAGTGGGCCTAGCGATCCTTGGGCATCGCGACCTCTGGGAGGCCATGGAGCAAGACCAGCGCGGCGGCGATGTTTTGGCTTGCCCGGACAAAACGAGGGAGGGCTTCATCATTGGCGATGATCCTTCAGTTCACATCACGGGCCATGGCACGTGCGCGCCCACCGTCTCCGTGGTGCTCAATTTCCCGATCGAGCTCCGTGCATTCCTGCTCGAGCTGGAGCCGCACTTCCTCGATCTCTTGGTGTCGGTCTTTTAGCTGCTCCACTCGCATGCGAGGTGGAGCCGCTGTCTCCTCCTCGACCTCGTCGTCTAGGTTGTTCGCCGGGGTAGCCTCCTCCTCGCGGACGCTTTCGACGTGTCCCTCAGGGATACCCGTCATGAAGCATTCGCAAGAGGGATGATGGCTTCCCCTGCTGGAGTCAGAGCCAAAGGGCAACTCTGGCTCCTCGGCGAGGAGGTCGTGGAAACATTCCACGACGTGTTCGATCACCCCCATGAATTCATCGTTCGTGGGAGGTGGAATCATGTGTTGCGCCACAAGGTGGCTAACGGTCGCCATGGCGTTGTGGAGACCGAACGGAAGCACTGTCGGGGTGCTCTGTATGAGGTGTTCCGGAGAGAGGGGCTCCCCTTCGGCGAGACGTGCCATGCCATTGGCATAAGAGAAGGTGAGGCGGCATGGGTCCTCCCTAGATGGCTGGGGTCCTAGGGAGATGCCGAGCCGGCGCTCAAGCCTCCCATAGTTGAGGCCGATGGAGGGGAGAGGTTGGATGGCGGCGTGAGACAATGCCAACTCTCTTCCCACTGTGATGATGAAGTCCAGGTCTCCGAAGCGCACGTGTGCGCCTGGGACCCAGCTAATACCGTGGCTAGCCATCTGTGGCCTAATGTTAATGTCGGAACACGCAAAGGTCCCTTACCTGGCGTGCCAACTGTCGGTGTTTCAAGTAAACACAAACGAGTAAATTTGTGTTATTGCACGTTGGACCTGGATGGTGTGCTAAAAGACACAAGGTTTATACTGGTTCGGGCAGAATGTCCCTACGTCCAGTTTGTGGCTGCTGCTCGTGTTATTAGCACTGAAAAGTTCATAGTAGGGGTTACAAACGGGCGAGAGAGGGACATGTCCCAAGTCTCTGATGGAAAGGTCGAATGGGCGTTGAGAGCTTGGTTGCTGCTCAGCTATGTGTGATGTGATGCATGGTGTGTTGAATCGATCCCTTAGGGGTGCCCTATCGTCCCTTTTATAGGCCAAGGGAGAGCAGGGATTACAGATGGGAGAAAGAAGAAAAATCAGAGGCAAAGCAGGTCCTTCAAAGATACCGGGTATTCCTTTTCCTCTATGCGAGCCTCGCTGACATGGCAGGCAGTGCCAGGGATAGCCCTATGCTGGGAGCACGTCCGCTGATCCTGTCATGTCCTGGTGTGGTTAGCAAGTTGTCACGTCCCATCCAGCCCCCGCGGGTGGCGCGGCGGACCAGGGTGCTGATCTGCGGCCATACAGAGAGCAGACAATGCAGAGACCGCACGTCTATTACTGTAGGTGATGCGAGTTTCCTCCTAGACCGTAGTGGTTGTCGTGAGCTTCTGTCAGGATCCGCGCCTGAGGGCAAATGGCGGCGCCCACAACACTGTAAGACAAATATCGGCGCCTACAACACTATTTAGGCTCTGACATGCCTGGAAGGTCTTAAAGTGCCTGTCTTGTCACATTCTGACGGTACTTTCCTGTAGGCGTGCGGGGTATGGTCCTCGGTATTGCGGTTGACTTGAGTGCCCTGCCTTATCTGCGCGCATAGTTATGAAGGAGCAGCGCGCAGACGTCGGGCGAGGCGGAGCCAGCCCTCAAACATCGGGCGAGACGGAGTTTGCCCTCAGACGTCGGATGAGGCGGAGCTAACCCTCAGACGTTGGGCGAGGCGGAGCCGGTCCCCGGACGTCGGGCGAGGCGGAGCCGGCCCTTATACGTCTGGCGAGGCGGAGCCAGCCCTCAGACGTCGATGAGGCAGAGCCAGCCCTGAGACGTCGGGCAAGGCGGAGCTAGCCCTCGGATGTCGAATGAAACGGAGCCCGCAGCCTTGGTGGTTTGGATGAGGCGGGACCTACCGGAAAATGTAGTTGCGTTCTTGATCGCTCTGATGAATTAGCGTCGATGAGTATCAACTCCTCTTCTTCGGGTATCCTACTTTTGGTCCCCGACAGTACGTATCTACACTGAAGTTGAAATTGCTGTCAACGTAGATGAACTTCAGTAAGCGATCAAAGATTGGGCAATGTTGCGTTGGGTTTTAAATTTTCTTTTAGTTCTTATGGAACTTTGTGATTCTTTGTACGACAGAACCAGTTTTCCCCCTGGCAAAAATAAAACTGTGGTAATCCGGTATAAAAAAACTGTGGTAATCTAAAGTTCTGATAGAAATTTCCATTATGGCAATTGGAAGGACTGTAATCGAAAGTAAAATACACATCATAACATCATATAACTTTGAAGTCCTTTCATGCCATGAACAGTGATGAGATTTGAGATTAAAATGCTTTGAAGCTTAGATGCTCCGATAATTATACATTGTAGCAGCAAGAACTGCTCAAACAAAATCCACAAAACTCTTACTATACGAGTTCTTGTTCTAAAAGTAGTAAAATCATATGCATGCTAATTTAAACAAACACCTCATCTGAACTTAACTTGATGGTGAAAAATTTAATTGTTTTGAAGCAAAATGCACATGTCTATTCACTTATGGAGATATCATGTAAACGGTTCAGGAGCTTCGTAATTATTTATTGAGGCCCTTTCTTTTAAAACCTCTCTTAAAAAAATCCCCTATCGAGGACGTGTGTGGGTACTGACTGATGAGGACATCAACACCAACGATACATCCATGCTGACACGAGTACCAGTTTCTGGTCCTATTACTCGCGTCCGTGCTCGTCACATTAATCATCAAGTAAGTTTATTCTTGAGTTCCTGTCCATCATATTTAGACCATAGAGACACGTGCACTCTTGTTTTGGTTAGGAACCAGGGAGAGGATCGAAACAGACAAGGATTCGCGGAGGCTGAATTCGGACTCCAGGACAACTCCAACTTGTGATGGTCACCACGGTCGCATACGGACTCGGATTGGGGCGTTCAAGTACTTCATGGAATCCTTATGAAGTCTATTTTCATATGGATCTGGAATCAAGTCCATATCTATTTTGAGGCGGCCGCAATGACTGAATTACTACTAAGAGCTTGTTTGTCCAAAGGTGTTGCGTCACCTTAGTTTGGTCCAATGGGCCGTGTATCAAGTTGGGTCCATTAGGGATGCGTCCTAGGGTTGGAGAACGACCCCAACACCCCCCCTAGTCATCCTTCCACCTTCATATACTCCTTAGCCGCCACCAAGAATAGTCGGGTTTTGTTTAGATCAAGTTTAGCTCTCGCTACTTGCTTGTAAGCGCGCGTGCTGGATCAGCCGTCCGTCTTCTTGTCTTCGGAACCCCACCTTAATTGAGATTGAGTTTGAAACTTTCATCTACATCTAGTAATTCAGTACTTGCTATACTTGTTCTTGCTAGTTCTTCGATTGCTTGCAGGACGAGTGCCCTAGTGGTCGGGTGACGCGCTCCACAAGATCGCCGCAGCCATTGGAGGTGGTGTATCGGTTGCTAAGGCGCAACTTAGAAGGCTGTAGTCGGGCCGTGAACGTCGTCTCCACCCATCAATCGAGTTATCACACACCTCTCATCGAAAGATTGGGAACAAACCCTAGCGGGATCATATCACTGACAGTCACGTCGGGTGGGCAGGGCCAGCCACGCTGCTGTCGCTCAAGTGAGCAGCCGGCCGCCCGCGCACGGGCCAGCCATGGGATGGCTAGGCCAGCCACGCCGCCGCCTAGCGAGCAAGAACGTCGGCGGGTGGTTGCACCGGGCAACCACGCCGTCGACGTGCGCGCGTGTCAGCCACGCCGCGACCATGCGAGCAGGCAGGCGGCCGCATCGAGCCGCCACGCCGCTGTTGCCCAACTCCTACTCGCTGCCGCTCGCCTCGCCTCCGCCATACATGCCCACACGCTCCACCTAGTCTCCACGCCCACCCGGACGTCCCTGGCCAGGTCATCGCTGCCCACCAAGCTTAGTCACGTAGCCAAGGCCCGCCACATGTTCGACGCTCGTCTCCGCATACTCCATCGGGTCCCCGATAGGGTACGGCCGCGTTTGCACGCATGGTAGTGGCTGGGGCGCTCGAACGCCATGACGTGGACCACATTGCCCTCGGCGCACACGAGGTACTAGTAGGGATGAAAACGGTACGGATATTTTCCGACCGTATTCGAAACCGAATCCGTTTAGAAGGGTTGAAATCTGTCCGTATCCGAGTCCAGATATCCAACATCCGATACCGTATCCGTATTCGAATACTCAAATCGCATATTTATGATGTCGATATCCAATCGTATCCTATCCGACATAGTTGACACTATCCGTATTCGAATCCGAATCCGGACAGGAATATGAAAACAAATGTAATATCGGTGATATACGTCCGTATCCGATCCGTTTTCATCCCTAGGTACTAGAGACACTCGGAGGCTCTTTGACTATTCATGGATACTAGAAAAGGAAGCGCGCTTCAAGTCGCCCTACCAAGAAAAATCAACTTTAGTTCCTTTAACAATCTTTCATAGAACCAAAACATGACCATTATTGATCATAATTTTGTATTATTGTTTAAATAATTCAGTGGTCATTTGTTTCTTTTTTGTGTGGAAGTGGGATGAGATAAATGTGACCAAAACTAAAAAAAATTAAATTAATCGTACCAGAGATAGATTATAACAATACTCATTTTCTACACACACACAAAAACAGAAGCTCATCTTTTATACAAACATATATGTGTAGGAACATCATACACGACTATCACTATCAAAGTCCAGAACATATGCACAGTTGAATAATCCCTCCATTTCATAACAGAAATCCACAGCCGATATCCATGCACAAACCATGGAGGCACCAAGTCTAATGAAAAATGGATGATAAATGACAACATATGCCCCTGCTCAATTTGTGCTTATTTCCAGCCCGCGTCCCACCTTACCCATGCATGTCCTCACACGCTTTTCAAGTGCCGATGTCACCTCGGAACTACCACACTGGCAAAGCCACGTCACCTAAAATGCGCGGACAGACTATGAGTTTTCAGAGTTCATGAACTAGGCGGCATATCCTGTCAAGTTCATGGACTCTTGTTGCATTCAACTTTTGATGGAATCAAATCATAAAATTGCAAGAAGACCAAATCAACTTGTTTTTTTTTTCCGCACCATAAGGAACAATGTTACTTACGCATGATACCACCTTAAAACCAAAGTACAAATCGTTGAGCCCTATGATAAGACACCAATAATTTATTATACATAGAGTGAATTGCAGGGTAAACTATGCTTGGCCCATATTGCACACACATGATTTTGTTGGGCAGCTGCATATATAGGATAACAGGAAGTCAGGAACAGCTGTATTATGTGTAGTTCTGGATTATCTTTGACAGGGATGAGTATGTTCCCACGCAGGCACAGCAAACCCCAACAGCTATGATGAACGAGCAAGCTGCTATCTGTGAATCAAACAGATCCGGTCAGTAGAATGCATAATTCTACATGCCATAGTGTGTCTAGTGTGCACTGATAATCAGTAGCATGTCTATTTATATAACAAAAACATTTGTAGGCTATGTGCATCCTGAGGTCGAGAGTGATTTCAAGATGATTGTATCATCTTGCGGCCTGTTTGTTTGCGTGGAATTGAATCTTATTTCAAGAATCAAGAATCAAATTCCGTCTCAGATCTTAATTGAAGTGTTATTGTGGTGAGAGCTTGATGGCAGCAGTGAGATCCCCCACACAAGGATCTTTTTGTGTCCGGACTCGCGAGAGAAGAGTGGAGACGAATATTGGGCCATGCGGGCAAGGATGAATCTCACTTTCTATTTCTTAGTCACTTTCCATGTCTTACCCTCTGAATTTAATACAGGCCTGTACTTAACATTTGGAAAGTGGTGGAATATCAATTCTAAGCCAAAAGGCCTAGTTCATGAAGTAGATTTCAATTTAGCCCAAATGAAAGGATCCAAACAGGCCATTAATGTCATTGTCTTGATATCAATAGAAGTTCTTTTTATAGAAAAAAGGATGCATGATTCTCTAAACCTTGCTGATATTACCAGTTCTAACTGGGGCCTGTTTCAGTGCAATCATGTTCATAAGAATATAAGAATTTGATAATGCCTTCTGCTCAATCTTTAGCTTCCTTGTTTCACTTAAGTTATCACTAAAGCACTGCTTACAAACTTGAAAGAATAGAACACAGGATTGGAAATATTTGCATAATTTTCATACCTGATGCCACCCCACTTTTGTCTTGAGGATTGCCAAAAAACACGCACAAGGCAGAATATAGGTCTACAACAAAAACATATTTGAGACTCACCAATTTGTAAGCTAGGATATCTGAGCTAAACATGAAAATCTTACCACAAGCATGGCAAACAAGGAACCAACCAAGGCCATCACAAGTCCTATCAAAAGGTAAGACGCAAATGATTAGGATCGTATCACGGTTGGAGATCTTTGTAAGATTAAATACTATGCACTTACCAAAGAAAGGCACAGATAGAGCAATCAGGAGGGTTGACATCACCAGCGATGATCTAAGCATGATTATTGTAGAATACTTTTGTTGGTTTGGTGGCAGCAACTCTTCCAAACTCATAGCCAATGGAATAATAGTTAATGCATATGTATTTATTCATTAAGGAAAGTAAGAGAACAATATAGCAATATTCTGAGGACGTAGTAAAACATGTATGGTCTCCTCAAAGGAAAGAAGAACCAGAGTGTATTTTAGGAGCTTGGGCGAAGTGTTTCAGCACGATTTCCAGCGTACCCTTTTTACTTTTTAATCCAAGTATCTAACCAACTCTATGTACTAAAATATATTTGCACATAAAAAACATTTCTTCCATTTCTTTATGAGACTAACAATTGGCACACCAAGGATATTTGGTTATTGGATTTGCCACCTGCAGTAAGCATCGAGAGGTGATTAATTATTATTAAACAACAGGGTCAGGCCCCTGTCTTACTACCTCCGTCTCAAAATAAATCAGTTCCTAGGATCACGCCAAGTTAAACTATCTTAAGTTTGACCAACTTTATATGAAACGGTAATAACATCCATGACACCAAATAAGTATATTATGAAAATATATTTCGCAGTGTATCCAGTGATACTAATTTGGTGTCATAAATATTGATGTTCTTTTCTATAAAGTTGATCAAACTTAAAATAGTTTGACCTAGGACAACTTTAGAAGTTGATTTAATTTGAGATGGATGGAGTAAAAGGGGAATTTGAAATGGTTTAGGAAGCAACAATTACCGTTGTCCAAACAGCAACCTTAGAAATGAGGGAATTATCTGGTAAGTTGAGTGTGAATTGGGACTCTGTGGCTTCACCAAACATTTTGTATCCCATCACTGCAGCACCAGCATACAAAAAGGTAGACAGCCCAATGCTGACAAGAAACAGAAAACAGATGTGAGTGCTACATTTCCAACATCAATAATTATTGAATTTGCATTAGTGTGGGGTCATCGCGATTAAAATGATTACCATGTAAAAAGAATTGAAGGAAACTGGTTGCGATTCTTCAGAGAGGAATATATGTTTGGAAATACCCCATGCCCTGAGTAGCAGTAACCATATAATCCAATTGCAATAGGAATTCCTGGGAGGTTCAGTGCAGTCCCTTCGTTCTCAAAGCCGACATTATTGACAACCCCAACCAAGAACAGGCAGATGACCACAAGGATTGATGCAATGACACCCCCAGCTGCAGACACATCAACATTGCTAGCATCAATATAGTGTGCAATACATGCATTGGGTACATGATCTATAGCAACAACAAGGCCACGCAGAATGAATTTAAAAAAACAAGAATGAAAAGCAGGCAAAATGAGACCTGAAATGTAGCTCAAACAGCTCAGGTCACGGAGCCAGGTGGTTGGCATGACTATGATGGTAGTCAAGATTGCAAAAAATACATGTGAGTTCAGCGTCAGGCTCCCAATGGTCAGGTGTGCAGTGGGGAATAATTTTGACAAATTGTCACTCTCCAATATCAAATACTCGATGCAACATGCCTGTCCAATACATTAGGACCAAGTAATATCGTTACACTTCAAAAAGCAAGAAACAAATAGGGTGTTTGGATCGACTTAGCAATCCTCACTTTTTTGTTTGGTTTGTGGAATGGAATGAGTTGATCCATCATCACCTCATTCCTCACAAGCTAAAAATTAGTACTAGTATGAGGAATGCAATCATTCGACCAAATTTGAGGAATAAACTCATGATGCATCACCTAATCTAGAATGGGGTGATTCCTCAAACACCCTAAAAATGTTTTGTATAGGACATGCAAGTGATGGTCGCACAGATTGTTCTGCACAGCTTGGATCATTTAATTCTGATTGAAATAGAAGGTCAGTATGGATACTTACATACAATTCCACATACAGTATTATCTTCAACAGTGAAGCCACAAACAAGAAACAAAACTAGTCAGCACATAACTCATCCATTGACCATTGTACTAAAATGTGCAGAAAATTAAAGGCACAGCTAAATGTGCTATCATAATCTGAAGCAGATTTACCGAGATAACTATGCGACCTGTGCTGCCAAAGGCTGCATGGCCGATATCTGGGTATGTCTTGAGGCCCTCCTTGCTGTCCAGGCAATGGCGCAGGAGCACGCCAGTGTACCATGCAAGCAATGCAAATAAACAGAGTATCACCAGCCCAATCCAACCCCCTTGTTTGATGGCATAAGGTGTTGATAGGATTCCCACGCCACATAGAACATTTATTCCTGCATAAAAGCGAATTGCACACCCAACGTGAAAACTAGAGAATTTTCTCATTAAGAATTCAAAGGCCTAGCTAAGCTTCGATATTTTGTTACAGGTGTTGATAGGATTCCCACGCCACATAGAACATTTATTCCTGCATAAAAGCGAATTGCACACCCAACGTGAAAACTAGAGAATTTTCTCATTAAGAATTCAAAGGCCTAGCTAAGCTTCTATATTTTGTTACAGCACTCAGGTTAGATAACCACTAGTAAAGAAATTTCAAATACTACCATCCGAATAATTTCTTCTGTTTTTGGTATTACTGATTGAACTTAATAAATTACATGTAGTAAAACTTCATCAGAACATTTGATGATATATTTACGATTCTGAATAATTTGGCAATTTATGGTTAGATTGATATGAATATACTAAATCGTAGGCCTATCAATCTATATGCCCAAACCATAGGTTAGGGTATCGAACTTATTTTACTATTTTTTGGAAAACCGAACTTATTTTACTATTATTACTACAAACTAAAACCTTTTTATTCTTTCTATTGGTGGCTCCATCTCCAACTAACCCAAACTTACATGAAACTAAAAGGCTTTGTCGTTATCTTTATTATTGTTTGTCCTCAAGGAAAAGTACAGAATGCATCTATTTGTGTAACCACTACCAGATGGTTGTGCTGACTCATCAACCACGTGATGTTCCCATCCATGTGGGGACTGGGGAGGAAGAAGAAAAATCGAACCGGTGGACATGTGATGCGGCAAATCAACAAAGAGAGGATTGAGCTATTAAAAACCCCTAGTCGATAACTGGCTGCACTTGATGCTTCACAACTAATTGGAAACATGAAACTGAAACAGTGAATGTGTGATGTCAGTCTCATGTCTAGATGCAGAATCAGTACATTGTTTCAGTTTGGCATTATAATTTGGGTCTGTGTAAACTACATACTAGAATCCATTAAAATAAAATACCACAGTGGATATAAATGTCTAGATGCAGAATCAAGTACACTGAACTTGGACATTTGATCTGTGTGGAATGCGTCTAGGTTCAGTAGAGCTGGCATCACCAATGGCATATCACGAGAATATTCTGCAATATTGATGATTGGGGGGGTCTACCCCGAAATTTAAAAAAAAACAGCAAAATAACCTCAGGACATCAGTCATTTGAGCTAAACGCCATTTTCACATTCCTTGCCAAGCAGTTGTGCTTACCATTCATCACTCCCTGGGTGTAAGAGCAATTTCGATTATGAGACGCCTCATGACCAACTACCAGTGGCTTTTGATCCTCAGGGATTTGTTGCAAAGATGATTTCCTTGAGGGCATAATGTGCTGAGAACTCTTTCGGGTATCTTCATGTTGCTGCTGCTGCTCATCACTTGATGTGGGGCCAAGAAGTGGCTTGATAAAGTTTGAGATTGTTTCAGGGGCTTTGCCCCGAAAAGAATCGGTGATGGCAAGGAAAGAGTTTGACAGTCTGCTCCGAGTTGGAGTCCCCAAAAAGCTCAGATTGGGTGAGTGCACGCTACTAAGAATGTCAATCGATTGCCTGTCAAAGGAGAGCAAGAAAAAAAAACAGACATATAACTATTAAGGAATTCCCTGTGGTCTATTATACAGTAATTTATAAAAGCCTAGGATCAAAGAAAGCATGCAAAAGAATCAAATATCATATAGTACCTATAAAAAACTAATACAACCAGTTCTTTCATTAAATTCAACAAATTATTTTCTTGGAAAAAAAACATTTAAGGTCTACAGATTCTTCAAGGTGGTATAATTGCAAGCCAAATTACTGGGCAAGGCCAACTCCATGTTAATTAATTGAATAGGAAATAATTGATTGTATGGTTGGCACATGAGCTGTACGTGCAGACAGTCAGACAGAGATGTCATGGTTGATTGGTGTGCCTGCAATGCAACTTGATTCTCGAGATAGGACGATAGGTGTGCCCGCTTGCTTGACAGACTTTGCCGGTCCTGGCCCAGCTAGCAACGAAACACATTGCAAGGATCCCGTCATGGTGGCAATGGATATCAATCATCAGTACAGTATTCTATCACGGGACACATGTTTGTTTGTTCGACTAGCTAGTGTCCCGTCAGTATGGAAATGGAACTATGGATGATGGATCTGCAGCTACCTGTAACCTGTTAACAGAACTGAAGCTGCGGGAGGAGGATGAGAAAAAGAAAATGAAGCAGCGGCTCAGAGAATTGAAATTGAGGATGCGAAAGAACACACCGCAGCAGCACTACGCCGCAGCGTATTCGACTTCGCCCCAGGTGCTCGCGGCAGCGTAACTTGCGACCGAGGAACCACGGATATATAAGATAAGATGATACGTATACGGGCAGGCCGGCAACTACTAGAGATTCTTCTTCTATCATGGAGGAGGGAGGAGGAACCGACGTGACCTGTAACTCTGCGGCCATTGCTGGGTGTAGGCGGGGGAGCTTGGGCCGCGGCGTGGTGTGGCGCAGGATGAGGACGACGAGGAGGAGTCGGAGTCCGAGCCCGGCTCCTCCTCGTCGTGGCCGTGTCCTGTCCAGTTGGTGGCGACAGCTGATTGGGTGTCGTCGTCGTCGTCGTCGCTCTCGATGATGAGGCTACGCTCCGGCACCGGGCTCCTCATCTCCCGCTCACTCTGCCTTCGGACTCCTCAAAATCTGCTTCTCTTCGAAACAAGTACCCAAAACGAATAAACATCTGTTGTGTTATATACACCCTAAAGATGGCAACGGGGAATCCCCGTCGGAGGTTGCCTCCCCATCTCCGTCCCCGCGGGGAGAAAAAATCCCCGTCCCCGTCCCCGCCAAAGCTCACGGGGACGATTTCTCCCCCATCCTAGCCCCCGCGAGGGGAAAAATCCCCGTCGGGGATCCCCGTCCCCGCATTTGTTCATCACCATTCAGGTTAATTCATCATCATTCACATGAGTTCATCGACACAATATTAGAGTACACCACGAATCACAATTCAAAAATAGCTAAATAGCAAGAAGCAGGATATTAATCATCACAAAGGTGTAGAACTAGGGTTATTGCTATTATATATACTCAGAAGACATTGGGCCTTCGTGGGCTGGTTGGGCCATCAGGAAAGAGAGCAAAGCCTGTATATAAACGGGGCGGGGATGCGGGTATCGGGGACGGGGAATGCTCTCCCAGACCCGTCCCCGCCAAACCCGACGGGGGACGTTTTCTCCCCGTTTAGATCCCCGTGGGGGCATATTTGACTCCATCCCCGTCCCCTAATAGGGGAATTCCCCGCGGGGAATCGGGGATCGGGTCCCCATTGCCATCTTTATATACACCCATCTCACCACCAGTATATCCGCAGGTTAAGCGCGTGTTTGGCGGCTATTTTTTTTAAGCTTCAGCTTATTTGGATCCATTAGCTATTAATAGTTATTAAATAGCTAATACTATGTAGGTCATAACTAATATTAGGTGTTAGTATTAGCTAGTTTGATCCCATTAATAAAATAGTTGTTAGTTGGGTACTCACTAGCAATTAACTAAACTATTTGCTAGACCTATTTGATCAAGGAGATAATTAATTTTTTCGAGACCCAGTTATAAACGTCGACACGCATACTCACCCCTATGAACACACACAGACACACCCTATCTCTATCAGCACCTCCGAAGAATTGTGAGTTAGACTGACGAATCTCAAGATTGATAAAGTTACCATAGATGTCTCGCTGTCGACGGACACCGTCGCCAACCACTAAAAGAATAGCGTCGTTAAATCCTATAATAAATTCAGAAAAATGCGAACACCCGTGTAGTCGGAGACTTAAACCCGAGCGTAGATCCAAAAAAATACCCAACCGAGCTAAGCTCAGTTCGTCGAGGAAAAAATTATTAGCAACTAACTACTCCCTCCAGCCCATTTTACCTAGCGCTAGGAGCCTAGTTGCTAAGACCAAGACGCTCTACGAGAGTACGCGCTGAGTATTAGGGCAAGTACAACGCGTCCCTTGAGCCCGTCTCTACGATGCTAATTTCGCAAAAAAAAACCCTCGCCGATGCTAGGAGACGGGTTCGCGTCGTCTCGCGAGGCGACGGGGATGTCCCGTTGCCGAGGCCGATACTCCTCCTCCAGCAGCGTTGTACGGGTCGGCGGCGTGCGGAGGTTCCAGTTTTGGTGCGTGTTGAGAGAAATCTCGCGCCAAATCGTTACCTGCCGGTGTCATCGCCTTCGCTCGCTCTGGTGTCGTAGCCCTCCATCCTTCAACGGCTGCGCCGATGTCAACTTCTCGTCAGCGCGATGAGATGCCGGGCTCCTCGAAGTCCACGTATCTAGGAAGAGCCTGACACCTGCAGATTCGTCTCCTCCTCGCCCAGTGGCCTCAGAGTCTGGCCATGGAGCCGTCGCGGTGCTTCATGTTCGGTGCGTCCGTTGGGGGCCTCATGGGTCTTTGCCTCGTGTTATTTCTTCTTCTGCTGAGCAAAAGCTGTTCATTCAGTTCCTGTTTGCAAGTTACATGAGTGCCCGTATAGATGGATTGGATGATTATGTATTTATGTTGAAGGATTATCTTTGCTTCATCTAGCATGCCGCGTTCAGAACCTGGTCATGGTTCTATTCATGTTCTGAAGTTAGCTAACTGAACGCGGGTGGTGGCCGTGATGGGTTATCTGAATGCTTCTATGTTCTAAATCTGTTACCTGATGAGCTATCTGCCTGTGAGTCGTAACAGCGGCGCCGCCATCCACGAGGATTCTCCAGCAGAAACGAGTCGTTTCCCTCCGTATTTTTCTCAACTGAAACGGGTTGCGCATGCATTGCAACGCTTCGTTGCTAGCCATCCATTTAACTCTAGATTAATTAACCCTTGACTAACTAATTGGCTCTCGATATCCCCACTCCGCCTGCTATTGTCGTCGAAATGAAAAATGGGCGTGCGCCAGATATAGAGGACTGGAGGGAGTATTATCTTCTTAGATCTAAACAGGCAGCATTTTTTATAGGAATTGTTTTTCTCTCTTCTGCAAAAATATCTCGGGCTCCTCACAGCTCATCTTATAAAACATTTGATAGGGCTCCACCTGAGGAGCCAAAGCCAGAACCAGGGAGAAGCTCTACTAAACAAACTCTTAACAGTATTTTTCATAGGAGCCATTTTTCTCTATCATGCCAAAATAAACTAAGAAGCTGAAGAAGCCTTGATTGATGGCTTCTTTGACTCCAGCTTTTCCGGTACTATAGCGCGAAGCCAAGGTGAAGGAGCCTAGCCTAACGAGGCCAGCCACCCTAGAAGGAAGAACGAGGAAGATGAAGTTCCTACTTCCATTTCTTATTGCTGAAGAACTATTTGAGGTCTATAATCCACAAGAGAGGTTAAATAGATTGTCAACATTATGCATTGAGAAGCGATTGTTGGATGAGATTAATTAATATTGACACCATCATCGATGACTCCGCATCGAGCAATGTTAGAAGAAATTTTTGAGGTAATTTAATATGTATACAAATTGTTTCATATGAATATTGTGTTTTCATTCAATTAACTGCTTATTAGCAATGTTTCGTATATATGTATATATATACTATCCTCAGTGGTACTATGTTCATATAAAAAGGCCCAAAATTTTAGTGTCATTCTAGGTCAAAAAGCTCGGACCGGACCTGTGTAAAATTGCATTAAGAAGATCATAAAGTTACAACACACCTAAAACACACGCCAACACTCAGACATGAGTAATTGTGCATTTAGTTTTATCTTTAATCTATTGATTTATAGGGAAGGTGAATGGAGCCAAACTTGATAACGGCAATGGGGGCTTTCCTCCATTCCACTTCAGGTTATTTTGGCAGCTTTTTCCATTTTGCATGTGTATTGCTTCTTTTTTTTTTTTTGCGCAACATGTGTATTGCTTCTGGATTACCTAAAGGAAGCCGTGGCATGGTTCAGGAGATCAAGCAAGCATTGGGCTGGTGCAATAACCATTTTGACATCAGTTACTGTTACTTGATTGTGTTTGTCCTTTGGTGTAGACTTCAGTCTGTTCAATTGCTGATGTGAGACTTCACCTCAAGCATATTGATGTATTACTTTTATGATGAAAGAGCAGGCTTGGTTATCATATGTTTAAGACTCAGTTGCATCAGGTCATTACGCTTAGAATGAAATCAATAGAAAAACTACAGATACATGTGCCTAAATTTTCCTTCACAATCGCCTTACATGCATTTAACCTACTTAGACCATGGCTAGCCACTGGTCTATTCTAGTTCTAGCCACAAGGACTGCAGTTTTTTTTTTTTGATAAAGCCATACGGCAAGCTTTATTAATCACCTGATAACAATGTTACATCATTTGATAAAGCATGGAAAATAAAGCAGGGGGTGAATCAACCCAAGTACAAAAATCTTTAGAAATGAAAGCTTGCCGTGCTAGCTCATGTGCTACTTGATTTGCTTCTCTATCACAATGTTCAATCATGGCCATCGGGAATTCTTTCAGTGTGTTATAACATTCCTCAAGTATTGGAGCTGCTGCTAATGCCTGGAAATCGCCTTCACCGTTTCGACTAACTCCATGCAATCCGATTGCATAATGAAATTGCTGCATCCGATCTGCTGCACCAACCTAATGCCTTCCTTCAGGGCATATGTTTCTGCCATTTGGGCATCCAAAACATGCGGCAAAAAACAAGATGACGCTGCTATGAATCCTCCATTCAAACCTCGGATTTTGTTAGAGCAACCAATGGTAGTTTGATTTGTTGTGCGAAAACTGTAGAATGCCTTAAGAGATCGCTAGCAAATGAATGTTCACCAACTCTTTTTTCTAGAAATTTCTCTAGGTTATTGTTACAAGATTCACAAAATTGTTGAGCTAGGATTACAAATTTGTCGTTCTTTGTCTAATAAACACTCAAATTTGAGTGACTAGTCCTCAAGTATTTCAAATAAACGTGTCACTTTTTTTACCATATCTTCAGTTTTTTTTTTTGGTTGCACTTATATACAACCCCAACTATTTCTTACACTTTTTTTCTCAAAGGAAAAGGTATATTTCTCACATTGGAATAGGATAATCATATAAAACTCATTATTGATAAAAAAAATAATTACATGATCAGGACTTTGTTTCCTACTTTACATCTCGTGGATGATTAATGCTACATTGCCGGCTGCCTTTTCTAGCAACAAGGACTATACTATCCATATGTACACAGATATTGGCTATGGTACAATACATATCTTATCTTGAAATGAAAAATACAAACTGAGCTAAATCTATTTTAGTTCGTGTGTTGATATACCATTTGATGCAAATGATCGACTTGTTTTAGGATCTTCAGGGTCATCCGTAGTATTGGTTTTTTCTTCAGCTCTTACTGGGGCTAAACTGGTGCTTGATTCATGATGCCTTGGAGCATCTGATTCCATCCCTGTCCCTAATGAGGATTTTCCTTCTGCTATACCAGCAAACCATCACCTCAGATAAGAAACGGAAATAAACAAATAATAAAAAACAGCACACATTTTACATGCAAAAAAAATGTTATTTCAAATATATCAACTGAAATATTATATCAAACAAGAACAGTATGCAAACATTTGCTGACTTAGATTCTTAGTCTGTCAGAGCATTGAAAATATTTTGTTGATGGTTCGTAGGACCTAGTAAACTCATTTTCTACAAAATCTGATGAACATATAGGTCAACAAGTTCGCTAACTACAATCCTTTACCAACTGTAAACCAACTTATGTGCCATCAACTTCATTGGAGAGAATTCAAATTTCTCAATTTTCAGTTCATCTTGCTTGATGAATGTACAAAATGACTAATTTGAAAACTACGTGATACAAGCTCACCATTTATTTTTCCACGTGCGATAATTAGCCGGAGATAGTTTCTGAACTCCTTCAACGCTGCATTTTCTTGTGCAGCGTGTAGCTCTGAAATGTCCCGATCATGCAATGCTACTGGAATTGGACTTCTATGAGCTGTACAAAATGTGAGATCCTGCTCATCACACAACAGCGCTTCTGTTCCTGGAGAGGCAGGTCTAGCATCCTCTTGGGTGTCAGAGCAATGCAATCTGGAGTCATCAACAATTTGCTGATCTATATTAGTCACTTTGCCAAGTTGACTAAGAGCAGCTTTCTGGACTTCCTTGTTCTCATCAAACTTTTGGTAAGTATTTGTGCAAATTTCCCTATCTATTTCCATCTCCGCTTTGTTATCTGCAATAAAAATACTTCAGTAAAAGTAACCTTGAATGCTAACATTCACTTCCATTGATTCATTTGGTGCTGTTTTTTTAATGTTGATTTGATACTTGGACGTCAAGCCAAAATGATGTTTTATGTTTTGCATCAAAATGATAGGCACCGTATTTGTCCCCGATAAAGCAGAACAATTCCTTTAGTTGCACAAATTTATAGTTAAGTACAGAAACAGATAGGGAAACTACCCATTTCTCTTATTTTATAAATAGCTATATTTTTTTTTTCTCGAAAACGCAGGAGAGCTGCGCATCATTATATTAAGAAGAAAGAAAGGGGCTAGAGCCCTACAACACACACCACACACAACCCCACACAAATAACATTCGCGCCTGACAAGGACAAAAGGCGACCAAACACTATCACTAAGCTAACTACCAAAGAGAGGGGCTGTCAAGGAGGACAGCCCCTTGGCTCCTGCCACACTCCACAACCGGCGCTCTTCTCCAGCAAGGGAGAGAGCTCGTCCAAGGTTGGGGGTAATTCCATCAAAAACGCAACGATTCCAGTGATTCCAAAGAGTCCAAGCACCAAGCACAATAAGAGAGTTGAGACCTTTTTGCATTAATCCACTTGTTGCTCGAATAGTCTTTTCCCACCATATATCAAAGGAAGAATCAGAAGGCTGTGGTGACAAGGAGTGTAGGCCGACCTGTCTCAAAAGGAGATACCAAAATTGTCTAGCAAAGACACAAGAGACGAGGAGGTGGTTGATAGTCTCATCCTCCTGATCATAGAGAGGGCACTGGACAGGATGAGGCAGCCCACGACACGCAAGGCGATCTGCTGTCCAGCACCGATTGTGGGCCACCAACCAAAGAAAAAAAACGACATTTGGGCGGTGCCCAGGTTCTCCAAATCCTCTTGTATGGACCAAACTCAGTAGATCCCTGGAAGAAACCCTCATAGGCAGACTTGGCTGAGTATTTCCCACTAGCAGAGAAACGCCATATGTGGACATCTTCAACATCAGGCTCTAACTCAAAATTGTACAGCAATTCCCAGAGATGGAGGAAGTCGATGATAACACCTACAGTGCGGGCTCCCTTAATATCCAAAACCCAGCTGCGACCAGTAAGAGCTTCCTGTACCGTACGTTGCTTCACCCTTCTCTTCGGGATGGCTTCGAGTAGTCTCGGTGCAAGGTCAGCGATACATTGTCCATGGGTCCAACGACCAATCCAGAACAAAGTGTGATTCCCATTGCCCACTTCCGATATAACGGCTATCGAGAAGAAGGAATAAACTTGGCCCGGGATCTGAATAGGAAGGGCTGCCCATGGGCGATGAGGTTCAGTTTTTTTCAACCAAACCCATCTCATCCTTAGTGCCCAACAAAGATGCTTGAGGTCAGAAATGCCAAGCCCACCTAGTTCAAGTGGACGGGTAACCTTTCCCCAAGACACAAGACAGTGTCCTCCACGAGCATCTTTGCGGCCCCTCCAAAGAAAACTTCTCCGCAGTTTGTCCACGGCTTTAATTGCCCATGGTGGGAAATCAACTGCCATTGCCAAATAAATAAGCATGGCTGTGAGGACAAACTGCACCTGAATCCTTCGTCCTGCCCGTGTCATGAGGTCTGCTTTCCATCCCGGAAGCCGATCAGCTATTCTATCTATAGTAGGTTGGATTTGTTCCTTAGTTAACTTCTTGAGAGAGAGAGGCAACCCCAAATATTTGCAGGGAAAATCCATGAGCGCACAGGGGAGAAGTTCCTGTACCAAGGCCAATTCTGTATGCCTACACTTGATTGGTAACACATTGCTTTTCTACAAATTGGTTTTGAGACCTGAAGCATCACCAAAAAGTTGGAGGATGTTCATTATGACAGTAATATCCGTTGCCTCCGGCCGGAGAAAAAGAACCACATCATCGGCATAGAGAGATATACGATGTTGAAGAGCACGAGATGATAGTGGCTGCAACAAAACATCAGCGGCTGCCTTGGCTACCATATGTCCCAACACATCCATAACAAGAATAAAAAGCATGGGTGATAACGGGTCACCTTGCCTTAGTCCTCTCCGGTGAGAAATACGCTCCCCAGGTATCCCATTCAAAATTACTTGAGTAGAAGAGGAGGAGAGTAACCCGCTGATTATGTCCCTCCAGATTTGGCCAAAGCCTAAGTGCTGCAGAACCTCAAGCAAAAAGGGCCAAGAAACTGAATCAAAGGCCTTTGAGATGTCTAATTTTAGAAGGATTCTGGGCTGCTTTTGTTGATTGAGAAATCTAGCCGTTTGCTGAATTAGCATGAAGTTGTCCTGTATGAAACGCCCTTTCATAAAAGCACTTTGATTGGGAGACACCATCTGCTGCAGCCGACATGCAAGTCAATTCGCCAACATTTTAGTGATCAACTTAGCAAAACTATGTACCAAGCTGATAGGCCGAAAGTCTTGTGGTTGCTCAGCTTCCTCCTTTTTAGGTAGAAGAGTGATGTAAGCTGCATTAAGCACCTCAAAACCAGCAAATCTCCTACTCCATACAGCAGAAACTGCAGCCATAATATCTTTCTTTATAACCGGCCAGCAAGCCTTGTAAAATCTGCCAGTAAAACCATCTGGACCGGGCGCTTTGTCCGGAGGCAGTTGCGTGATTGTTTTCCACACCTCTTCTTCAGTAAAAGGGAACTCAAGATCAGCCAAATCATGGGAGAGGATCCCAAGCGCATCAAGATTGATAGTACGCGCTCTGTCCAGGCTTGTCCCAAGCAAGCCCTCATAGAATTCATCTAACAATCTTGCTTTGTCTTCATGTTTGGTGTAGATCTGGTCACCTGACACCAGCTTGCCTATGAAGTTCTTCCTCTTGCGGTGACGGGCATGGAGCTGGAAAAACTTTGTGTTGGCGTCCCCATCACGTACCCAATCAATTCTTGAGCGAAGACGGGCAATTGTCCGCTTGAGGGATGCAAGAGCAAGGCAATGCTTCTTAAGATTGTTTTTCAGCCAGTCTTCTCTTGGTGAGAGGGTGCGACTGTCCTGGGCGATCTCCAGCTGATGGAGGATTTCACGGGCAAGGGCTAGCTGAGAATTAACGTGACCCACTGATTTATCACTCCAACTCTGTAAAGCTTTAGTGGCAGCTTTGAACTTGAGGTTCAAGGTGGAGAAAGGACAAGGACCAGCCGACACTAAGGCCCAAGCAGCTGCTATAGTTTCCTGAAACCCCTCAAGCTTAGGCCAAAAAGCTTCAAAATGAAAGCGTCTGCGACCTGATTTATTATCCTGAAGTCCAAGCAAAAGAGGGCAATGGTCTGAGTCCTCCGAAGCCATGCTTTGCAGCAGACAGTTTGGGAAAAGATCCTCCCAGTCCACTGAACAAAACACCCTGTCCAGCTTTACCAAAGTAGGATTATTTTGATAAATAGCTATATAATCATATGTAGTCCTTTATGTCCAAATGACACATTATCGAGCACATAAGGCAATGTTAAATGCATAAAAGTTTCTGAAGGTACAAAAATAAACAGTTTTTTTCCCTTTATTTCTGATCATCACGGCAGTCCATCTTTCTATCATATGAATAATTGAGTTCACCAGATTAAAATGTTATGCAGAGGTTGAGAATAGTCCAGTCAAACAGGAAAAGGATAAATTGTGTACCAACTATTGTCGTGAACCTCTCTGCTGCCTTTCTGCATACAATCACCAAATGGTTGGCTAGGTCATTGACATCAGTAACATGGATAGTATTTGCTAGCGGAGACCTAAAAAGATATATATGATATTTCATCAGGAGGACATAAAAGCGCATAAGGAGTAATCATTGTAATAGTGCCGCAATATCCATTATTGCCAAAAAAGAATGTTGATTTGCCATATCAAAATAATATTTGAATACTTTTCATGATAACATGTTTAAATCAATAGTTCAAGCTGCACCTTGAATTGTCTAAAGACTAAAACAACATATATTTTTCTTTGGACAGAGAAAGTATTTCTTTATTTCTTTTTACATTGGTCTTGGTGGATCTTGTTGGTTTTATCTCTAGCCTACCCGAAACTGTTTGGGACTAAAGGATTTGTTATTGAGTTGAACAGAGAAAAATATTTGAGAACAAAAAGGCAAACATCATAAACTTTCATGAGCCAAATCGCTAGTGCAGTGGTAAAATGATACTACTGCCAGATGGCACAAACTACAAGCAACTAAAACAGCCCTAGGGGTGGACCTCCCCTAAGGTATTACTGCAGTAATATTTTTTTTTTCTCAAGCTGCAGGATTGAGAAAAGCCCCTGAAGGCGAGCTAACCTAAGAGGCCAAGACATGCCTGCAGCCTGCAGCACATATATAACTCTAAAAATAGGCACAGGCAAGGGGCCTTTTTTTGTAAGAACCAGGAATCAAGCCCTGGTTAGCCAGCACAACACCTAGGTGCCACAACACACTTCAAGTGCGTTGTCCCACACTAAGTGAATTTTTTCTTCAACAGTCCAGGGCTTATATACATTTAAAAAGGCAATAGCCACAAGACAATTGAAGTTCATTGAAAACCTTTCGCTCATACCGATAAAAAAAAACCTTTCGCTCATAGGTCCAAAGAAGACAATAATTATTTGTTCACTTACCTATATACCAGTTTAGATCTACCCTGCAAATTGCCAGTGGAACCACCAAGTCCAGTAGATGAAGTAATTTGGGAAACATCCACATTGTTAGCCTAGAACACAAGAAACAATCTTCAGTCCAGAGATGTTATGGCTAAACTAAGAAAAAATCAACACATTAAGTAAATCAGCACCAGACTGGTCAAAACAATCATCCAAGACAAAATCAATACCTCTTGAAACTGTGTCTGCATCATACTTCCTTCAACATTTAATCTCTGATAGTGGGGATCTTCTGGAGGCCTTTTTCTACGTACTGGAGAAAATCTATACCCTGAAGATCCAATGGCACCATTCAGAGCAACATTAGCTGCTTGTTGAATGTTATTTCGATCACATGAATTATCCCCTTGAATTGTACTCCGTAGCTCCTCACTCCCTTCGTAGTTCTTGCAATCCATACATTTACAATTCTTGGAGCAAAGGATATTAGCTTGGAAACATTCACAGTATTTCTTTAGACAACCTGACTTCTTGCAGTGACAACCTTTATTATGCTTTGGAAGTGAAGGTAGTGCTCCAGCATCCTGATAGCCAGTTCAAATGGCTAAGGTTAGCTAAACAATATATGAAACATATAAAGAAATATTTCAACTGAATCCACAGAAGTAAATAAAACATAAAAAGGATGACTTCAATAGTGCAACAAAACCCAAAATAATAAAGGGAATGCTGTTCAGAAGAAAAAATAAGCATAATACATAAGATTTTAACTAATGGCAGCACAAAAGAGTTTTGATTTAGAACATAGCATACATGGAAAAGTAAACAGAAGTTACTAGCCACCTAGCGTATATCAGGATGCTGCCATGAAATCTAGTTGTTCCACCTACATGAACTTTAGCATGGGGAATGACAAAAAGGACTGTTAGGCTACAAGTACAAGTACAAGTACGAAAGAACTGTGCAAAGAGACCTGATAAAGCAAGGTAACACCAGTGCATCAGTATGAACTGTTCTTGTTCTAGGACTCAGCGAATTTTAGATGTATGGTTTCTATATGCACAAGTGGGACAAATGAGAAAAATGCAAGCAAAATTATGGAACAAGCATGATTAACTCCCATGGTCCATACAGATTAAAACAACTATTTATCAACTTATATATATTTTGAAGGGCATCTACTTTTGTCTAAGAAATTAACTACTGTTATGATACAAAAATAATAATACAGCCAAACCATTCCATCAGTGCAATGGATGTACCTTCCGAACACTGGGAGGAATTGGACCATTTTCAATCTTAGGTTGAAAAGCATTTGGATTTCGTAGCTTTGTGTTGTTAATAGCGTCCTGCCTACCCTTTTCATTCTCAACAGTGTTTCCACATTGTTTACAATTGCAACCATCACAGTAATCACCTGCTGCAAAACACTCACAGTACCTAAGAAATATATGTCAAGTTAGTCGCTGTACCTTCTATTCACATGATACTCATTTCATAATAAATTACCATATTACATTATAAGTTGGTATTCATTAATTTGGATAAAGTACAAAAGTTGAACATACCAAATTGGAATATTAACAAAATTTGAGAACAAAACAATCCAATGAGAAAAAAATAAAAAAAATAGATAAATGGACCAAAGCTAAACTGCAGGCTTTGCTTTAAAATGGCTCAGCAACAATATCTAATCTTCTTCAAACTGAAACTTGAGTATTATATCTCCCTTTTCTATATTTGTCCAACACATATAAACATCGCTCTAGACAAAACGAATATGCTCACCTCATGTAATCGCGTATTTTTAATACATTTTTATACTGGTGAGGATAAGGACAATAGAGGAAACTCTTCATGTAATAGAATTAATCATCCTTTTTTCTCTTCTGTGAAGAAATCAACCCATTCAACTCTAGTTGACAATTTAAAATATAGAACTTCCCATTAAGAAATAACTCAGAAGTATGCATTCAAAATTCAGTTAATCACTGACATAACAATGCAGTGCTGTCCCTATTTCCAAGAAAATGTAATGTAGAAGTATGCATTTGCATATATCACTCAACTACATTCAATGTTTTAATAAATGATGTGCATGATTGAAACAAAAAGTCTTGTACTCACAGCTTTAAACATTGTGAGTTTTTGCAATTACAGTGCTTCTTTTTCTTGGTTGGGGTGCCACTCTTCATTTCAACCACAGGCTTCCTGAAACAAAAAAAAAAGATAAGCAAAATAATTTTTTTTGCGCTTTGCATACGAGTGCAGTACTTGCATTATTTCTGCAAGGACAAATGGAAGTATACTCACACATGGACACTAAAATGAATTGCAAATAACTACTAACATATCACATAAGGCACATTCCCGTAAAAACAAAACAGAATTGGGATGGCCATAACACGTGTGATTATTTTGGCACACATTGTTTCGACGAAGAAAAAGAAAAACTATAAAGACAACTCTACTCACCAAAACATCTGTTCTCCAAAAAGTGACACCTCAGAGTTAACCAGACAGGAATGGAATCATAACGAAAAGTTATAGGCCTACATGTCTAAGAAGACCACAGTACTACTAGTAACATTTATACCAATTCAAATTCAAAATGGTTAATAATGTCACCAGGAGAAAAATAGTCAAACTTTACTAATCCATTACCTCAGCATTGCAAAGCAGTTGAGTGCCTGCTGTCAGAACACATCTTAACACAACTTATAGTGCATCCTCATACATCATGTCCAACACCCTCACAAACCCCCCCCCCCCCCCGCCCCCCCCCCCCCCCCCCCTCCACGCAAATAATAATAATAATAATCCCTAACCAGGCCTGACTAACTGCTGTCTACAAGTAAGCAAGACTTTTGAAAAGGACAAATGCAAACAAAAAAAATGCATCGGCCTGAATTCTGGATACCCAAAAATCAAAAGACCGTAGAGTAGAATTCAAATTCTCAAACGAAACAGTTTGCTCACATAGAAAGCGTGATTTCCATTGGCCATGGCCTCAGCACCGGCATAGAAGGCTGCACCTGCACCGCCGGCTTCGGCTGCTGTTGCGGCTGTGGTGGCGCCCTTGGCTCGGCTCCCGCTTCCGGCACCAGCGCCGGCGGCTCCACCTGCTGCTTCTCCTCCTCCATCACCAAACTAAACTTTCCACCAGCTTAGGTCATGAATTCCCCTATGGTTTGCCCGATTTATCCACCTAAACCACTCGCAAAGAACTCAAAATTCAATCTTTGCAGCCTGTCTCGAATTAGAATAGTTTCAATCAGGAGCCAAGAAACTCGACTTTCTGGTCAGCTCCAAGTCGAGATAATAGGAGGAAAAACTAAAGAAGAGCGCCGATAGGAGGGGATCAAATCGAGAAGCGGAATTCGAAGAGGCGATGGAGAAGAATTCGGAGAGGTAAAGCCCGAGTGAATTTGGGCCACGGGCTGATTTGGGAGGGAGGTGGTGTGGCAAGGGGGAGAAGAAGCTGATGGGCAAAGCCGGAGGTTTGGTTGGTCTCTCGCCCAAATTTTTGAATCTCATGTATTATATTCTGTTTACTTTCCTTTTCCGGAACAATTTTTTGAATCTTTGTCTGATGTTAGTATAAATCTTAATTCCACTGCTATAGCCGGAATAACTAGCGCACAGGGGCAGCGGAGAAAATAATGATGATGTGAGGCCACAAATTTTCACCTATGTTTTTAGATTTCCTTTACGGTGAAATCTGCCTTTGAATTTTAATTGTACAAGTAATCTAAATTATTTTTTTCTCGGGATTAATTAAAAAATATGATCAAAATAAGATAAGTAAGACTTAAACCTCTAACCATGCCTTTTCTTTAAATCATTCTTATTTGCTCTAGACATTAGGGCAAGTATATTGGCATTGTCTTATAGGTAATCTCATATAGTACCACGTAATTTTAAAACAACATACTAGACAACATATACAATTGTTGTTTTTTAAGTTGTCTCATATTGACTCATAATTTCTTAATCTATGCATAGAACACAAGTAAAGTTGTGAGTTGTATGACAACAACTCATACAATTGTAGAATAGTGTCGGGGACCAATACTAAGGTACTCGAAGAGAATGAGCTAATGACCATCAACATTGATTCATCCGAGTAGTCAAGAGCGCAACTACGGCTCTAACCGACCCCCAGGCGCGCAAGCTCCGCCTCACCCGACACCAAGGCCACGGGCTCTGCCTTACCCGACCTCTGAGGGCTGGCTCCGCCTCACCCGACCCCAAGGCCGCGACACTGTGGCCGCGGGCTCTGCCTCGCCCGACCTTTGAGGGTTGGCTCCGCCTCGCCCAACTCCAAGGCCGTAGGCTCCTTCTCGCCCGAAACCGTGGCCCACGGGCTCTACCTCGCTCGACCTCTTAGGGCTGGCTCCGCCCTTGGGTTTGCGCTTCGCCTCGCTCGGCCTCTGGCCGCGGGCTCTGCCTCGCCCGACCCCAAGGCCGCGGACTCTGCCTCGCTCGACCTCTAAGAGCTGGCTCTGCCTCGCCCGACCTCTAAGGGCTAGCTCTACCTCGCCCGGCCTACAAGGTCACGGGCTCCGCCTCGCCCGACCCTTGGGTTTGCGCTCCGCCTCGTCTGACCCTATGGCCACGAGCTCCGCCTCGCCCGACCCTGAGGCCACGGACTCCGTCTTGCCCGACGGAGACCGATTCCACCGCCAACCACTCTAGGTCTAAGTGTATGGGCCTGGGTCAAAGCTCTGATACCAGGGAAGAAACCGGCATGCCCCGATGTAACCCACAGCCACGACGGGCCATACCTGATTGTTCACATCAGGAACAACGTTGGGCGTACCAGAGCTGTTCTTCCTAACCCTTGTACGAACACTGTCAGGAGCATCAGTTCACCACGATGTCCGCCAAGACGGAGTGGAGCGCCATGACCGGCAGACAATGCCTGTGCATGGCGTCAGTGATGGACAGGGTCATAATATGGAGCCATCCCTGTTGACATCTACAGGGTCAGTGAGACCCGTATGAAGGATAAGAAGGACCCAGAGATCTTAAAGGATATCCTCTCTCTCGCTCATTCTTCTCCTTTCTTTCGCTGTAACCCGTGCTTTCTCTTGGTCTATAAAAGAGAAAGCAGGACTCCCCATGAGGGGCATTGGACCATCGAATAATTGAACTATCGATCTCGGCCAGACCTGATCAAACCATCATGAACCCATCGAGCCTCGAACCGATCACAACACAAGCACACGACTGAGGAGCAACCAAGCTCTCGGCACCCGTTCATTCCTTCCATTAAGGGACCTGGGACCTGTCCCTTTCTCGCTCGTTTGTAACCCCTACTACAA
The DNA here is from genome assembly GCF_019320115.1 of Miscanthus floridulus. Taxonomy (NCBI): domain Eukaryota; kingdom Viridiplantae; phylum Streptophyta; class Magnoliopsida; order Poales; family Poaceae; genus Miscanthus; species Miscanthus floridulus. The sequence continues at coordinate 70,295,738 of NC_089598.1, forward strand.
ACTTTTAGTGCTAGTAACACGAGCGACAACGATGAACTAGATGTAGGGACATTCTGCCCGACCAGTATAAACCTCATATCCTCTAAGCACACCATCCAAGCCAGACACACAATATTAGAAATTTACTTGTTGGTGGTGACTCGAAACACCGACAGTTGGCGCGCTAGGTAGGGGCCTTTTGCGCGTCTCGACATTCACACCAGGCCTCGGATGGCTAGTCACAATGTTAGCTGGGTCGTAGGTGCACACATGCGCTTCGAGGACTTAGACTTCATCGTCATGATGGAAGGAGAGTTGGCGCAGGCTCCCGCCACCATCCAATCTCTCCACTCCAACGGCCTCGATGCGATCGCCGAGGCGCTCAAGGAGCTACAGCTGCATGCACTAGAGGCCTATGTGTAACATCTCAGTGTTATGGTTGCATTAAAACACTTGCATCACATGAGCATGTGCATCATCATATCCTTCATAAGAATCATACCATGATGAATGTTATCATTTCATATGTGTTTCTATTTGAATTGCTTGATTTTATGTTAGCATTTGTGTGTGCTCATGTGTGGTCTATGCAAATGTGTGTCAAATGTCCTCTTAAACAACTTAGCTACACTTAGAATGTCATTAGGAACAATGTTCATGTTGACCATATTACCTAATTATGCTTCCAAGTAATGGTTTGACTTGTGTTGACCTCTAGGACTCTTTTTGTTTGACTATTTAAAAAGTATAGCTTAGAGTGTTTGCATGGCTGTGCACCCTTAAGCAAAGTTGTAGGAAATTTTATAAGGAACAAAAGTTATTTTATGACCATCTCATGAAAATGTGCAAAACATGCTAAAAAATGGCCCACAAGTCAGTTTTGGGGGCTAGATGGAGACTTAGAATTTTCTAAGTCTAGGAACTGCTTTTCAGTTTCATGTGTCGATGTTTAGAGCCTTGTATCTCACTAACCAAGCCGAACCAGCTCGAGCTCCAATTGGGAAAGTTGAAGACCTCACTTGGTACTACAATTTTGTCAACTATGCCTTAACCTGGATCGCCATAGTTTAAGAGATTGGAGGTCAACAATTCTCACTGTCAGTCGGGCGAATGGTTCTCTGATGGCGTGCTACAGTGCCGACCGCCGTTAGGCTTTGAACGCCACGTGGATGGCCACGCGTCGGCGCTGCACTGCTTGGTCAGGCCACGTCGGGCCAGAGAGCGCCTCATCACGCTCGCGCTTACCCTGGCTACGCCCCTACTCCATTTGCTCCACCCGCGCGTGCATGAGCCGTTGAGAAGCCACCGCCATCGCCATTTGCTCCGCCGAGCTCGCGCAAGCTCGCCACTGCACCACAGCCTGCACCATTCCAACCATAGCTCCGCTAGCACCTCATGGGCCTCGGAGATGTTCTTGCTGAGCCAAACGAGCTCTAGGTAAGTGGCTTTTGCCGAATCCGCCCCGACCAAAGCTCACCGAAGCGCCACCACGCTCGTGGTCTGCCGTGGCCAGCACAGCACCGCACCTCTCCTCCTTCCCTAGCTCTTGCCTCGTCTTCTACATCACATGTAGATGCTTAGGTGATGACGCTACCGATAATGCCAATCTAGCCGAGCCAGAACACGGTCGAGCACTGCCGCGCCATGGCTGTCGCCGGTGACCTCACGCGGCCACACTCGACCACTTCACCACAGCCGGTAGAGGTAGCATAGGGGGTCCACCATGGTCCTAGGAAGCCAATGCGTGCCTTGTCCAAGCATCTAGCGTCGAGGTTCATCGGAGCACCGCCGTGCGCCATGGCTGAGCCGCCGTGCACCATGGCCGACGCACCTAGAGGCCGATAGAGTTTAGGTTTAGGAGGTCAATCGATGCGGGAGGTCAAGGCAGACACGGTGGTACCCTCCTTGTCGCCGGAGAAGCCGTCATTGGTGAGCTCTGCTGATCCTCGTTGAGGAGAGCCGCCTCCCCTATTTTTTCGGTCACTGACGTGCGGGCCCGTCTAAGACGTGGACCCTGGCTGTCAGTGACGGTTAAGTAAAAGGATAGCTCATTTATTTTAGTTTTGAATGCAACTTTGTAAAATTCATATCTCTAGTTTGGTAGATCCAAATTGGGTGGTTCCAATTTTGTTAGGATCTTGGTGAAGTGTAGTATTTAGGTAAAATATAATATGGACACTTATAATAAAGTTTCTGGAAGAATTAAATTGAAACTTGAAATGTGTTTTTAAATGAATGTAAACTTGCTTAACTCATATCTAGAGTTCCTTTGAACAAAAAATTATGAAATTTGGATGGTGAGCTCTTCTTGATGAGTAGAAGCTCTGGTAAAAATTTTAGAGTTAGTGCATGAATAGTTTCGGAGTTATTAATTTCCCTTTTATCATTAGATGATCCTTGTGTGGATTTTTATAATTAATCTATGAATCCAATGCCCATGAAATTTATTGGAGGTTGTCCTGGTTACTTTAGGATGCTAAGAAAAATAGAAAATCTATTGTTTGACACTTTTCAATAAGGTTTCTAATTTATGCCAAAATCAGCATCACTGCCTTGATATTTTTGTGTAGGATGTTTCTATTGGTAACTTTGGGTGAAATTTTTACAGTAGCCTACGTGGATTATGTAGTACCTACTATAATTTTTGTAGATTAAATGGTGCAGTTTTCATATATGTTTATTATTCCTCTTAAATAATTAAATAAATTAAGAAAGGCATTAAAAGAAATGAATTGGTGGTGAACACCTTACTTTCTGGTGTTCTTTTGATATGGGCGATGAGTGAGTAAAGTTGGTTTTGTCCATTTATATGTTTGCAACATAAGTTAATAATTATTTTTCTTGCATTATGTCTTTCTGGATAGTTCTGGGAACTTTGTAAAGTTCACCATGATAAATTAGTTTTTTAGGAAAGTGGTGAATACAAAAGTTGTAGAGAACTTATGTATCTAGCTCTTGTTAAAATTTGGTGGCTTTTGGCCTAGTAGTTTAGGAGTTACAGTCGTTCAAAGTTGGATCACAGTTTTGCTTACTCTCTGTCTTGTTTAGACCTGATTATGTGTTTATATAAATTCAACCTAGTAAAGGTTGGAATTATGCCTTGAGATCTGAAAATGAATTGTAGGCAATTTCATAAGCTTTCCAAATTGTCTTGTTGCCTATTATTTTGATTTGTAGATCTCCAGTTATGATTAGTTTACTGTACCATTGTATAGTCCCTGTTTTGCTGAAATACGAATGTTTGTGTGTATGCGTTGTTGCAATGTTCTTGTTGATTATTTAGGTGCTAGCCTAACTTGAGAACATGCTTAGGTGTAGGTGATAGGTCCTTAACTGAAGATGAGTAATTATACATTAGGTTGTACAAACTTGGTAAGTTAAAGTAATTTGAATAGAGCTTAAGTTAGAATATGCGGACTGCAGTAAGCATGTGCATTCCCTGAGCATCCCTAACTTCATTCATGTGTGTCCATGATATTTATCTTGTGCATACATGCAATAGGTGTGCCAGAGAGAGTGACACTTCTAGAGTTCGAGGGAGCGAGCTAGGAGGAGGAGCCCGAGGTTTAGGCAACCAACAAAGCGGCCGCCGAGGAGGAGTTGCCCGAGTGCCCTGACCACCGCCCATCCTCTTTCTTGAAAGGCAAGCCCCAAAGCATATTAAGTCTCCCATGTTTTTACAAATATCTTGAGTATCATTTATTGTTGCTGATGCATTAAGTATAGGAATTGGTTGGAACCAATTGTTGCATTATATATCTATCCTTGTCCAGATATCGCACTTGAATCCTATTTAAGTTCAGGAATGGGTTAAATGCTTAGCCATGCTTAGTGCGATAGAAGTCGAGTGATTTCCTGTCACCTACCAGCTTTAGGATGAAGTGGGTCACGGTTGGCTATATTTGCTATCGTGGGAAAGAACCATGTTAATAATGAATTAAGACCGAATGTAGTTTTGTGTAGGTTTAGACATAGTGACTCCGTCTGTGTCGTTTAAGGACTGACACGCTGTACATCCTCATGTCATGTTGAACGCAGCCTAACACTTTGCTGGCCGGATAAGTCATTCTGACCGCAAAGCCTAGTAGCTAGACTAAGGCCAGGATCATGAGCAGTTGGTCATAATCTGGATGGCAGTAAGGATGTGCGGAGAGCCATTGGCGTAAGCCTAAGGGCGGGTTAAGTCACCAAGCACTCATGGCAGAGTGGTTCTCTAATTTTGCGGCACTAATCATACCCGTGACTCCTGAATTGTACCAAAGGTGACTTATTTGCGACCCTGACGGGGGAAGCAGGGTTTGTGTTTAGGAATACCCCTCTAGCTAGATAGGAATTGATTTGAATCACCGTCTCTCCCGGATAGTAAGAACTTGACTAAGCAGCGGCAACGTAGATTCACTTAATTTAACGATATGGTTAAATGGAGAATGATGATAATGTTGCCACAGTTTATACCTACTATGGTTAATAATGTTTGCATCTTACTCAAGTGATTGCTTAGTATAGGTGCTAATATAGATGACAAGTTAATGGCTAAAAGTCACTGCTAGCTTAGGTTAAGAGTTGATCATTATTACTTATGCTTTTCCGCAAAAAGAAAGTGTCAGCCAGATCCACTAAATTAAGCTATGCATGATCCTAGGTGTCTTTTATTTTTGGTTTCTGATGGGTAAGTCTAGCTAAGTACATCCTCGTACTCAGGGTTTATTCCCTCTTGTTGTAGATGACCTTCTTTATCAGGGCTTCTGTAAGTACTGTCTCTACCCGGCGGGTGACGAAGACTAGATCACGGGCATGATCTCTGTTTATCTTATCTGAATGCTTTTGTGGGATGTGATCGACAAGCTGGTACTTGTATTTGAACTCGTGTGTGTGAGTTAAACTATTTGCTTCCACTACTTTACAAGACTTGGTTTGTAATAACTATGACTCTGACATGTTGTAACCTATCTGCAAACTGTTTGTGAAATGTTGTAACGTGTGATGTGTTATGTTGAATTACTGTGATCTTGGTTGTATGCAAGTTAGTTTGAAATCCTTCATGGTTTCAGTTGACTACCAGGTTTATATGGGCTCAAGTGCGAGAATTTGATCATTTAGGCGATCATTTTTGTACTTGTGCTCTTATAAATTGGACGGTTCTATTACACTGCACCTCCGGGAGTGACCAGCTCCCCGGCTTTGACTATGGGAGGTTAGAGCGCCAGCTTGGCGCCTTCCTAGGACATTGACTGTCTTGGGAGGACCTAAGCCACCTCACCTTCTCGTTCACCAATATCATGGCGCAGCTCACTGAAGGAGAGCCGCTCTCTCTGGAATACCTCATTTGGAGCGCTCTGACGGCGCTCCCGCTCGGTCTGCGCAATGCCGTAGAGACCGTTGGGCACCTTGTGGCACAACGCACTCCTCGGTCCCCTACGAATGATGAGTTCATGGGGATGACCAAATATGTCATGGAATATTTCCATGGCCTCCTCATAGGAGAGTCGGAGTCGCCCTCTGGCTCTGACTCTAGCAGGGGGAGCCATCACCCCTCTCGTGAATGTTTTATGGTAGGTACCCCTGAGGGACACATAGAAAGCATCCACGAGGAAGAGGCTACCCCAATGAACTTCCTCGACGATGAGGCTGAGGGGGATGCAGGGGCTCCACCTCGCCTATGGGTGGAGTAGCTGAAGGCCCAACACCAAGAGCTTGAGGAAGCATGACTCTAGCTCGAGCAGGAACACACGGAGCTCGATCGAGAGATCGAGCACCACGGAGATGGTAGGCGTGCATGCGTTATGGCCCATGACGTGAACCGGAGGATCATCTAGGATGATGAAGCACTCCCACACTTTGTCCGGGCAAGTCAGAACATCGCTGCTGTGGTGGCCTTGCTCCAGGGGCTTCTAGGGCCCGTGATGCCTGAGGATTGTTAGGCCCATCATGAGATTCACACGCTACTCAAGCGTGCAGCTGCACAGTAGGCCGAGAGCTTGTTGTCTCGACGACGCGAGCTCGACGCCAGCCAGCACGTGCCCTCAGAGCGACCTAACAAGGATGCATCAGTCCACCAGGCACCTCAAGGTGGCAGGCCTCACACCATGGTCTCGGTGCATGAGCATATTGGCCACCACCACGATGTGCGTGACACCCTTAATGCCCGCAGGCGTGCCCACAGTGATACGAGGGAGGGGGCTAGCCATGACTACCACCCTCATCATGGTGGATGCTATGATAGCAGTGAGGATAGAAGCCCGAGCTCTGACCTACCGAGACCTCAGGCCTTTGGCCGACACATCCTAAACACCGCCTTTCCACCATGGTATCGACCGCCGACCAACATCCTGAAGTACTCTAGGGAGATGACCCTCGGACTATGGCTTAAGAATTATCAGCTTGCTTGCCAAGCTGGTGGAGCAGATAATGATGATTTCATTATCTACAACCTTCCATTATTCATGGTCGATTCAGCACAAACGTGGTTGGAGCACCTTCCGCCCAACAGAATCCAAAGTTGGGCGGTCCTGAAAGAGATCTTCATGGAAAACTTCTAGGGCACATACAAGCATCCTGAAAACCCATGGGATCTCAAAAACTACCAACAGGAGGCTGGGGAAACCCTTTGTGGGTACATCCAAGGCTTCTCCCAATAGTGCAATGAGCTGCCTAACGTCACCGACGCTAACGTCATAGGAGCTTTCCTGTCTGGGACCACCTGTTAGTCCCTGGTCCATAAGCTAGGATGTAAGGGCTTGTGAACCACTAAGGAGCTCCTTGACATTGCCACCAGCCATGCTTCGGGTGAGGAGGCGGTCGGAGCGATCATTGACCACCCCAAGGGCAAGGCAAAGTGGGACAAGGATGCCGACGATGACGCCTCCAACCATCCCAGCAAGAAGAAGAACTAGCAGTGGCGTGGGGGCTCGCTCATGACTGCTGCTGACCGCAATGGGGGTCAAAAGCCTACCAAGGGTATCCTAGACCACTTCAAGAAGCTACTCAAAGGGCCATCCCCAAACCATGCTTTTCCTATCAGGCATCTATATAGGGACTGCGACCTCCATGAAGCAATTCTTGTCCAAAAGCTTCAATAAGGAGGAGCATGGGAAGGACCCTAAGCCGACCATGGATGACACTGAGGGGATTGGTGGCTTTTCGACTCTAGATGGCGGCCTCATGATCTTCGAAGGGTCAGTGGCCTATGACTCCAAGCGCCGCCAGAAGCTCGTGCGCCGTGAGGTCTATACGGCTAAGCCAGCCACGCCTACCTTCCTCCGATGGTCGGAATCTACCATAACCTTTGATCGGACTGACCACTCAGAGAGCGTCCCATAACTAGGGAGATATCCGCTCATGGTTGACCCAATCATTGGCATAAAGTAGCTCACTAAGGTACTGATGGATGGAGGCAGTGGCCTCAACATTATGTACGCCAAAATGCTCGACGCCATGGGCATCGACCAATCATGCATCTGGCCAATCAGAGCGCCTTTCCATGGCATCGTGCCTAGAAAGCAGGCCATGCCACTTAGGTAGATCGATCTACCTATCACCTTTGGGGATCAATTCAATTATAGGATGGAGACCCTCACCTTTGAGATGGTTGGGTTCCATGGAACCTATCATGCCATCCTAGGACATCCATGCTACGTGAAGTTCATGGCCATCCCCAACTACACCTATCTAAAGCTAAAGATGCTAGGACCATGCGAGGTCATCACCATCGTCACCTCCTTCCAGCGTGCCTATGAGTGAGAGGTCGAGTGTTGTGAATATGCCATGGCAATCGTCGCCTCTAAGGAGCTCGCGGCCATAAGGAAGGAGGTCGCTGAAGAAGCACTCGACCCTAAGCGGTCAGCTGGGTCTTTTGAGCCTATGGAGGGCACCAAGGAGGTCCTCATAGACCCCAGTAGCTCCAAGAGCTAGGTGGTGCACATTGGCACCATGCTTTCCTCCAAATAAGAAAGCACGCTCATTGACTTTCTCCACGCCAATAGAGGCATCTTTACGTGGAAACCCTAGGACATGCTAGGCATTCTGAGGAAAGTCACTGAGCACACCTTGAAGATCAGCTAGGCTCCAAGCTAGTGAAGCAGCACCTATGTCGCTTCGATGAGGGGAAATGCTGGGCCATCGGTGAGGAGATCATGAAGCTTTTGGTGGCCAGGTTCATCAAGGAAGTATACCACCGTGAGTGGTTAGCCAATCCCATTCCTGTATGAAAGAAGAGTGGGAAATGGAGAATGTGTGTAGACTACATGAGTCTCAACAAAGCTTGTCCAAAGGATCCATTTCCTTTGCCATGCATAGACCAAGTAGTCAACTTGACCTCAGGGTGTGAAACCTTTTGCTTCCTTGATGTGTACTTTGGGTACCATCAGATCATGATGAAAGAGTCCGACCAGCTGGCAACATCTTTCATCACCCCATTCGGATTGTTCTGCTATAACACAATGTCGTTTGGTCTAAAGAATGCTAGGGCTACATACCAGCATTGTATGCTCAAGTGTTTCGGGGACCTCATCGGGCGAACCGTTGAGGCCTACATGGACGACATCATGGTCAAGTCCAAATGGGCGGACCAGGTCATAGCTGACCTCGAGCAGACCTTCGTGAAACTTCAAGCAAACAGCATTAAGCTCAACCCTAAGAAGTGCATTTTTGGGGTCCCAAGGGGTATGCTGTTGGGTTTGATCATCTCTGAGCATGGCATCGAAGCCAACCCAGAGAAGATCTCATCCATCACAATGATGGGCCTGATTCAGAATGTAAATGGGGTACAACGAGTTGTAGGGTGCCTCGCTGCGCTCAGCCACTTCATCTCGCACCTCGATGAACGAGGTCTCCCCCTCTATCAGCTTTTGAAGAAGGCCGACAATTTCCAATGGACACCCGAGGCTCAGGAGTCCCTTGATGTGGTCAAGCAGCTTCTGACGAAGGCCCCCATCCTAGTCCCTCTGATCAATGGAGAGCTGCTTCTGCTCTACATTACGGCCACCACACAAGTAGTCAGCACCACCCTAGTGGTGGAGCGAGAAGAAGAGGGGCACGCCCTCAAAGTGCAGCATCCCGTGTACTTCATTAGAGAGGTCTTGTCTGATTCCAAGACACGTTACCCCCAAATCCAGAAGCTCTTGTACGCCGTCCTTATCGCCAAGAGGAAGTTGCATCACTACTTCAAGTCGCATATGGTGATAGTTGTGATGTCCTTCCCCCTCGGTGAGGTTGTCCAAAACTAGGATGCCATAGGAAGAATCACAAAGTGGGCACTTGAGATGATGGGTTAACGCATTTCGTATGCCCCTTGGATGACTATCAATTCCCAAGTGCTGGCTAATTTTGTTGTAGAGTGGACCGAGGTCCAAATGCTGCTGGCAATCATCGACAGGAGTATTGGATGATGTACTTTGATGGATCACTGATGAAGAAAGGCACCAGCTTGGGGCTAGTCTTTGTTTTGCCCCACGGGGTAGGCATGAGGTACATGGTTCACATCCATTTCGCCTCCTCCAACAATGTGGCTGAGTATGAGGCACTCATCAATGGCCTACACATCGCCATCAAGTTAGGTATCTGACGCCTCAATGTTCAGGGCAACTCCCCGCTGGTCATCGACCAAGTCATGAAGGAGTCGAGCTGCCACAATGCCAAGATGGATACATATTGCTGAGAAGTCCACCAGCTAGAGGACAAGTTCAACGGTCTCGAGGTCAACCACGTCCTAAGGCGTCTCAATGAGGCGGTCGTAGCGCTGGCAAAAGCGATGTCTGGCCGAGAGCCAGTGCCAATGGGCATCTTCACCAGCAATCAGCACAAGCCCTCGGTCTGCTATGAGGAGCCAGAACAAGCCGGTGATGGGCCACCTGCCCTGGGCTTGGGGGCTAACTAGCCATCGGCTCCATCAGATCTTGAGGTCATGGGGCTTAACAAGGATCCAACGATAGAGCCTGACCCTCTGGCCGACTAGAGGAGGCCTTACCTCGACTACCTTCACCATGAGGCGCTACCGATGGACAAGATGGAGGCTCGGCGGCTCGCACGTCATGCCAAGTCCTTTGCCATTATTGTTGGCGAACTCTACAGGTAGAGCCACACCGAGATCCTATGGTGCTGCATCCCCATTGAGCAAGGGAAGTAGTTGCTGAGTGATATCCATGGTGGGGTCTACGGTCACTATGCCATGTCTAGAACCCTAGTTGGAAATGCATTCTAACAAGGCTTTTACTGGCTGACCATGGTAGCTAATGCTAAACATATTATGCGCACCTACGAAGGGTGTCAGTACTACACCCGATAGACCCACCTATCAGCCCAAGCACTCCAAACGATCTCCATCACATGGCCATTCATGGTCTAGGGGCTCGATCTAGTTGGACCTCTCAAGAGGGTGCTCGAGGGCTAGACACACTTGCTTGTCATCGTAGACAAGTTTACAAAGTGGGTAGAGGCTCGACCGATCTCCACGATCAAGTCCGAGCAAGCCCTATTGTTCTTCCTTGACATCGTCCATCACTTTGGGGTCCTAAACTCCATTATCATGGACAACGACACGCGGTTCACCAAAAATAAGTTCCTCTGATTCTACGATGAATATCACATCTGTGTTGATTGGGCCGCCGTGGCACACCCCCACACAAATAGGCAGGTCGAGTGCATGAATGACATGGTCCTACAAGGCCTCAAGCCTAGGATCTTTAACTAGTTGAACAAGTTTGGTGAACGATGGGTCATGGAACTTCCCACGGTGCTCTGGAGCCTGAGGATGACCCTAGCCAGGCCACCAGCTACACACTATTCATCATGGTCTACGGTTCCGAGGCTATCCTCCCGACCGACCTCGACTATGGAGCACCGAGAGTTAGGGCATACGACGAATAGGGAGCCAAGGCATCCCTCGAGGATGCCATGGACCAGCTAGATGAACTATGCGACACCGCTCTCCTCCACTCGTCCAAATACCAGTAAGTGTTGCGCCGGTACCACAACTGTCTAGTGTGGGGTCGAGCCTTCAACATTTAGGACCTGGTGCTTTGCCTTGTCTAGAGCAACAAGAACTGCCACAAGCTCTCTCCGCCATGGGAGAGACCATATGTCATCATGGAGGTGCTCTGACCAGGCGCCTACAAGCCCAATACCATCAACGATGAAGTCTTCATCAATGCCTAGAACATCGGGCAGCTACGTCGCTTTTACCCTTAATATACACACTTTCTCTTATCAGTTTTGCTATCGACTCCCCAATCTTCAAGTGACGCCTGACCCCCAGCAACGACAAGGGGTTGGGCCTCACTCAGGGGCTAATAAGAGCATATCTATCTGATAGACATTCTCTACACTCGACCCTTTCTCATGTTGAGACCTAGAAACAAGGATTATAGAAATGAACACTAAGTAAAACTGGTTGGACTGCAAGAAACCTACGCCTTGGTGGCTATGGTGTTTTTTGCTCACCAGCATGATCAGAGTTTTTTCCGCACCCCAAGCTTTTTAGCCTTAACTATGCAAAGAGTCAGTGCGCATCTAAGAGTATATCCGCCTAGCAAACATTCTCTGTGCCCAACCCTCTCTCACGTTGAGACCTGGAAGCTAGGGTTGCGAGAACAAACAAGTAAAACTGGTCGGACTGCGAGAAACCTACATCCCAGCGGGTACGGCACCTTTGCTCACTAGCATGATCAGAATTTGTTCTCCCACACACCGAGCTTTACTACCTTAATGATGGAAAGGGTCAAATCGCCCTAACCTATTTATACAAAAAGGGGAGAAGGGCTAAAAAGTTGTTTGTCCATAACAAAATTTAAGAGCTTATCCATTTATTACAAGTTCACCGCTTGGCTTATCTGCCTAACTTATTTCTTAGGGGGGATGATCTCATCCTCTATCTCTATAGGTAGGTCCTATGTCAGCGGGTCACACAAGTCGATCGGACGGCTTGGCTGCTGCCGAGAGATGGGTAAGGAGTAGTAGGATGCCCCATGCGGGTTATTTCGACTCTGTCATGAACGATGGACTAGGATTCCACTCGAACATATCTGGTAAGAGCTCCTCAAACCCATCACTCATGCCATCGAGGCAAGTCCTATGCCAATGGGTCACCCAAGCTGATCGGATGGCTCGGACTGCTGCCGAGAGATGGGTCACCCTTAATTTACGCACGTATTCTCTTATTAATTTCGTTATCGATCCCCCGACCCCAACAATGGCAGGGGGCTAGGCCTTGCACAAGGGCTGGCAGGGGTGTCTATTCGGTAGACATTCTTTCTGCTCGACCCCTTCTCATGCTAAAAACTAGAGGCAAGGTGCGCAGAAACAAACACTGAGTAAAATTGGTCAGACTACAAGAAACCTACGCCCAACGGCTACAACGTCCTTGCTCACTAGCGTGATCCGAGTTTTTGTCCCTACACCCCGAGCTTTAGCCTCTGCCTTCCTAGGAAGGGTTTGGAGGGGCCTACCTATAGAATCTCCATCGAGGAAAGGCCAGCAGGTTGCCCAAGTTGATCAGACGGCTTGGGCCATTGTCGAGAGACGGGTAAGGAGCAGTGGGGATGACCCATGCAAGTTATGCCAACTCTATCATGAACGACGGATCTGGACCCCACACAGACATATCTAGTAAGAGCTCCTCGAACCTGTCACTCGAGCCATCGAGGTAAGTTTACCAATCCCCACTTCACTTTTCTAGTACATAAGCATTCATTCAACCATTCTCATGCATGCATTGATATATTCATTCATACATTCATCTCATACATCCAAGCATTGTATATGCAATTATTGCATCACAACGCTTCACGACGCATCACGAAGCGGTAGTCGTCTCATTCAACATGTGCGGCGATAGACCAAGGTTCGAAGGCCAGCCCGTGGAGGGCTCGAGGCTACCTCGCGTCAAACAGAGCTAGGGGAGAAAAATGGAGATGAGCCCTAGTGTCCCTTGCCTGACCCCGCTTAGAAGCAGATAGGGACATCTCGACCTTTCTTGTTCGATTCTAACCTTGAGCTAAGCCCATAGAATCTCCATCGAGGAGAGGCCAGCTGCCCACCTGAGTTGGTCTCTAGAATGACTCAGACATCTACTGGGAGGCAGGTTAAGGAGTAGTGGAATGCCACATGAGGGCTATGCTAACCCTATCAGTGAATGACAAACCTAGATTCCACTCAAACATGCCCGTTAGCAAGCTCACCGAGCGTGACACTCAAGCTGCCCGACCCTAGCTTGGTAATCCAACTAACCAAGGTTCGAAGGCTAGCCCACAAAGGCCTCGAGGCTGCCTCATGTTGAACAGAGCTAGGGGAGAAAATGTAGATGAGCCCTAGCAACCTTTGCTTGACCTACTTAGAAGTAGACAGGGTCATCTCAACCTTCTCGTTTGATCCTAACCTTGAGTCGAGCCCACAAAGTCTCCATCAAGGGTAGGCCAGCAAGCCACCTGAGTCGCTCTCTGGAGCGACACGGGCATCTACCGGGAGGTAGGTTAAGGAGTAGTGGAATGCCACATGAGGGCTATGTCGACCCCATCATGAACGATAGACCTAGATTCCACTTGAACATGCCTGTTAGCGAGCTCACCGAGCGCGTCACTCTTGCCATCGAGGCAAGTGACGTTAGCTCAACCCCTCTGGTTGCAAAAACCATGGACAGGGCGATGATCACAAAAATGAGCTGACCCTTGATAGGACCCCTGCTTCACATGGGGGCTCAAGGAAAGTTGGACGCATAAGGAGATCGAACGTGTGGTCACAGAACGATGGCCCAGATCATAGGGAGGGGGTACATATGAAAATAAGAGACGCTTTCTCCTACTAGTTTTGCTATCCTCTCCTTGATCTTTAGTGACACCCAACCCTAGCAAGGGCAAGGGGTCGAGTCTCACTCTAGGGCTGATAAGGGTATATATACACCCTCTCTGAAATAGTCACCACGCCCAACCCCTTCCTCACGTTAAAAAACCTAGTGGCAAGGTCTGCGGAAATGAACGACTGAGTAAGGCTAGTTGGACTACAAGAAACCTATGCCCTAGCGGCTATGGCACTCTTGCTTACCAACGTGATCAGAGTTTCCCTCCTACACCTCAAACTCTATGGTCTCAACAAACAAAAGGGTCGGAACGCATTACCCCTTTTTTCACACATAAAAAGCTAGGAAAAACAAATTCATTCACACCGAAACAAAAGAACAGATTTGATCACACAGGGGTCGAAACTTGTCCGATTATGACAAAAATGATCATCCGACCTATCTGACTAACTAGCCCCTCTAGGGGAGAACTACATCTTCTATCTTGTCCACCAAGTTCTATGAAAGGGGAGCCACTACCGCTTCCATCTCCTCCAGCTCGTGGACTTCATAGCCGGGCGCGTAGCCATGGCTCATCGTCTCTAGATTGATGCTGTCCCCATAATGAGAACGAGCAATCATGAAGGATTGATTGACCCTGGTGTGAAGGGCATTCCTCTCGAGCTGGCACACCTGAGCCGTGATCTCAACGGCATGGGCCGCGAGCGAGTTGGTCCCTTCTGACTGCACCACCTCAAGGTCGTCGTAGACCACTTTGAGGGTGGTGCTTAGGATACCGAGCTCATCGCTCTCCGCCTAAAGATTCCTCCTCTCCTCAGCAAGATCCATAGCCAGCCCACTAGAGATGCTCTCAGCCTCTAGCTTCTGGGTCATCGTGCTTTTGAGGTTAGCCTAGAGGGAGTTGACCTTCTGCTGCGTGTCATTGCACTCTTGGTAGGCTTGGTCACACTCTCAGAAAGCCTGGTCATGCTCCTCGTGAGCCATGCCACATTCTAAGAAGGGCCTCTTCGAGGTTTGGAGTAGCTCATCCTGCTCCTTGTGTAGCCGAGCGACCACTGGGGCGTCTAGGCTTGTCCTCTTCTCTAGGGCCATGAGCTTCTCCTTAGCCTCAAGCTTTAGTTCCCTTTCCTTCTCAACCTCGCCTAGAAGGTGAAGAACCCACTGCTGGGTGTCGATGTCTTTCTAGAGCAGCTCATCATGCTCCTTCCTGACCCTAGCGGCTTCCTCATTGTCCTATGACCTCACCGATAGGGCCTCGAACGCCTTCTCAGCCTCATCAGCGTCTCAATGGGCCTCAGCCACCCATGACCAAAGACCGTCTGCCTCCTCAGTAAGGGGAGTCAGCTTGGCCACCCTCTATTGGGCGGTAACAAGCTGAGCTTTTACCTCCTTGTGTAGCCATGCCTCCTCGATGAGGTGGTCCCAAGCCTCCTTCTAATGATGAAGGAACTGAGAATTCCCCTGGTTGCGAGCTATGAGGGACTATAGGAAGACGATGGTTAGGATACAAAAAGCATATAAAGGAAGATGATGGCAAAAAATAGGACCAAACAATACCCATCTAGAGGGAACGATGACATCACACAATGTGCCTGTGGCATTGTTTAGGGCCTCGAGCATGGATGCGATCCCCATGTCGAGGTTCTCCCGCTCCATGCTCTCGGTGGTGTCGTCAAGGGTGAAGAGCATTAATGCCGAATCCTATAGATTTGTTCACTAGAGCAGGGGCTCACCCCACATGGGCGAGCCACTGCCCACTGACGTTGAGGCTAGGGATGACTCCCCACCGGCTCTAGGTGCCACCGATCCCTCTCGCCGTGATGTCCCCACTGGGACGACCCCTCCAGCAATGGAAGGGGTCAGTGGTATAGACACCGACCCCTCTCCTAGCACCACGTCTCCTGGGGGCCCTCGGCTTCATCCTCCTCCATCTAGCCCACGCTAGGCACCATTGCTTTGGCCACCGATGGCGTGGGTTGTGCCAGTGCCTCAAGCACCACTATGGTTGCCCCCGGCTGTGACCCGTCTATCACAGCCACCACCACTTCCACCTGCATTGGTGAGGTCATGACCGGCAGCATCGCACCCACCACGGTCAGCGCCATGAGCGCGGTCAGCAGCCCCATCCGCCCCACCATCAGCAGTGGTATTGCAGCCATCACCGCTTGCTCTGTAACCTCCGAAGGCACCACTTTAGCAAACGCAGTCACACTAGCACCGCTCCCGCCCAAAATGGGCATGAAATAGCCAACGACTGCCGCCTCAATTGGATGGCAACACTCTTCTTTGGTGCCAGCATCAAAGGATTTTGTTGCCTGCCGACGCTGCAGGGGACGAAAAACGTAAGTCATGATGAAATTCAATCAAAATAGGAAAAACGGAGGAACTAGTAGCTCACCTCCATGCCGTTGGGCGGCAGGTATGTTTGGGGGTGAACCCGCTGACCTTTGCTCCACCTTGTCAGAATGAGGCCATTTCAAGCCCGCCCCTGCTCCTAGGTAGAGGGGCTCGCTCACCTTGTCTATTGGGGCACGATGGTAGAGCCACCCGCCACCGATGGCACCTTGGATGTGATGGCCAAGCCACCCGCCCCTATTGACTCCTAGGGCATGCCGATGGTACAACATGCCTCCACTGGCTCCTTGAACGTACCCTCCCCTTTGTGGAATGGGAAGGGTCCCAATGCCTGTAAGGACGAACTGATACCTATTAGTGCATCCTTGTTCTCTAGGATGTCCCACTCGATACCATTGACTACCTCATTGTTGTCTCCATCATCATCATCGCTGTTAGTGTCCTCCCCTTGTTCCCACACCTATAACTTCTGCTGCCTCATCCTCTTCCTGTCCTCCTTTGCCTTCCTCAGCCGCTCACCCTTGGTGTGATTCGCTATCCTCATAGCTGAATCCCTCACAACAGCATCAGGTGATCCATGAGGATGAGGTCCCTTGGCTGGTCCCATCCCTCTTAAAGTTAGTATGAAGGGGTCAAGAAATCAATTGAAGAGAAGGTAAGAGAAAGGGAAACTTACAAAGATGACATGGCCTGGCTCCAGCCGCATTGGAGGATACCCGAGCACCGGGTAAATGAAGTCAAGGGCGTCACCCATGTCATCCCACAAAGGCTCCATCGCCTCCTTGATGCGCTACATGATCTCAGAGTTGGGGAGCATCCCCTCAACGAGTGTCGTTCTATCAAATGACGCCTCAGGTGCCATCACATATAGCAGGAGCACACGCGTCATCAACGGCGCCACCCTCCTTGCGTGTTAGGCCCCAATGATGCCTGACCCCCTTAGG
Organism: Miscanthus floridulus; assembly: GCF_019320115.1. Lineage (NCBI taxonomy): Eukaryota > Viridiplantae > Streptophyta > Magnoliopsida > Poales > Poaceae > Miscanthus > Miscanthus floridulus. The sequence continues at coordinate 70,312,802 of NC_089598.1, forward strand.
CCATTCTCCTTCATGATGTGGATGACGACAATGTGGTCTCGAATCTTCTTCTTGTCCTTCTCTAGGACACCCCACTTCCTCCATGACTCTAGGGCCTCTTCGATCAGGCGCCCGCTGAACTCTGGCAGAGGGGCAGCGGCGTCATTCTTGAGGTAGAACCACTGTGAGTGCCACCCCTTGTTGGATGTCAAAAGCCACATGGACGGGTACTCGTCGACCTGATTGTTCTGGAGCTAGATGCTGGTTCACCCCATTGGCATGTGCAACTCCTACCTGCTGCTCTTCTCCCTCTTCTTCTAGAGGGTGACAGTGAAGAAGTGCCTCCATAAATCAAAGTGGGGGCTGATCCCTAGGAATCCCTAGCATAGGGTGATGAACGCTGCCATGTGCTAGATCCTATTGGGATTGAGGTGCTGTAGCTCAATCTTGTAGTAGTGCAACAGCCCTAAAGAAATCTGTGGGTGGGGGTTGCGAACCCACACTCATGGAAGTGGGCGAACAAAACCACATAGCCATCGGGCGGTGACGGCAAGTCCTCCTCACCGGGTTGCAGCCACTCCTTGGCTGAGGTCAGTGCATGGAGAAGACCGCAACGGACGAGGCCCTCCATGCGTTGGAAGGTGATGTTGGAATGGCACCACGGATCCATTGGAGGTGGGGGTGGATGGATGTGGGCTCAACGGTGGCGAGGATGCGGAGGCAAGAAACCTAAGCGATTGGCAGCGGCGGTCGTGGCTGCGGAGGCAAGGTATGGAACCCAGGGGCCTAACCCTTTGGTTTTATAGGGGTGACTGGTGCGAGGAAACCAACCACCTACCTAGATCTCCATGCCTGCCACGATCTACCACCACATCTCATCGTGGGATGCGTGCATGCAACCTGTGTCCATTTCCTTAGAAAACTTGCTGGACGTTTTGCCTCTTCGGACGGGCCATGACCCATTACATGTAAGGGATACAAAGCTAAAAACTTTACTATAGCCCATCTGGGCCTAGGAGTTCGAAGGTTGGCCCACCGATGGGTTCGACAACTGCTCCGGGCACCTTTAGAGTGAGGGGTGGATAGGGATAGGCCTGCTAGCGGCCAGTACCCAGGCTCATGAGCACCATGGGCATCCTAGCCCATGTTTGAGTCTCAGTCGGATACAATCCATGGTTTTTCCTCAAAGAAAGGCATAGAGCCCTCAGGACCGGTCGAACAGACCCGAGAACTATATGAATTGACCGCTAAGAATCTAGAGCCGATCACCATCTAACCCAGGCCGGATCCCCACAAACGAGATGTTAGGGCCCCACTCAGACTAGCCCATTGATAGCTCACCGAGCACCATGATTCGTCCGTAGAGGAAAATCATGACATGGCTCAACCCCTCCTTTTTTATTGGGAAAAAATGCTTAAGGGAGGACAATCGCGAAGATGAGCCAACCCTCGACCGAACCATTGCTCCGGGGGGGGGGGGGGCTTAAGGAAAGTTGGACTCGCACAAAGGCCGAGCGCTCGGTCGTGGAACGACAGACCCCCATAGGGGTCAAAATCAGGAAAGACCTTTTCTGACCTACCAGACCTCATGGCTATACCCCTAAGGGGTCCAATCTAGACAAAAGGGAATCACCGTCCTCGGGTCATGCCATGGGCGAGAAAAGAAGACCAAGGCCCTCAGAGTCCTACCATTCGAAAAAGCCCCCGGAGTATTCTACTCCTCCACAGGCTTAGGGCTACTGTCGGGGACCAAAACTAAGGTACCCAAAGAGAAGGAGCTAATGGCTATCAACATTGATTCATCCAAGCAGTCAGGAGCGTGACTACGGCTCCAATCAACCCTTAGGCACTCAAGCTCTACCTTGTCTGACACCAAGCCACGGGCTCCGCCTCGCCCGACCTCTAAGGGATGGCTCTGCCTCTCCCAACCTCTAAGGGTTGGCTTCACCTCGATTGACCCCAAGGCCATGGGCTCCACCTCACCCAACACCATGGCCTCAGGCTCTACCTTGCCTGATCTCTGAGGGCTGGCTCTGCCTTGCTCGACAGCTAAGGGTTGGCTCTGCCTCGCTCAACCCTAAGGCCATGGGCTCCTCCTCGCCCGACACCATGGTTGTGGCTTCACCTTGCCCAACCTCTGAGGGTTGGCTCCACCCTTGGGTTTGCACTCTACCTTGCCCGGCCTCTAGCCATGGGCTCTGTCTCGCCCAACCCAGAGGCTGCGGGCTCCTCCTCGCCCAACCCTAAGGCCATGGACTCCGCCTCACCTGACACCATGGCCTCAGGCTCCACCTTGCCCTGACCTCTAAGGCTGGCTCTGCCTCACCCAACCTCTAAGGCCGCGGGCTCCGCCTCACCCAACCCTTGGGTTTGTTCTCCGCCTCACTTGGCCTCTAGGCGTTGGCTCCACCACGCCTGACCCCGAGGCCATGGGCTCTACCTCTCCCGATCCCAAGGCCATAGACTTTGCCTTGCCCGACCTCTAAGGGCTAGCTCCACCTCGCTCAATCTCCAAGGCCGTTGTCTCTGCCTTGCATGACCCTTGTGTTTGTGCTCTGCCTCACCCAAGCCTAAGGATGTGGGCTCTGCCTCGCCTGCCCTTGAGGCCACAGACTCCATCTCACCCAACGGAGACCCATGCCGCCGCCAACCACTCTAGGTCAAAGTGTATGGGCCTGGGTCAAAGCTCTAACACCAGGGAAGAGACCGACATGCCTTGATTTAACCCACGGTCATGAAGGGCCATACCCGAGGGTTCACAGCATCGAGCGTATAGGAGCTATTCTGCCTAACCCTTGTACGAACACTGATAGGAGCGTTAGTTCACCATGATGTCTACTAGGACAGAGTGGAGCACCATGATTGGTAGATGACACCTACGCTTGAAGCCAATGATGGATAGGGTTGTGATGTGGAGCCATCCCGGTTGACATCTAAAATGTCAGTGGGACCTACATGAAGGATAAGGACCCGAAGATGCTAAAGGATATCCTCTCTCTCTCTCACTCACTCTCCTCCTTTCCTTCGCTATAACCCATGCTTTCCCTTGGCCTATGAAAGGGAAAGCAGGGCACCCCATGAGGGGCATCGGACCATCGAACAATTGAACTATCGATATAGGCCAGTCCCGATCAAACCATCATGAACCCATCGAATCTCAAACCGATCACAACACAAGCACACAATTGAGGAGCAACCAAGCTCTCGACACCCATTCATTCCTTCCATTAAAAGACTTGGGATCTGTCCCTCTCTCACCCATTTGTAACCCCTACTGCACACTTTCAGTGCTAGTAATACGAGCAGCAGCGACAAACTAGACGTAGGGACATTCTGCCTGAACCAGTATAAACCTTGTGTCCTCTAAGCACACCATTCAAGCCAGATGCATAATATTAGAAATTTACTTCTTGGTGGTGACTCGAAACACCGACAAATAGTTGCCTCATACTCCTAAATTTTAACTCATGAGGTGGTTGTTTCACGAAACAATGACCTCTTTCTCTCTCTCATATCTCTTTCCTCCACATCAGCAAAAAATCCTACATTGTACTGCATAAGATGTGGTACAAGACCGTTGATGTGTACCTACCCTTAGTACGTCCGTAAAACCATGGAGGAGGGAAAGAATATCTCATGTGAGTAGAGGAGCAAGATCATATAATCCAAGCTGTTAGCAAATAATGTGAATAAGATTGAACAGGAGACACAGGTTTTTACGTAGAAAACCCTTGTGGGAAAAAACCACGGGCGCCAACCGGCAATTTTCTACAAAATGCAAAGAATACATTGAGTCGTCAGCTCTTCCCGTGTGGCTTACAATAATTTTATATATATATAGGATGGACTGTAATCTAATACGGAAACAAATCTGCTAAATATATAATCCAAATCCCAAGCACTTTAGACGTCCCCTCAAGACTTATGTTAGAATTCGAATCATATTCCAACAAACTCCACCTTAAGATGAATTCCATCTTATAGCAAATAAAGTATCATCAATCAACTCACTTCAATAATAAATAATCACCGTCCACAAAAGTCACTTGGACTTAAACTATAATGCCAACTAAGCCTGAGCACAGCTCAAACTTAGCTGTAGGAACTGGCTTTGTCAACATATCAGCAGGATTATCATGAGTATTTATCTTGTATACCTTAATTTCACCTTCAGCAATGACACCTCGAATAAAGTGACATCTCAAATCAATGTGCTTTGTTCTTTCATAAAACATCTAATCTTTAGTAAAACAAATAGCACTCTGGCTATCACAATTTATTATAATGCAAGAAGTAACCCTACAAAGTTCAGAGTATAAACTTCTCAACCAAATAGCTTCTTTACAAGCTTTAGAAATAGCCATATATTCATCTTTTGTAGTAGACAGAGCAACAGTAGCCTAAACTTGCTTTCCAGCTAACAACACCAACCACCAATGGTAAAAACATAACCTGTGAGTGACCTCCTCTTATCCAAATCACCATCTAATCAGAATCAATATAGCCAACAAATCCATCTCTAGATTTTCTAAATTACAAACAGGCATTAGAAGTACCTTGTTGTCGACAAAATTTAGTTGGTAGTCTACCGAGGGATATACCTACGGTAGTAGATGATCGGTGGAGGTGCGCATAATAGGAACCGGATGATAACACAAGGCGCAGAGACAACGATTTAGATAGGTTTGGGCTATCTGATCGACGTAATACCCTACGTCCTATGTCTTTGTTGGATTGTATATGAGATGAATTCGAGGGGGGTCCCTACCCACCTTATATAGTCTGTGGGGTAGGGTTTCAAGTCAGTTTAGGCCTAGATCTATTAAACATTTATAAGGAATACAATATCTATCATATCCAAAAAGATCTTTCATCACCAAGATGTCTTCTGATTGCCTTACGGTGCATGCCGACTAGAACTAGGCACCATAGGTTTTAATCTTATGGGCTGGACCTCCCCTAGTGGTGTGGCCCATGTCCATTGCCATGGGTACCTAGGGTTATACCCCCCACAGCTAGTCCCCACGCGCCTTGTATCCGCTGAGCAACGTCATCTTGAGCAAGTCCGAGTAGTTTAACTTGGAGTCAGCAAGCAAATCTAATAATCTAACCAGTTTAACTGGTAATCCAATCAACAAAACGAAGTGTCGACTAGTTTAACCAGTAATCCAATCAATAGAATGAAGTGTCGACCAATTTACCTGGTAATCCGACTGGTGGAAATTGAAGCCAGCCAATTTATCAGGTGACCTGATCTCAGACTTAGCCAAGTAAGGCTTGCTAGAAGGATGTAAGGAGCTCAAGTTTAAAAATTAAAAATTCTCAACCTTAGGTGAAGTGTATACACTTAGACTTCGTTGGTGAAGTCAGGTGATCATCATCCATGACTTATGCAAAGAGGATATTAGTACTGATATATGTTCCACAAGGTGCATTATATACATTGTAGTCCCTGAGCCTAACAATAGGTGAAGAAAACACCTAGTGTTAGGATCAAAGAATTTCAATGATCACTTAGTCAAAACAATGAATTCCTAGCTTAGCCGAGCACACAACTAGTCCCCAACTTAGCTAAAAACTAGTAAGAAGAAGAATAGTACATTCACTATAAGGTGAAGTGTACACACTTAGTCCCCAAGCCTACTGTAAGATAGAAAACATTTTGTAGCAGGATCAAAGAATTAAGTGTGAAGGACGAAATTCCCGCAGTTAGTACTGGACATCTAGAGTAAAACTTAATAATATCGAGTGGTAAAACATGGAGAAAACGAAAAGTTCTTAGCACTGGATTGCTGTGATAGATATACTTATCAAAGCTCCTAATGTGCCGCCCAAAATCAGCACCCTGATCTAGACAGAATGGAAAACCTTGATATCACAAATGACATGTAGCGTCAGCAAAATGTAGTAAGCCAACAAGCGAATTGGTAGACGAAGTCCCCAGCTTAGCTGGCAAGCCCCCAGTGTAACTGACGATGAAACGATATACAATCCGACTAGTTGGTTGGTGAAGAATCAAGTACCGAGCAGCCCAACCAACTAGTCGGTGGCGAAGTGAGCGCCGAGTAGAAGTGAATGCTGAAAGATCTGACCAACTAGTCAGCGATGAAGTCATGAACCTATTGGTCCGATCAGTTGATCGGTGGAGAAATCCGAAGGCCAGATGGTGCAACCACCCAAACGATGATCCTACAATACAAATATGTAGGATGGATAACATAATATATTAACGTAGTGATGAAAAAAGTAGAGCGGAGTTTATCAGGAGCGATATATTGGTGAATTTTATATCCTGCAGATCAGTTTATGTTTATTTAGAGTTTGTTCATATTTGTAAAAAGAATGAAATCCTCGTGCTTAGCACTGGACATTGGAGTAAAATTTGGAGAGTGCTTAGCACTATACTATGGTGAACATTGGAGAACAATGGCGAAATATAGAGACCGTGGTGAAATATGGAGACCATGGTGAAATATGGAGACCGTGGCAAAATTTGGAGACTGCGGCGAAATGTGGAGACCGCGGTGAAATTTGGAGACCGTGGTGAAATTTGGAGACCGTGGCGAAATATGAAGACCGTGGTGAAATTTTGAGACCGTGGCAAAATTTGGAGACAGTGGAGAGTGCTTAGCGCTATACCGTGGCAAAATTTGGAGAACATGGATAGTGCTTACGATTGAGGCAGCTCGCTTAGCAGCTCGCTTGGTGGCTCGGTGTGGCAGAACCGCCTAGTCTAATGCCTCCTAGGAGCACTTGTCTTCCATTAGACACTAAGTACCCAAGAGAGGACGCTAAACTATGTAGTTCTGTCGAGCACACCCCAAGGGAGAACTCGAAAATCCACATTTTTCCATCAAGATGATAAATGAGAGAATAAAGCTTACAATATTCTTAAGTCATTTCTTACATCACTTTATTACAGTACTAGAATATTACCTCAATTTATTATAACAGCGGAATATAACAATGTTATCAGAGTTATAGAGGAAGCAGGATTAATTTAATGACATGGTGGAGCATTAACGTAGTGGACATTTTTATACAAGAGATGCTAGCAGATTTTACATCTTTTCTTATAAAAACCTTTCATGAGGGTTATAAATAAACACTACGGTCATGGCATGAAAGGAATCATCTCTGAGCCCACTAGGAGGTTTTCACACACAAGAGTTAGCTCTAAGTATACTCTGATCACCTGCAATAGGGTAATAAAACCCTAAGTACTCGATTGTACTCATCAAGACTTACCCGATAGAAGGAAAATAAAAGACTCCAAGGATATGCAAGGCTATCTAGCTTGTGGGTTATTGCATCTGTGGAAACATTACTAAACATACGTCCTTATATTCAATTTTATTAGCAATCATCATTACTTCATTAACTAACCATTCTATGTAAGCACCTATGCTACTTTCAAGCAGGTGTTAAGCAATCAGAACCATTTTACCATCTTTCATATTCTAGTTCTTACTATGGTGCTAGACCATAGCCAAGTCGTACCGCATCACACGGTGATTCATGAACCAATGTATCCCAACTGGGTACCTCGAAACACACGCCCAACTTGTATCCTAGGCACAAGCAAGACCAACCCACCACTCTCATGTCAAGGGGTCTAGGTCCCCGTCCAAACTTGAACTCCAAGCCCCCACTCCTGAGTCCTAGACTCAGTGTGGTGCTTAGACCTCCACCATTCCCGCCTCCAATCAGTCAGTCTAGAAAGAGCCGGAACCCATGACAAGAGAGCAACGAGCCTTCCCGCTCCTATAAGCAAGTATGTGGTCAGGATAATAAGTCTGTGACTTGACTACCATCCACAACAATAGACGGTCCTCAATCGACATAGGCGGAACAAGTGCAATCCGAGCCTTGCTCGAATGCCAAACCAAGTCTAGATCCAAAGTACCATTCCGCCGGGGTTCCAATTATCATTTATATATATATATTCCCTGTGACAGTAATATAATAACAACAATAATATCTTTTCTATCTCTCACGAGTGACAGGTAATCACTCGACTTCTACCGGATCCTATAACATAGCAATCTACACGATCCTGTCATACTAGTAGGATTTAGAGGAAAAGGATATATATATATATATATATATATATATATATATATATATATATATATATATATATATATATGCAAGTGGTTTTCATTCATCTCCTTTAAACTTAATGCACAAGCATAAGATAAAGTGCAGAATGATAGGGGTTATGCATCGGGGCTTGGCTGGGTAAGATATAACCAAAAGTTCACATGCCATCATAGTGACACAATCATCAAGGCGTCATCTTTTTGGCTACTTCAGTCGACTCCATGATCCATCGTTGTTCCTATTATGATATATGTGGATACAATGCAGAGGCGTAATTAATCAACGGTAACCACAACTCTTAAAGCTAATGAGCTAGATTTAATGACTAACATACTGGTGTCCATATCCACGTCGTCAAGTAAGGCTTTGTCTCTAGAAAAATGTTCTAGTTTTAAAATCCCAAGGTGCTTTAGCATTTTATTGATTAAATATATATTTTTGAACTAGGGCTCATTTAGCTACCTTAGCAAACTAATTATTATGGAGCTACAAAGATTATAGTGAGCACCTAATAATGTTAGGGATTTACTGTGAAAGTTTTAGAGCCAACACTATCACCAATTTATCACAAAAATTCCTTTAAGTTTATATCTTATAATATTAAGCATCTCAAATTAATTATATAACTCCTAAAAACATTATAAAACTATGTGAACAAAATATACTAGTAGATAGATCAGAATTTTAGAAACCTAACAAAATTTGTTTTATGATTTTTGGACATCTGTACAAATTTATATTAAATATACAAATCTAACTCAGAATTGAAATAGAAAAGGTTTACTAATTCGACTAGAAAAAGAAAAAGACCAAAACGGCCCAACGCGGTCCAACTCGGGCTTGGCCCGTGCGCGAAGATGGCCCATGCTACTATTCCTAGAGATAACACTTATGCACAAAGGCCCTCACATTTCCTCTTCTTTACAAGGGATAGGTCCCCGACACCCTCGCGCTCATCGGCGCGGCATCGGCCGGCATAGGGTGGTCACACCGGCCGACTGGGGACCTCCATGCCTCACCTAGAGGGTCGATGCTCACCTAGGGGTCGACACGTGGCACCGGGCCATGGTTAGGAGGCTAGAGACAAAGTATGACATCTTCCCCCATGGTGGTGGGCAACTTGCAGCAGTGGCGATCGTGTTCTAGTGAGCTGCTACACTCATGGGGTAGTAGCGATAGCGGGTGAGTATCAGTGACTCACCATGGTCCCGACGGAGGTGATGGTTCGACTAGAGATGCCCCAAGCAAGGCTGGCCATGTACACGCGGCGAGCTCAGTGACGAGCCACAACGAACATGATCGCGTCAGCAGTGTTGGAACAGTGGTAGGGGTATGGCTCAAGTGCGCATGGCGAGGAGGGGTTCGAGGCAAGTCTAGCGGTGCAGCCATTTTGGCTCCAAGCGGTCCGATGGGAGCTACCCACGGTGATGGGTGGCTCGGCCTTAACGGCACGGTGGTGGGGCAAAGCTCCAAAATTTGAGCTTGGTCGGGCACCAATCATGGTGAGGTGAGGACCATCAGCTAGGCGGTTTGATGGTGGCACCAAAGACACCACGACGTGACCCAAGATGACCTCTCCCTACCGCACTTAAAGTCATGGCTCAGTTAGCCATGGTGGGAGGGAGAAGAGAGGGGAGGGGAATACTGGAACTCGATGCGACGTCGGCTTGGTGGGACGCGACTAGGGCGACACGTGCTCTGGCGCCAAAGCCAAAATGTGCGCATGAAGGCATTGGGGAAGTGTGGCATGAATGCGGCCGTAGCTCCATTAATGGTGGAGCATCATGCATGGCGAAAGGGAAGGAGAGGCAAGCCCACATTCACAATGCGATGGGGCAAGGGCCACAACAGCTCAGTAGTGCGAGGCAGAGGCAGTAGCGGCAACATAGAGCTAGGTAGGGCAGCAGCATGTAGGGTGGCAAAGGCAGTGAGGCACCATGGCCCATAGCCGACCGGTAGCAGGCACTGCGGCCAAAGTGGCCAAGGCACAACCGAGCCACGGCCATGCCGAGATGGCCTTGGCTGGCCAATGCGCGGTAGTGCGCATGCACGTGGTGCACCCAAGCATGGCGATGCTGAATTCCCACATGAGGTGACCGTGCACACAGGGACAGCCAGCCCAAGACATGCGACGTGCATGAATTTTAAAGTGTGTGTGTCGTAGAACCGACCAATTTATAAGAGCACAAGTATAATGGTAGCCCACAAGCGGTCGCACTGTCGTACTTGAGCCCATATAAACTTAGTAGTTCATCGAGTACCACTATAGGTCTCGATAAATGATCTGCATACAACAAAGATCAAACATGATTCAACATATATGTCACATATTACATAAAGTTCATAGATACAGTTCCATCATCAGAGTATGAAATAAAGTTATTACAAACCAAGTTTAATAGAGTAGTAGTAGCGGAAGCAAATTAAGTTCAAAACTAGCATTTGTCACATAGTTCAAATATAGTGCCAACACTTGATCACAATCCACAAAAGCATGATACAAGGATTAAAAAGATGCCTACCCAAGACATCGAATATTGCACTCATCTCTGGTGGAAGTTGTAACTTATAAGCGACCTTCCCTTTCTATTCTATAATCTTGTATGGCCCTACATATCTAGGCGCAAGCTTTCTTTTCACTCCAAATCTCTATACTCCTTTCATGGGTGACACTTTCAAGTATACATAGTCTCCCACTTCAAAAGTCAGTGGTCTTCTTCTTTTATCGGCATAACTCTTTTGTCTTGACTGAGCTGCTTTCATATGCTGTTGGATAATGTGCACTTGCTCTTCAGCTTCAGTGACAAAGTCAATGCCAAAGTATCTTCTTTCGCCAGGCTCAATCCAATTCAAAGGAGTTCTACATTTTCTACCGTACAATGCTTCAAATGGAGCCATCTTGATGCCTACTTGGTAACTATTGTTGTAGGAGAACTCAGCTAAAGGTAGCCATTTTTCCTATGAACCCTTGTAAGATATAACACAAGCTCTCAGTAAATCTTCTAAGATCTGGTTCACTCACTCAGTCTGTCCAGAAGTCTATGGATGGTATGCCAAACTTCTAATTAGTTTAGTCCCCAGAGCCTGGTGCAAGTGCTCCCAGAAATGAGCTATGAACTAGGGTCCCTGATCTGAGATTATAGTCCTGGGTATTCCATGTATTCTCATGATCTGAGAAACATACAACTCAACGTACTTCACCATGTGATACCTTGTGTTCACTGGTATAAAATGTGCTAACTTGGTGAGACAATCTACAATGACCCATATTGAATCGTGACCCTGCTGTGTCATTGGAAGGCCTATGATAAAGTCCATACTGATTTCCTCCCATTTCCAACCTGGAACAGGCAATGGATGAAGTAATCCTGTAGTTTTCAAATGAACAACCTTTACTCTACTGCAATTATCGCACCTAGCGACATAGGCTACAATCTCTTTCTTCATCTTGGTCCACCAAAAATGGGTTTTCAAATCTTGATACATCTTGCTACTACCCAGGTGGATAGACAACTTGGACGAATGAGCTTCATCTAAAATCTAATTTCTAAGCTCATGGTCTTTCGATACCACAAGTCGGTCCTCAAACCATAGCACACCTCTTTCATCCAATCTGAAATGCTTGGTCTCTTGTTCTTGCATCTTTCTCTTGATGTGAAATACACCTACATCTGTCTTCTGTAGCTCGATGATTTTGCTCTCAAGTGAACAACTAATAGTGATATTGTGCAGTACAACAGGATGTAACAAATTAAATCCATCTTCCAACAATGCTTCCATAGTGTTGCAATGAGATTTTTGACTAAGTGCATCTGCTACAACATTGGCTTTCCCAGGATGGTAGTGCACTTCTAAATTGTAGTCCTTAATCAACTCTAACCATCTTCACTGCCTCATGTTTAGCTCAGGTTGGGTAAAGATATATTTGAGACTTTTGTGGTCCGTATATATATAACATACATTGCCCAACAAATAATGTCTCCATATGCATGAACAACTGCTGCAAGTTCTAAATCATGTGTAGGTAGTTGACTTCATGTTTTCTCAACTACCGAGAAGCATATGCAATAACTCTTCCTTCTTGCATGAGCACACACCCCAAACCTATACCCGATGCATCATAGAACACATCGAAAGGCTTTTCAATGTTGGGTCCTTAGTGTGTGAAAAGCTGCTTCACACTCTGGTGTCCAATTGAACTTCTCATCTTTCTGAAGTAGTCTAGTCATGGGCTTAGCTATCTTGAAGAAATCTAGAATGAAATGATGGTAATAACCTGCTAACCCTAGAAAACTCCAAACTTCATGAACCAAAGTTGGGGCCTTCTAATCCATGACCTCTTGTACTTTTGATGGGTCTACAGATATTCCATCCCTTGATAAGATGTGACCTAAGAAAGCTACCTTACTCAACCAAAATTCACACTTGCTAAACTTTGCATATAACTTATGTTCCCTCAACCTGGATAAAACAATTCTCAGATGCTCTGCATGATCTACCTCATTCTTTGAATAAATCAAGATATCATCGATAAACACAACCATGAACTTGTCGAGCTTAGGCATGAATACCAAATTCATCAAGTACATGAAGTAGGCAGGAGCATTCGTCAGTCCAAAAGACATGACCAAATACTCATACAAGCCATACCTAGTAGAGAAAGTTGTTTTAGGTATATCCTCTAGCCTAATCTTTATCTGATGATAGCCTAACCTCAAGTCAATCTTGGAGAATACCTTTGCTTTTGCCAACTGATCGAACAAGATATTGATACGAGGCAAGAGATACTTGTTTTTGATGGTCACAACATTAAGTGGTCTATAATCCACACACATTCTCAAGGACTTGTCCTTCTTCTTCACAAACAATGCTGGACATCCCCATGGAGATGAACTAGGTTGAATGAGACCTTTGTCCAACAGATCTTGTAACTAAGTTTTAAGTTCAGCTAGCTCATTTGGTGGCATCCTATAGGGTCTTGTTGCAATAGGTACCATACCTAGCACTAACTCAATCTTAAATTCCACATCCCTATCAGGTGGTAAACCCGGTAACTCATCTGGAAATACATCAGGAAACTCACAAACCACTAGAATATCACAAAGGGTAGTGGCTTGGATAGCACAAGACAAGTTCTTTAGTTCAAAGTTGCCGAAAAGTGGTACTAGGAAAGCATTACCTCCCTTTGGCTCTCTCAACATAACTGTCTAAGTGCTAGTGTCAATGAGAACACCATGATGTTTCATCCAATTCATGCCTAAGATCACATTTATAGATAATCCAGGCAATATTATCAGATCTGTTGTATACTCCCTCCCTTGTATAGAGATGTGTGCATTTTTAACCATCTTCTTTGTAGAGATAGTGTCCCCAACAGAATTTATACTATAACCACCCTTGCTCACCTCAACTATTTTCTGATCATGTCTAGATGCAAATGCTTGGCTCATAAACGAATGAGAAGCTCCTAAATCGAATAAAACAATTGCAGGATGCTTGTTAACAAGGAACATACTAGCAATGACAACTTCTCCTGTAGGAACCTCTTCAATAGCAGTATAATGCACATGTATAGGACATGCCTTATGACTCGTCTACCTCTAATTTCCTTGGTTCTGATTGTTGTTCTTCTTTGGATGGGGGCATTCTTTGTCTCAATGACCCACTTGATTACAGTTGAAGTAGGGTTGATTACTCCTAGGTCCTATGGAGATTCCTTGCCCTCCATTCCCATTTGGTAAGGCAATGGTGAACACCTTATAGAATACTTTCTGAGGTTGGAACTTGGGTGCTGGTGGTCGAAACTATGGCCTAGCTACCACTGGAGCTCTAGACTATGAAGATCCTGAGGCGCCTACCTCAGTTGCCTTCTTGCGGCTCTTTGCTACCGCATGCAGATTGTTCTAGTTCTCCTGAGTCAATGCATCACTGATGAACTCATTGTAAGTAGTGCACTTTGAGTTGGCCATAGTCTTCATCAACTTAGTGCCAAGGCCTCGCTTGAAGCTTTCTATCTTCTTTTCTTCAGTATCAACAAAACCTAGGACATACTTAGATAGGTTGTTGAAAGCATGCATATATTCAGTAAGGGTATTAGTCCCTTGTGTGAGCCTCATAAATTCAGCCGCCTTCATGCGCATCAGTCCTAGGGGAATGTGATGTCCCCTAAAGGCTAACTTGAACTGCTCCCACGTGACCTATGCATTGGTAGGTAGAGAGGATAGGAAATGGGTCCACCAAATCCCTGTCGGTCCCTACAGCTGATGGGATGCATACTCTGCCTTTTGGTGCTCAGTGACCCTTAGTAGATAGAACTTTTGCTCAATTGTGTTGAGCCACTTGTCCGCCTAGAGCGGTTCCTCAGCCACCTTGAAGATATGAGGCTTTGTATCCAGAAAATCCTTGAAGGTGCTGTACTAGTTTGGCTCAGGCCCCTATTGCTGTGGGTGGGCATGATCCATGTTCTGCGCAATGAGGCACAGGGCTTCCTCCATAGTCCTCTGACTTCCCAAGAATTGGGCAAAGAACTCACTAGCAGACGATGGTGGCGGTGGTGGTAAGTCACCGTCATTGCCCTCTTGGCTGTTGCCTGCTCTGACACAAGTGCGAGTCATCTGCAAAGTTGCAATAATAAGTGATTATTGGATGATGTCAAAAGATTGCAGATGAATTATATAATCATGCCAAACTAAATTTACTAGAGAGAATCTTAAATTTATACAATAAAATAGAGGCATAATAATTCATTCTCGCAACATGACATCACCAATTTAATCACTTAGGCGACTCTAATCTTCATTATAATCACCGTCGAGGTCAGAGATAGGATCATCCTCATTCTCTGGCTCCACTTCATCCTCATCCCAGCCATCATCTTCTACTAACATTTCTAGATCTTCATCTTCCTCATCAAGGATCGGATGCAGTTGGTTGTTCAAATAATGCACCTCATGCTGAAGATCCATCACTACATGCTGGGCCTATGCACGCTACTGGCGCAAGTCCCTCCAGGTATATTTCATTCCAGTGATAGAGGGCGGTTCATAATACCCTTCAAAGTGCAAGACTCTCCAAAGCAAAGTAGGAGTTCCGAACATCATCAGGAAATTCTCACTTCTAGCCGGTGCTACCATCAGTACCAACAACATGTGCAACTCTCGTGAGACAAGGTCATAATGGATAAGAGTTACATAACCGAGGCAGAAATTTATAAGGAGAGGAACAATGCAAGTATTGAATAATTATTATCATGATGCATGCACATTTCGTACGTCCTCACAAACTTAGGAAAAATTATTTCTAACGACATACGCGGTGGCATACATACATTCTCTCATATATAGCGTAGCTAGTTGGGCTACATGTTTCATTGTTAGTGTACCTACATAAGAGTTTCATTTCAGCCCAACCCCAAAATTAAATATGTAGAATGTAAATCTAGGCTCTATGTTGCAACTAAATACTTCCATATATGTATACCCATACATATACTTCTGTATCAAAGCTACCCGATGATAGTTTATTAACCACAATTAAATACGCACCATACATACATACATACAAGCATGCATACATAGTTGTACCAAAGCTAGCTCTCCCCGACTGCACGCTCACATCTTGCGGTCATGCCACTTATTAACTTACCTTCTTACCTTGGCATAGAGGCATTTGATCCATACATTACCATTCAAGTGAATGGCATCCATACAATAGCACGCCATATGGACGACGAAAATGAAAACCCCCAAGTTAGTACTTAAATAGCCACCTAAGAGTCCTTAATTGGGCATAAAGAAAGTGATCACTAGCACACTTTAGATTTCAACTCTAGGTTTCAAATACCTATTTATATAGCTATTAGTTGCTAGAAACTAGTTTTGAAAAACAAAAACCTTTGTTTTAAATATACATGTGGCAATTAATGTTGAATCTTGCTCTGATACCAGTTGTCGCAGAATCAACTAATTTATAAGAGCACAAGTACAATGGTAGCCTGCAAGTGGTCGCACTGTCATACTTGAGCCCATATAAACCCGGTAGTCCATCGAGTACCACGACGGGTCTTGATAAATGATCTGCATACAACAAAGATGATACATGATTCAACATATATGTCACATAATACATAAAGTTCATAGATACAGTTCCATCATCAGAGTACAAAATAAAGTTATTACAAACCAAGTTTGATAGAGTAGTAGTAGCAGAAGCAAATTAAGTTCAAAACTAGCATTTGTCACATAGCTCAAATATAGTGCCAACACATGATCACAATTCACAAAAGCATGATAGAAGGATTACAAAGATACCTGCCCAAGGCTCACTCCTCATCCATGGCAGGACAGAAGCAATTCTTGCAATATCCATGATACACTGTGCCATCTATAACAATGAGAATAAAACCCTGAGTACAAGAAGGTACTTAGCTAGACTTACCCATCATAAACTAGAAATAAATTGACTCCAAGGATTATGCAAGGCTTTATAAGTGGAGGTAGCTTGACAATATTTTACATAAAAAGTGATTAACTCAATTATACAATTATACTCCGGTCATCAAGTTAATTATAGCTATTCATCTCTAGATTAGCAACTATCCTATGCCAAACATGTGGTATATCATTTTAGAGCATACAATAGTAACCATAGCCGGTGTAGTAATTCCATGTTTATCCAAACCATCAACTTCCATAATACAATTACTACGATGTTGGGGCTAGCCAAGTTTCTCACTATCCGGGAGAGACGGCGATTCAAATTGATTTCAACCAGCTAGGAATTTATTTCTAACACAAACCAGGCATACCGCACGAAGGCAGCCTTAGGTCACCTTTGGTACAACTCAGGTACACATTTCACGGGTTCGTACAGCGCCACACAATCAGGGACTGATGGTAGCTAGGTCGCTCAAGCCATGCCTGCCCATGGTCCTAGACCAGGTCGCTTAGGTCATGGTTGCCCATGGTCTATTGATCCACTCCTCGCAGAGGGCACACAATAGAACGAGACCCAGCCTGAGTTGAGCCACTCGGCTTCACGGCCGGAACGAGTTATCCGGCCAACTAAGTGATAGGCATGCGTTCAATCTTGTCAAAAGTGCCAACAATGGTACAATCCTTAATCGGCATAAACGAAATCACATGAGTCAACCTACACATAGACTCCGCCCAACCTCCATTTACATTACCCCATGGTTCTTTTCCATGATAGTAAATATAGCCAATCGTGCTTTGGTATCCACCTATATCTCATAGGTGACAGGAAATCACCCGACTTCTACCGGTCTAAGCATGGCTAAGCATATATTCAATCTTGGACCTACATAGGTTTAAAGGTGTATATATCTAAACAAGGTAGTTCCATGCATCAAGTGTTTCTAGTCAACTCTTATAACTTAATGCATCAAACATAAAGGACTCAAGTAGTATTTTGTAAAACACTAGGAGACTTAGAATGCTCTGGGGCTTGCCTTTCAGAAAAGAAGTGGGGCGGTGATCAGGGCACTCTGGGAGCTCTTCTAGATTCTACTCCTCTTCTTTGGGAGCTATGGCTTGAGGAATCTCCTGCTGGTCCCTTTCCTCTTCTTCGTTGAATTCCAGCAACGTTATCTCCTCGATCGATCCTATATGCATGATCATGGAATAAGATATCACGAATGCATGCATGATGACAAGTACCATATGGTAAAATGTGATGAATGCATCCTTGTTAGTATTTTCAATAGCATGGTGTAAAGGTAACAACAATTGCATCCTATTCTACTGAGTAGCTGCATATCTCTTCTTGATTACTTAATCAAACACTTCTGCAATTCATTTACTAAACCACAAAATAGTAGCTACTTGTTTTACCCATAACTAGAGTTATATACATCAACATCATATGATTCTACACATTCTGGAAAGCTTACAAAATTGTCTACAACTTTCTTTTAATACTCTTAAGTTGATTCAATAGTTATCTAGGTCAAACAAATCAGTCAAGCATATCTATCTAGAAAGTAAACATTTCGGACAACAAACTTGTAACAGCTACAACTCTTAAACCCTAAGGCCTATGACCATGAAAATTTTACACAAGGTAGATTAGTAAGTTATCTACAACTTTGTTATTAACAAGTTTTACAGAAAAGGCCATTATCCACATGAAATCATCCACACAATCAAAACTATACATGCAACCATCTTTTTGAATTACAAAGTAACAATTAATTAATTGCATACAAGCAATGGCTTCTAAGCGTTACTATGAACATCAACAGTTACTATGCATCACAAGCATCATAGAAAACATCATGGTCAACCCAATTTAATCACTTAAATGCCTTTATTAATTTAATTAAATAATTAGGGTAAATAACAAACATACACCAAATATGCACAATAAATTCTCATAAAATTACAGTGACTTCCTATTGCTCATAATAGACTACCATGAAAATTTCATACCATTTGGACATGCACAACATCCTATGCAAAAATGGCAAGCTAGGAAGGGTTATTTTAGTGAAAATAGTAAACCCTATAGAAAAGTGTCCAACAATAGATTATATATTTTTCCTAGCTTCATATTAGTGCCATACTACTATACAAAAGTTTTCATAGCAATATGTTACTTATATTTATCCCTACAAATTTCCTTAGAAAATACCATTTATTCATAGATAAATAGAAAGACCATATTTCAATCAAGTTTACTGTAAGTTTAATATTTTTCCTAGCTAGATCATGTAAACACAAGACTAACAAAATTGAAATCACAATTTTATCACATTTCTAGCTCAAGATATCTAATTTACAAGTTTACTAACATTCAAAAAGCACTTATTTAAATACATTTTAATCACCAATAAAAATATCAGAAACTATACATATCATATTTTTTATAAAATACTACACTTCCTAGGGAACACAACAAAATTTGGTTCACAAGATTTGGATCTCTAGAACTCCACCTATCATTTTTCAAAGTTTGCCTCAAATATAAAAATAAATGAACTATCCTTTAGCAATGAGGCACTGACAGCCGGGACCCATAGGTCAGTCGGGCCCGCATGTCATTGAAAGCAAAACAGAGCAGCGGCGTAGCTTGACGTGGACTGGCTGGAGTTCACTGACGGTGACCCTTGTCGACGACGGCACCGACACAACAAGGATCCCCTTGACCTGCTGCATCAATTGAGCTACCTAATTGAACCTATTGCCGGAGCTACGCACAACGTCGGCGGTCATGGCGGCGTGGTGGAGCGGGTGACGGTGAGGCACTGGAGCCAGTTGAGGCGGCTTGATCTAGGGTTATGTCGAGACTCTACACATGACAGTGGTTCTAGTGCACCTCCTATCACGGCGAAAGACGGTTTGAGACGGTGCGTCCACGGTGATGGAGTACGGCGGCGAAGCAACGGCGAGGACCACGTGTGGCATGATGGCTTACCGTGCACTTCTAGCTGGCAATGTGGGCGCGGTGATGCGGTGGGGTTACAATGGCACTGCTGTGATGGTGGAGGAGCGAAGTGACATGGTGCAAGGTGAGCGAGGTGGCCGACAATGGCGATGGCGGCGCTGTCCGCTGCTGCGACTGCTGTGGGTGAGCGAAGGAGGAGGAAGAGAGCGAAATGAGAGCACGGGGAGGGAGCAAGTGAGTGTGGGGTGTGATGTAGTGCACTATGGCTAAACATGACCTAGCTGGGTAGGACACCATCGACGCACGGTGTCACAGAACCGACCAATTTATAGGAGCACAAGTACAAAAACAATCGCCGAAACAATCAAATTCTCGAACTTGAGCCCATATAAACCCGGTAGTCAACTAAAATCTCGAAGGATTTCAAACCAACTTGCATACAACCAAGATCACAGTAATTAAACAAAACATATCGTACGTTACAACATTTCGTAGACGTTTGCAAATAGATTACATCATCATAGAGTCATCGTTATTACAAAACAAGTCTTGTAAAGTACGCGGAAGCAAATATTTTAACTTACACACCCAAGTTCAAATACAAATACTGGTTCGCTGATCACAACCCGCAAAAGCATTCAGATATGAGAAATAGAGATCATGCCCATGATCTAGTCTTCATCACCCGCCGAGTGGAGACAATACTTATAGAATCCCTGATATAGAAGGTCATATGCAACAAGAGGGAATAAACCCTAAGTATGAGAATGTACTCAGCTAGGCTTACCCATCAAAAACCAAAACAAATGACACCAAGGATTATGCATAGCTTAATTTAGTGGATCTGGCTAAAACTTTCTTTTTGCAGAAAAACATAAGTAATAATGATCAACTCTTAATCTGAACTAGCAGTGACTTTTAGCCATTAACCTGTCATCTATATTAGCACTTGTACTAAGCAATCATTTTATTAGGGTGCAAACATTAATAACCATATTAGGTATACATTGTGGCAACCTTATCATCATCATCCATTTAACCATACCGTTAAATTAATTGAATCTATATTGCCGCTGCTCAGTCAAGTTCTCACTATCCGGGAGAGATGACGATTTGAATCGATTCCTATCCAGTTGGAGGGGTATTCCTAACACAAACCCTGCTTTCCCTGTCAGGGTCGCAAACAAGTCACCTTTGGTACAACTCAGGAGAAAAATAAAAGAAAAGACGCAGCTCCGGGCCACCCTGCATTCTTAGAGAACCACTCTGCCAGGAAGTGCAGGATTTTAAGCACCTGACTCCCCTTGGACTTATGCCAATGGTTGTCCGCACATCCTTACTACCTCCAAAATGCATCCAACCCCCATGGATCCTGGCTTGAGTTGAGCTACTTGGCTTCGCAGTCGGAATGACTTATCCAGCCAGCTAAGTGTTAGGCTGCATTCAACATGACATGAGGACATACAGTGTATCAGTCCTTAAATGACGTCGACGGAGCACTATGTTCAAACCTACATAAGACTCCGCCCGGTCTTAATTCATTATTAACATGGTTCTTTTTCATGATAGCAAATATAGCCAACCGTGATCCACCTCATCCTAAATCTCGCAGGTGACAGGAAATCACCTGACTTCTACCGCACTAAGCATGGCTAAGCATTTAACCCATTCCTAAACTTAAATAGGATTCCAGTGCGATATCTGTACAAGGATGGATATATAATGCAACAAGTGGTTCCAACCAATTCCTATACTTAATGCATCATCAACGAATAAAAGGTACTCAATGCATTTGTAAAACATGGGAGGCTTAATATGCTCTGGGGCTTGCCTTTCAGGAAAGAGGAAGAATGGTGGTTAGGGCACTCGGGCAACTCCTCCGTGGCGACTGCTTCGTCGGTTTCCTACACCTTGTGCTCCTCCTCCTGGTTGGCTCCCTCGAACTCCAGCAACATCACTCCCTCCGGCACACCTATTGCATGAATGCACAAGATAAATATCATGGATGCACATGACGAATTCAAGGATGCTCAAGGAATGCACATGTTCGCTGTAGTCAGCATATTCCACTTAAGCTCTATTCAAATCACTTTACTTACCAAGTTTATACAACCTAATGTATAATTGCTCATCTTCAGTTAATGACCTAGCACCTGCACCTAAGCATGTTCTCAAGTTAAGCTAGCCCTTAAACAATCAACGAAGGCGTAGCAACGAAGCATACACTCAAGCATTTGTATTTTAGCAAAATAGAGACTATATAGTGGTACAGTAAACTAGCCATAACTGGAGATTTATAAATCCAAATGACATGCAACAAGACAATTTGGAAAGATTATGAAATTGTCTACAATTCATTTTCAGACCTCTAAGCATGATTTCAAACTTTACCAGGTCGAATTCTTTAATCAACAGAACTCTGTCCTACAAGACAGAGAGTAGACAAAACTGGAACCTAACTTTAAACAGCTGTAGTTCCTAAACTACTAGGCCAAATGCCATCAAATTTTGACAAGAGCTAGATACATAAATTATCTACAACTTTTGTATTCATCACATTTACAGCAAACCAAAATATCATGGGGAACTTTCTAAAGTCCCCAGATCTGTCCAGAGGGACATAATGCAAACAAAATAATTATTAACTTATGATGTAAACACATAATTAGACAAAACTAACTCTACTCACTTATTACACATATCACAAGAACACCAGAAAGTAGGGTGTTCATCACCAAAACATTTCTTTTAATACAATTCTTAATTTATTTAATTAATTAGAGGAAATGGTAAACATATATGAAAACTACACCATTAAATCTACAAACATTATAGTAGATACTACATGCTCTAAGTAGACCACTATAAAAATTTTACACTATTTGAGCAAGGATAACAACCTACACAAAAATGATAAGACATAATGGCTTAAAATGACATAATTAGGAAACCTTAGTGAAAAGTGTCAAGCAATAGATTTCATATTTTTCCTAGCATCCTTAAGGTACTAGGATACTACCCACAAAGTTTAATGGTCATAGTATTCCTAGATAATTTACAAAAATTCACACAAGTATCAATCAATGATAAAAGGAAATTCTATAACTCAAAAACCATACATGCAATGACTCTCAAATTTTTACCAGAGCTTCTACTAAGCAAGAATAGCTTACCCACCAAATTTCATAATTTTTGGATCACAGAGACTCAAGATATAATTTAAACAAGTTTGCATGCATTTAAAAACACATTTCAAGTTCCTATTTAATTCATCCAAAATTTCTACATCATCTGCTCATATCATATTTTTCTTAAATACTAGACCTCACTATGATTCTACCAAAATTTCAATCACCCCATTTGGATTTACCAATTTGGAGATACAAAATTCACAAAACAGCATTCAAAACTAGAAATTTGAACTAGCTTTTGAACAAACAGTCACTGACGCGTGGGACCTGCTAGTCAGCTGGACCCACTTGTCATCGACACCAGAATTGGGGAGACGGTGTGCAATGGCGCGGCGGTGGTCTAGCTCGCCGACGGCGAGGACTTCAGCGACACCAAGGACACCTACGTGCTCTACGTGATGAGGCGAAACGATTGGTGCTACTGGCAAGGTCTCTAGTTCAACGGAGGTGGCTCATCGCCGATGATGGCGGCACGGCAGAGCTCCGGCGTGAGGTGCCGATGATGGCAAGCCATGGATGCCTCATCTGAGCTCGGTATGAGCTCCACGAGGTCACTATGGTGCTACCCAAGCAGAGAGAGGAGGACGAGAAGGATCCTAGCTACCCAACCACGGCGGCCCCGAACTCCGATGAGGTCACGCTCATGGCGGTGATGGCGGAAGTGGCCAATGTGCCCTTACCAAGACTCAATCCGCTCAGCTAAGAGGTGGAGGAGGTAGAGGAGGACACGACGGAGCTGTTGACGAGCTATGGTTCACATTTTTGCGGTGGCGAGCAAGCTAGGCGACGATGGAGCTACTCGGCAGTGGAGGAGGCGGCGCTGCTCTGTTGCTGCTCGTGGTGGAGGCGAAGGAAGTGATCAAATGGACTGTGAACCGGTTGGGCAGGCACGTGGGAGGTTCAAGCAATGGCCTGCGATGCCAGGACAGCCGCGGCACATGGCTGCGCGGTCAGACGGCCGGTGACAAGTGTCACCCACGCGTCGGTCATTTTTTGAAACCGGACAGTCACTGTAGCTTGCCATTCAGAGTTCCTTCGACACCTGACAGTGAAACTTGACAGTGCTTGATCTCATAAACCGTGATGAATCAGTGAAAACTATATACATGAAAGTTGTAAAGCTATGATAGGGCTACAACAATGCTTTAGACATCATCAGCTAATTCACAATGGATCATGAGTTATATCAAGCCAAAGTTGAGTTCATGAAACTGAAACTCAGTTGTAACACTTAGAAAATTTTCAAGTGCTGAATCAGCCTGCAATACTGACTTGTGGGTCCTTTTTGAACATGTTGTGCACATTTTCATGACTTGGCTTCTAAACAAAGTTTGTTCCTTATAAAATTTGCTACAACTTTGCTTTAGGTTGCTCAGACATGCAAAGATCCTACCTACACTTTTTAAATGGTCAAAGAAAAGAGTTTAGGGGTCAAAACAAGTCAAACCACTTTTTGAAATCATATTTAGGCAACATGGTCAATATGAACAATGTTCCAAATAACATTCTAGGTGTAACTAAGTTACTTAAGAGAATTATTAGCCACACCACCCATTGGTCACACAAGAATCAAGCATTGTATGTACTGAAACAATGAAAAATACATGAAATGTTACATTTGTTTCATAGTCATGTTTCACATGTTTCATGATCTTGTTGCATGGTACTACTAGCTTTGTTTCACTAAAGTGAGTTGCACATGTTGCACTTAAGTGTTGCACACTATTCATCTCATAAAAGAAACAACACACATGAAATATGCAACATGTTGCAATGTTTTGAAATCATGTTTCATGTGATATAAGCTTATGACTGGATGAATGATGCTCATGTTCATGAAATGCAAGTGCAAAAGTGGAAGCCAAACACCTAGGGTGTTACAGCCCTCCTCCCTTATAAAAATCTTGTCCTAAGATTTGAAAAGTGTACCATTGTTGATAGAATTTCTTATAACCATCCCTCAAATAATCTTCTCTTTCCCACGTTGCATCGCGTTCACTACCCTGATTACCCCACATGACTTTGGAAAACTTGACCACCCAACTCCGAGTCACTCGCTCATGAGTGACAATCACTCGGACCAGCTTTTCTTCAAAGGTTAAATCTGATTTTAACTTGATATCCCCCAATGGAACTCTCTCTTCAGGGACGCGAAGACATTTCTTCAATTGGGATACATGAAAGACATTGAAGATAGCACTCATCTCAGGAGGTAATTGAATCTTGTACGCCACCTTACCACTTTGTCCAATGATTTCAAATGGACCAACATACCTCGGCGCAAGCTTTCGCTTCACACCAAAGCATTGGACGCTCTTCGTGGGTGAGACTTTCAGATAAACGAAGTCTCCAACTTTGAACTCAATAGGTTTTCTACGTCGATCAGCATAACTTTTCTACCTAGCTTGAGATGCGACCATGTGGGTTTGGATAGTACGGACTTATTCTTTGGCTTCTTGAACAAAATCAATTCCATAATATCTCCTTTCACCAGCTTCTACCCAATTCAACGGGGTTCTACACTTCCGGCCATACAAAGCTTCAAACGGTGCCATCTTGATACTCTCTTGATAGCTATTATTGTACAAGAATTCAGCTAGGGGCAACCATTTTTCCCATGAGCCCTTAGCCGAGATGACACATGCTCTCAACATATCTTCTAAGATTTGATTCACTCGTTCAGTTTGCCTATTGGTCTGCGGATGATAGGCAGAACTTCTTACTAGCTTAGTTCCTAATAATCCATGTAAGTGCTCCCAAAAGCGAGCAGTGAACTATGGTCCTCTATCCGAGATAATAGTACAAGGGATCCCATGAAGTCAAACTATCTGATTAAAGTACAACTCCACATAGTTAGTTGGATGAAAGTCTATGCGGACAGGAATGAAGTGTGCAGACTTGGTCAGACGGTCTACAATCACCCAAATGGAGTTAAAATTCCTCTGAGTAGTAGGAAGCCCAACAATAAAATCCATACTTATCTCCTCCCATTTCCAACCTAGAATAGAGAGTGGCTGAAGTAATCTAGCTTTCATATGCACAACCTTGACCCGACAACAAGTGTCACACCTAGCCACATAAGCGGCTATCTCTTTCTTCATTTTGGTCCACCAAAATCGAGGCTTCAAATCATGATACATTTTGCTACTACTAGGATGAATAAATAATTTAGAGGAATGGGCTTCAGATATGATTTGATTTCTAAGCTCTCTATCCTTCGAAACCACCAACCTATCCTTGAACCATAACATGCCATCCTCATCTACTCAAAAATGTTTGGTTTCTTGCTCTTTCATCTTGCGCTTGATGTGAAACACACCTGCATCTATCTTCTGTAGCTCGATAATTTGACTCTGTAGAGTACAACTGACAGTGATGTTGTACAGGACTACAGGATGAAGGAGTTTTGACATATGGACGTCACTTTCTATCAAAGAGTGGCAATGAGATTTCTTGCTTAAGGCATCTGCTATTACGTTTGCCTTGCTAGGGTGATAGTGCACTTGGAGGTTATAATCCTTAATTAACTCGAGCCATCTTCTTTGACGCATATTCAACTCTGGTTGAGTGAAGATGTACTTGAGACTTTTATGATTAGTGTAGATGTTGCACACATTGCCGAGCAAATAATGTCTCTAGGCCTTCAAAGCATGAACAACTACAGCGAGTTCCAAGTCATGCGTTGGATAATTCACTTCATGCTTCCGAAGTTGGCGAGAGGTATAAGCAATGACTCTACCTTCTTGCATAAGAACACCTCCAAACCCAATACCTGATGCATCGCAGAACACATCAAAAGGTTTCTCAATATCTGGTTGTGCCAAAACCAGAGCCGAAGTTAGAAGAGTTCGCAGGGTATGGAAAGCCGCATCACACTCGGGAGTCTAGACAAACTTCATGTCTTTTTGTAGCTACCGAGTCATAGGCTTGGCTATTTTAGAGAAATCTGGGATGAAGCGACGATAATAGCCAGCCAACCCCAGAAAACTCTAAACCTCGTGCACCGAGATTGGAGCCTTCTAGTTCAATACTTCTTGCACCTTGGTGGGATCAACCATAATTCCACCATTGGACAACACGTGTCCAAGAAAAGGTACCTCACGAAGCCAGAATTCACATTTGCTGAACTTTGCATATAGCTGGTGTTCCCGCAATCTAGTGAGAACCACCCGCAAATGTTCAACATGATCTTCTTCATTCTTAGAATAGACCCAGATATCATCTATAAATACCACCACAAATTTGTCCAACTCGGGCATAAACACCGAATTCATCAGATACATAAAATGTGTAGGGGCATTGGTTAATCCAAAAGACATAACTAGGTACTCATACAAACCATATCTTGTAGAGAATGCAGTTTTTGGAACATCCTTAGGCTGAATCTTGATTTGATGATAACCAGATTGTAAGGAAAATGGACCCTTGGCCCATTTACTTTGGATTTTGGTGTTTGATGACCAACACAACCAAATTGGACTAATGAATTTGCAAGTGTCTGTTTTGTAGTCCAATAGGGTGCAAGACGTGACTTGGACGAAGGTGACATGATGATCTGATGATCAACACCTCAAGCAAGACATTAGAAGCACAAGTGAAGACCCAAGATATCAAGCAAAGTCCAAGCACGAAGATAGGAACCAAGCCGTACGCAAGATCGCGAAGAAATAAGCTCGCAGAGGCGACCGGACACTGGACCAGACACTGAAAGCGTGACCGGACGCTGGACCAGTGGCTCGGCAGACAGGCGACCGGATGCGAGGACCGGACGCTAGCGGCAACCGACCGGACGTAGAAACACAGCGTTCGATCGAGTACAGAGAGGTTCCAGGTGCGTGAAACTATGACCGGACGCGTCCGGTGGCAGGCGACCGGATGCTGGCAGCGTCCGATCGGTAGTTCGTGGCTGCAACGGTCAGGACGACCGGACGCGTCCGGTCAGGACGATCTCAGCGTCCGGTCAGTAGCAGAATTGTGGGAGTTTGACCCCAATGGCTATTTTCTCAGTGGGGCTTATAAATACAACCCCCAACCGGCCATTTGAAGTGTGTGGAGCTGAGGAAACATACCAAGGGTGTTGATACACCATTTTAGTGATCTCCACATACATAGTGCTTAGTGTTTTATTAGGTGATTAGCATAAGTGCTTTGCGAAGTGCTTAGGTTGATTAGACCATCGCTCATGCGCTTGCTCTAGGTGTTTGCCTAGTGTTTAAGTGAGGTTTGCATACCTCTTGCCACCCCGTGCTTGCGAGCACAAGTGTTGTACATCGGAGGGGCTTGAAGTCTTGCGAGATCACACCAACCGCGTTTGTGGTGTGGCCGCCACCGTGTACCGAAGGGAACAAGGCCCGCGGCGTTTCGGCCGAAAGCTTGATAGTGAAGACGGCGGGGAGCATCCGGGAGAGGCTTGCCGAGAGGCACATCGGAGACCCACTTGCGCGTGGGGAAGGCCCGAGGCTATCCACGGAGTTACCCGGCCGGGAGCTTGGCCCTTGCGAGGGATTCCTTGCGAGGGGCTCCAACGAGGACTAGGGGGAAGCTTGCGCACTTCTCGATACCTCGGTAAAAATACCGGAGTCATCGACGGGAGTTTGCATATCTCTACCTTGCTCTTTAAGCTTCCGCATTTACATTGATCATATTATTATCATTTGCGGTAGAGATAGCAACACACTAGCAAACCCTTAGTTGCACATCTAGATAGATTATCTTTTGCGTAGGTTTTGCTAGAGATTGAAAAAAGAGGCCATAGTTTAGAGTTAGATTTTTTAAGTTGCCTAATTCACCCCCCCTCTTAGGCGTCATGGTCCCTTCAATTGGTATCAGAGCCGGTTGGCTCATATTTGGACCTTTGACTTAACCGCCGTTGAGCCGACGCTATTGTAGAGTGGTTGGGATGGATACCGCTAGGCCTCCACAATTTGACGGCACTAACTTCCCATACTATAAAGCTAGAATGGCTTGCCACCTTGAGGTGGTTCATTTGGGTGTATGGAGAGTCACTCGCGACGGGATAAAACCCATTAAGAATCCCAAAAAACCCACAAAGAGTGAGGAAAAAGAAATACATTTTAATGCTAGAGCTAAGAATTGCTTGTTTGAATCATTTAGCATGGATGTGTTTAACCAAGTGTTCACCTTAAATACGGCACATGAAATTTGGTTAAAACTCCAAGAGCTCCATGATGGCACAAGTAATGTCCGTGAGCAAAAACATTGTCTAGCCAAGCAAAATTATGACTCCTTTGCTATGAATGATGATGAGCTTGTTCGTGATATGTACTCTCGATTGAATCTAATCATCAATGAGCTCCATTCAATAGGATTATTAAAGCTAGATGACGTGGACATCATGAGGAAGATCATCTCTGTGCTACCACAAAAGAAATATGCAAGTATCATCACCATCCTTCACAACATGGAGGACTTGAGCAATATGACCCCGGGTATAGCCATTGGCAAGTTAGTGGCATTTGAAATGTTACGTAAGATGGGGCAAGAAGAAGCTTCTTCATCAAGCAAAGGCAAAGCTCTCGCTTGTAGCGAGAAGAAAAAGATGAAGGGCAAGAAAGTTGAGTCAAGCTCAAGCTCAAGCTCCTCAAGTGAAGAAGAAGATGAGGATGATGATGATGATGAAGATTCAAGTGATGATCAATCTTCCTCCTCCACCTCCGACCTTGATGAAGAATCAATCAAACTTATCAAAAAGGTGGAGAAGATGATCGTAAGGCTCAATGTCAAGGGTGTGCCCATCCAAATTCAAGACCTTGTTTTCACTAATCAAAGAAACGAGCAAAGAAAGAGGGGATGCTATGGATGCGGTGAGTTGGGGCACTTTGTGGAAGTTTGTCCAAACAAGCCCACACCCAAGACAAAGAAAAAGGCATGCAAGAACAAAGCCCTCACAATAATAAGGTTATGGGATGATTCTTCTAGTGAAGAAGAAAACCATCACAAGAGGCGAGGTCACAAGCACTCATCATCAAGCTCTTCTCGTGTGTGCCTTATGGCATGAGGTAACGAAAGCTCATCCTCTAGTGAGGGTGATAGTGATGATGATTTGCCTTCTTACAATACAATTGTGCAACAAAATCTTAAATATGCTAAAGTTTGCACTAGTCAACAAAAGAAGCTCAAAACTTTAAAAGAAGAGCTAGGTAGTTCACAAGAAGCATACAAGAATTTGCTTGAACAATATGAAAACTTTGCAAATCTCAATGTTGAACTATCTACTAAAATTGAGCAACTTGAGGCTAGTGCAACAACAAGTGCATGCACAATTAATAATAAGCAACTTGAAAAGAAAAATGAAAAATTAGCTAGCTCACAAAATGATTATCAAAGTTTGCTTGCTAAAATGGAAATCATGTGCAAACATTGTGATGAGGTAACAAATAAAGTTGCTAATCTTGAGGCCGTCAAAAATACCCCCACCAAGGCATCTAAAAAGAAAAGTTCTATCATTAAAAAGGATGCCTCTACTTCTTGCAATGATTTATGTTTAGACTCACCTTTGTGCAACCAAGTTTGTGTTGAGAAAGTTATTGTAGATACATGCACACAAGAGGTTGCAAAGGAGAATGAGCAACTCAAGCAAGAAGTAGCTCGCCTCACCAAGGACTTGACTCAAGTGAAAGGCAAGGCGAAGCAAACCCAACTTCATCAAGATAACACCGTCAAGGGAGTGAAGAAGCTTGATGAAGGACAAACCGTGGTTTGTTACGTGTGCCACAAGGAAGGTCACAAGTCCTATGAGTGCAAGGTGAAGAATGGGGGAGGAGAAAAGAAGAAGGAGAAAAAGCAAACAAGTAAGCTCTCCAACACCTACACCAACAAGGTGGACAAGAAGGCCTCCACACCTTATCTCTTGAAGAAGAAGAAAAATGACAAGGTGGTGGCCATCAAGGTGAACAAGCAAGCTAACAATGGGGTCAAACGCTTTTGGGTGCCAAAGGAGATCATTTCAAACATGAAGAGCACCAAGAAGGTTTGGATCCCGAAAGGGAAGTGAGAAGTCCGTCGGTCTTTGGGGAATTTGGAGACTTGGCAAAGTTTGGGTGCATTTCATGGGGTGCATCATGATGGACAAAGTTATTGCCAAGTAGGTTAGTGAATACTATGGACCCAAATTCCCCTTCCCATGTTAGGTAACTAGATGCCATTACTTCCATTGTGTATTCATTTAAATTGGTTTGTTTTTCAATTGATCTTCTATTAAAGCATCTAGTTATCTTTTATGCCTATGTTTGCATTTACATGCTTTCATCTTTTGTTATGCATTCAATAGGTATATCATATGGTAGGTTTGCTCGATTTTATTATCAACCCTTGGAGCAAACCTACATGGTTTAAAATTGCTTAGAAGCATGACACATAGCTTGTTTTACAATTATTTATCTAATATGTGCCAAAGTCCAAATTATAGATAATCTCTCCCAAATATCATCTTTCAAAGTGGTATTT
Organism: Miscanthus floridulus; assembly: GCF_019320115.1. Classification (NCBI taxonomy): domain Eukaryota; kingdom Viridiplantae; phylum Streptophyta; class Magnoliopsida; order Poales; family Poaceae; genus Miscanthus; species Miscanthus floridulus. The sequence goes on from NC_089598.1 coordinate 70,343,944, forward strand.
TGATACTTAAATCAATGTGCACAAATGTCACAAGTATTCAACACTTGTGTGCACAAATTTAGGGGGAGCTTAATCTATAAGTTGGATGCCTTGAGACTAACACTTGTTCAAATGATATCAATTTTTCTTGAAAACTATCACATTTGTAGTAGTCTCATTGTAAGGAAATTGGAGTCCCCAGAGTTAAGCATCATTCTTCAATTGGCTTCATCATGTTGATTTCATTTCATATTTGCATGCTTTCTCCATGCATTATATAGATTAAACTCTCTTGAACAATAAATTGCTAACTATGCATATGCTTTGTTTTCTATCATATGTATGCATATATTTAGGGAGAGCTTATTCTATATAATATGAGAGTCAAATTTTGTGATCCATTTCACTCTATATAAAAAGGATCATGAAATTTGACCCTCCCTTGTGCTACTAATGTCTTCCTTTTTGGTGTTTGATGCCAAAGGGGGAGAATTTGAAGGACCAAAGGCAAGCATCAAGTTGATGTCTACAGGTGGTAATGGTCCGAGAAAGGGAGGAGAGTGAATTATGGATTAGTCTAAGTAGTGGGAGAATTTTCTTTAGAAAGCTAGGCTTTAAATCCATAATATCATATGGGGACATTTACAAGGGCAAGACAAGCTTTTAAGTAAAGTTTCAATTGGTATCTATCAGTTAGTATCATATAAACTTGCCCTTTGCATTGTATCCTAGCAAGTAGGTAGTTTTTAACTCCCAAACTCTTATTATTTGCTTGCTTTGGTCGTGTTGGCATCAATCACCAAAAAGGGGGAGATTGTAAGGAAAATGGACCCTTGGCCCATTTACTTTGGATTTTGGTGTTTGATGACCAACACAACCAAATTGGACTAATGAATTTGCAAGTGTCTATTTTGTAGTCCAATAGGGTGCAAGACGTGACTTGGACGAAGGCGACGTGATGATCCGATGATCAACACCTCAAGCAAGACATTAGAAGCACAAGTGAAGACCCAAGATATCAAGCAAAGTCCAAGCATGAAGATAGGAACCAAGCCGTACGCAAGATCGCGAAGAAACGAGCTCGCAGAGGCGACTGGACGCTGGACCGGACGCTGAAAGCGCGACCGGACACTGGACCGGTGGCTCGGCAGACAGGCGATCGGACGCGAGGACCGGACGCTAGCGGCAACCGACCGGACGCAGAAACACAGCGTCCGATCGAGTACAGAGAGGTTCCAGGCACGCGAAACTACGACTGGACGCGTCCGGTGGCAGGCGACCGGACGCTGGCAGCGTCCGATCGTAGTTCGTGGCTGCAACGGTCGGGACGACCGGACGCGTCCGGTCAGGACGATCTCAGCGTCCGGTCAGTAGCAGAATTGTGGGAGTTCGACCCCAACGGCTACTTTCTCAGTGGGGCTTATAAATACAACCCCCAACCGGCCATTTGAAGTGTGTGGAGCTGAGGAAACATACCAAGGGTGTTGATACACCATTTTAGTGATCTCCACATACATAGTGCTTAGTGTTTTATTAGGTGATTAGCATAAGTGCTTTGCGAAGTGCTTAGGTTGATTAGACCACCGCTCATGCGCTTGCTCTAGGTGTTTGCCTAGTGTTTAAGTGAGGTTTGCATACCTCTTGCCACCCCGTGCTTGCGAGCACAAGTGTTGTACATTGGAGGGGCTTGAAGTCTTGCGAGATCACACCAACCGCGTTTGTGGTATGGCCGCCACCGTGTACCGAAGGGAACAAGGCCCGCGGCGTTTCGGCCGAAAGCTTGATAGTGAAGACGGTGGGGAGCATCTGAGAGAGGCTTGCCGAGAGGCACATCAGAGACCCACTTGCACGTGGGGAAGGCCTGAGGCTATCCACGGAGTTACCCGGCCGGGAGCTTGGCCCTTGCGAGGGATTCCTTGCAAGGGGCTCCAACGAGGACTAGGGGGAAGCTTGCGCGCTTCTCGATACCTCGGTAAAAATACCGGAGTCATCGACGGGAGTTTGCATATCTCTACCTTGCTCTTTAAGCTTCCGCATTTACATTGATCATATTATTATCATTTGCGGTAGAGATAGCAACACACTAGCAAAACTGTAGTTGCACATCTAGATAGATTATCTTTTGCGTAGGTTTTGCTAGAGATTGAAAAAAGATGCCATAGTTTAGAGTTAGATTTTTTAAGTTGCCTAATTCACCCCCCTCTTAGGCGTCACGGTCCCTTCACAGATCTCAAATCAATCTTGGAAAAGACTTTTGCTTTAAACAATTGATCAAATAAGATATCTATGCATGGCAGAGGGTACTTATTCTTGATTGTAACTGCATTCAAGGGTCTATAATCTACACACATGCGTAGGGATTGATCCTTCTTCTTCACAAAGATAGCTGGGCACCCCCATGGAGATGAACTAGGATGGATAAGGCCTTTCTTTAGAAGCTCATTCAACTGGGTCTTAAGTTCGACTAGTTCATTAGGAGGCATTCTATATGGCCTTCTAGAGATGGGCGCTGTACCAGGAAGCAACTCTATCTTGAACTCCACTTCTCAATCCAGGGGCAATCTAGGCAAATCATCGGGAAAAACATCTGGAAAGTCACACACGATAGGGATATCTGCCAAAGACTTGGCTTGCACCGCATTAGTCATGCAAGAAAGATTGATGTCCCTAGGTAGCTATACTAGGAAACCCTCCTAATTACCAGGATCTCTGAGCATGACTACCCTAGTCGATGTATCAATAAGCACTCAATGACTGCTCATCCAGTTCATTCCCAATATCACATCGATACCTAGCCCTAGTAAAACTACCAGATCAACCCGATAACTTTGCCCCTCTATCTCAAATTGTACGTCCCCAACTACCAGCTTGGTTGGGATAGTACCACTAGCAACCCTAATACAATAACCCTCACCCTCAACAGTATATGTTTTCTGCATAAACTTGGATGCAAATGCTAGACTAATAAAGGAATGCAAAGCACCCAAATCAAATAGTACAACTGCGGGGTGTTGATCAATCAGAAACTTACCAGCAGTCACTACCTCTCTTGAAGGAATCTTAGCAATATTAGTGTGGTTCACCTGCCCCTGACGGCCACCTTGGTAGTTGTTCTTCTTAGGGTACGGACACTTCCTTGCCTAGTGACCGGTCTTGTTGCAATTCCAGCACGACATGTTGCTTGGCGGCACATTGGAACTGCCTTGACTAGTAGTGCCCTTAGGAAGAGCAACAGTAAATGCCTTGCGGAATCCAGTCTTGCCTGGATTTTTCTTCATCGGTGGGCGGAACTTAGCGGCTGACGCTGGAGGGCGGACTGGAGCCCTCTGTGTGACTGGAGCCTTGGATTGTGAGGCACCCGCCTCATAGGCCCTCTTATGACTTTTTAAAGCAGCATACACAGCATTGTTGTTCTCTTGCGATAAAGCATCACTCACAAACTCATTAAAAAGAGCACACTTGCAATTTCCCATGGTCTTCATCAACTTGGGGCTAAGTCCCCTCTTGAAACTTGCAATCTTTTTGGCATCGGTGTCCACAAACTTGGTAGCATACCTTGCAAGGTTGTTGAAAGCCTACAGGTATTCATTCAAGCTCTTGTTCCCCTAGGTCAGCTTCATGAACTCTGTATGTTTGATCACCATGAGACCAGGAGGAATTAATTTCCCCTGAAAGCAGACTTGAACTGGTCCCAAGTGATTTGGGCATTAGCGGGCATAGTGGACCGATGATGACTCCACCAAATGCCAGTTGGCCCATGGAGTTGGTGAGATGCATACTCAGTCTTCAGCACCTCAGTCAAGTGGAGCAGACGAAACTTCTGCTCAAGAGTATTCAACCACTCATCAGCTTGTAGGGGCTCCTCAGCCTCCTTGAAGATCGGGGGTTTTGTGTCAAGGAAATCCTTGAAGTCACAGTATTGATTTGGTTCTGGTCCTTGGTGTGGACCACAGCCATCACGATTCACAATCATACGGAGAGCCTCAGCCATAGTGCGCTGTCCTTCCGCAAGAATTGCCATCAATTCCATGGGTGTGGGTGGTGGTGGCGGTGGAAGATCATCATCATCACTCGCACTGGTGGAACGAGTACAAGGCATCTATAATAATGCACAACCAGTAATTATTGATGATGTTAGCACATTGGAGAGGAACAATGTAATTGTGCCAAACTGAATTTACTGACGAGAATGAAAACTTCATACAATAAATAGAGGCAATAATTCATTCTCCAATCCCCACATCATTAATTAGATTACTAGCGCCATACACAGTGTATTCCAACATGACAAGTTTTAAACTTAACCATTACGATGCGCATCCTGAAGGGAGTGAATTAAAGTACATTACATGCCAAGTTTGAATTAAAAAGGTACATCCAACATCAGTCATCGCACTTAAGTCCATTACATCAATGACTGCAAAAGCTTAAACTAGTGAGACTTGCTAACTAACTATTCATCGAAGTGATCGCTGTCCACATCAGAGACACCTTGGACTTCTTCAGGGTCTTCCACTTCTTCTTCATCTATAGGCTCAGCTGCATTGTCATCCATCTGCACGTCCTCTTCTTCATCATCGGCCTCAATCACTTGAGGTCCACCCACATTTGGATACCTTGGTATGGGGCGAGGAATAAGAAACAGACGGTTGTGCAGTTGATGGTGCTCAACCTAAAACTCTTCAAGCTGTTCTTGTAGTGCTTGCTCCCTTTGAAAGGCGTTGTGGTTAGCCAACATCCAACCCCGATGTCTTTCTTCTGCTAACTCTAAAGCTGCATCTCTGTGATGGGTCACACGATCCAACTCTTGTGCTGCCTCATCTCTCTCAATAGTGAGGTTCATCAGCTGGTTATGAAGCTCGTCTCTCTCGCGTGCGGTTTGACCCCATTGTTGTAGACGATAATTTGCAATACCACAAATCTCCTCAACTTCTTGCTGAGCTCTCCCACATGCATCTGCCCTACAGCGATACTTGCAGGCATGCAACCTGAACTTGTGCTGGGCTGCCATTGCCTTGCTAGCTTCATCTAGCGCACTAGAAAGGGTGTTTTGCCTGACTCGACAAAGCTTCAAGACTGCCATCATAGCACTCATTCCAGCATTGTCGCTTTGCACACGTTCGCCATGGCCTCGAACCAAGGCCTGGCCAATGTCCTGAGTCCACTCAGCCTCAGTAGGAGACACTCGAGGAATGGATGAAGCAGGTCCACCCACTAACTCATCCCCAAAGCTCTATGCTATATCCATTAGCACATCAAGGGCAGCAACCTGAGCGGCTTCCCATGGGCTTTGCCCAATAGTCTCAATGCTCCACCCATGCCACAATGGTCTTGTGGGGTTTTGCAGCACTATAAAGGTCACGATGTACCATGGTACATCCCCCAATGGTACCGCTTGCCTCCATGTGTAGCTGGGTGCCTCTGGGTACCCAACTGAACTGAGCACCCTCCAGAGCAAAGTGAGAGTACCGAACTGGTCCAAAAAGGTGCTGCTACTAGTAGGAAACATGGGCGCGGCCATCTATATCAAAAAGAGATGCAATTCAAGTGAGAGGATTATTTTGCTGAGAGATTGCACTTTATACTTGGGATAAGCAATTATAAGAGAGGGAGTAATGCAATATGAATGACATGAGTGAATATGATGCATGCTCGTTCCATACATCCTCACAAACCTAAGAAAATTTAAGCTTTAGCGGAATATACGGTGGCATACATACGTTCTCTCAATTAGCGGTAACTAGTCGATCTACATGGTGCGTTGTTAGCATACCTGTAGAAAACTTCATTGCAGCCCAACCCAACAAGATATATTGCTAATAACCCAAGTAGTAACTAAGACACTCTCCATATATACATCCCCTGATATATATACTTCGGTATCCAAACTACCCGACAAATGTACCCACAATTAAGTACCTTCATATATACAAGTATGCAATATGTAAATACTCTAGTAACCACAACTAGCTCTCCCCTAGACTAACGGTTGGACGATCATGCTCTCGCAACTCACACTTACCTTAGCGTAGAGGCAATTGATCCATACATTACCATTCAAGTGAATGGCACCCATGCAATATCACGCCGCATGGACGACGAAATAGAAACAATCAATTTCCCCCAAGTTAGTAATTATATATAAGCCACCTAGAAGTCCTTAAGTGGGCTACAAGGGATGTGATCACCAGTACACCATAAAAATTTTGATTTTTGAACACTTATATATAACTATAAGTTGGAAAACCATTTTCACAACAAAAGCTTTTGTTTTAAATAGTAGTAAGACATGTTTAATGTTGAATCTATCTCTAATGTCAGCAATCACATAACTGACCAATTTATAAGAGCACAAGTACAAAAACAATCGCCGAAATGATCAAATTCTCGAACTTGAGCCCATATAAACCCGATAGTCAACTGAAATCTCGAAGGATTTCAAACCAACTTGCATACAACCAAGATCACAGTAATTCAACATAACATATTGTATGTTACAACATTTCATAGATGTTTGCAAATAGATTACATCATCACAGAGTCATCGTTATTACAAAACAAGTCTTGTAAAGTACGCGGAAGCAAATAGTTTAACTTACACACCTGAGTTCAAATACAAATACTGGTTCACTGATCACAACCCGCAAAAGCATTCAGATATGAGAAACAGAGATCATGCCCATGATCTAGTCTTCATCACCCGCCGGGTGGAGATAATACTTACAGAATCCCTGATATAGAAGGTCATCTGCAACAAGAGGGAATAAACCCTGAGTACGAGAATGTACTTAGCTAGACTTACCTATCGAAAACCAAAACAAATGACACCAAGGATTGTGCATAGCTTAATTTAACCTGTCATCTAAACTAGCAGTGACTTTTAGCCATTAACCTGTCATCTATATTAGCACCTGTACTAAGCAATCATTTTATTAGGGGTGCAAACATTAATAACCATATCAGGTATACATTGTGGCAACCTTATCATCATCATCCATTTAACCATATCGTTAAATTAATTGAATCTATGTTGCCGCTGCTCAGTCAAGTTCTCACTATCCGGGAGAGATGGCGATTCGAATCGATTCCTATCTAGCTGGAGGGGTATTCCTAACACAAACCCTGCTTCCCCCATCAGGGTCGCAAACAAGTCACCTTTGGTACAACTCAGGAGAAAAATAAAAGAAAAGATGTGGGTCCGGGCCGCCCTGCATTCTTAGAGAACCACTCTGCGAGGAAGTGCAGGATTTTAAGCACCTGACTCCCCTTAGACTTATGCTAATGGTTCTCCGCACATCCTTACTACCTCCAAAATGCATCCAACCCCCACAGATCCCGGCCTGAGTTGAGCTACTCGGCTTCGTGGTCGGAATGACTTATCCTGCCAGCTAAGTGTTAGGCTGCGTTCAACATAACATGAGGACGTACAGTGTATCGGTCCTTAAATGACGCAGACAGAGTCACTATGTTCAAACCTACATAAGACTCCGCCCGGTCTTAATTCATTATTAACATGGTTCTTTTCAACGATAGCAAATATAGCCAACCGTGATCCACCTCATCCTAAATCTCACAGATGACAGGAAATCACCTGACTTCTACCGCACTAAGCATGGCTAAGCATTTAACCCGTTCCTGAACTTAAATAGGATTCCAGTGCGATATCTGGACAAGGATGGATATATAATGCAACAAGTGGTTCAAACCAATTCCTATACTTAATGCATCATCAACGAATAAAAGGTACTCAATGTATTTGTAAAACATGGGAGGCTTAATATGCTCCGGGGCTTGCCTTTCAAGAAAGAGGAAGGCTGGTGGTTAGGGCACTCGGGCAACTCCTCCGTGGCGGCTGCTTCGTCGGCTTCCTACACCTCAGGCTCCTCCTCCAGGTTGGCTCCCTCGAACTCCAGCAACATTACTCACTCCGGCACACCTATTGCATGAATGCGCAAGATAAATATCATGGATGCACATGATGAATTCAAGGATGCTCGGGGAATGCACATGTTCGCTGTAGTCAGCATATTCCACTTAAGATCTATTCAAATCACTTTACTTACCAAGTTTATACAACCTAATGTATAATTGCTCATCTTTAGTTAATGACCTAGCACCTGCACCTAAGCATGTTCTCAAGTTAGGCTAGCCCTTAAACAATCAACGAGGGCACAGCAACAAAGCATACACTCAAGCATTTGTATTTCAACAAAATAGAGACTATATAGTGGTACAGTAAACTAGCCATAACTAGAGATTTATAAATCCAAATGACATGCAACAAGACAATTTGGAAAGATTATGAAATTGTCTACAATTCATTTTCAGACCTCTAAGCATGATTCGAAGCTTTACTAGGTCGAATTCTTTAATCAACAGAACTCTGTCCTACAAGACAGAGAGTAGACAAAATTGGAACCTAACTTTAAATAGCTATAGTTCCTAAACTACTGGGCCAAATGCCATCAAATGTTGACAGGAGCTAGATACATAAATTATCTACAACTTTTGTATTCATCACATTTACAGCAAACCAAAATATCATGGGGAACTTTCTAAAGTCCCTAGATCTGTCCAGAGGGACATAATGCAAACGAAATAATTATTAACTTATGATATAAACACATAATTGGACAAAACTAACTTTACTCACTTATTACACATATCACAAGAACACCAGAAAGTAGGGTGTTCATCACCAAAACATTTCTTTTAATACAATTCTTAATTTATTTAATTAATTAGAGGAAATGGTAAACATATATGAAAACTACACCATTAAATCTACAAAAATTACAGTAGATACTACATGCTCTAAGTAGACCACTATAAAAATTTCACACCATTTGAGCAAGGATAACAGCCTACACAAAAATGATTAGACATAATGGCTTAAAATGACATAATTAGGAAACCTTACTAAAAAGTGTCAAGCAATAGATTTTATATTTTTCCTAGCATCCTTAATATACTAGGATACTACCCACAAAGTTTCATGGTCATAGGATTCCTAGATAATTTACAAAAATTCACACAAGTATCAATCAATGATAAAAGGAAAATCTATAACTCAAAAACTATACATGCAATGACTCTCAAATTTTTACTAGAGCTTCTACTAAGCAATAATAGCTTACCCACCAAATTTCATAATTTTTGGATCACAGAGACTCAAGATATAATTTAAACAAGTTTGCATGCATTTAAAAACACATTTCAAGTTCCTATTTAATTCATCCAAAATTTCTACATCATGTGCTCATATCATATTTTTCTTAAATACTAGACCTCACTGTGATTCTACCAAAATTTGAATCACCCCATTTGGATCTACCAATTTGGAGATACAAAATTCACAAAACAGCATTCAAAACTAGAAATTTGAACTAGCTTTTGAACAAACAGTCACTGACGCGTGGGACCTGCCTGTCAGCCGGACCCACTTGTCATCGACACCAGAACAGGGGAGATGGCGTGCGATGGCGCGGCGGTGGTCTAGCTCACCAATGGGGAGGACTCCGGTGACACCAAGGACACCTACGTGCTCTACGTGATGAGGCGAAACAATTGGTGCTACTGGCAAGGTCTCTGGTTCAACAGAGGTGGCTCGTCACCGGTGATGGCAGCACGGCAGAGCTCCGGCGCGAGGTGCCGACGACGGCGAGCCATGGCTGCCTCATCCGAGCTAGGTATGAGCTCCATGAGGTCACTACAGTGCTACCCAAGCAGAGAGAGAAGGATGAGAAGGATCCTAGCTACCCCTACCATGGCGGCCTTGAACTCCGACGAGGTCACGCTCATGGCGGTGACGGCAGAAGTGGCCAATGTGCCCTTACCAAGACTCAATTAGCTCTGCTAAGAGGTGGAGGAGGTAGAGAAGGACACGGTGGAGCTGTTGACGAGCTGTGGTTCATGTTTTTGCGGCGGCGAGCAAGCTAGGCGATGGCGGAGCTGCTCGGCAATGGTGGAGCCAGCACTGCTCTGTTGCTGCTCGCAGTGGAGGCGAAGGAAGTGAACAAATGGACTGTGAACCGGTCGGGCAGGCGCGTGGGAGGTTCAAGCAATGGCCTACGATGCCAGGATAGTCGCGGTGTGTGGCTACGAGGTTAGACGGTCAGCGATGAGTGTCACCCACGCGTCGGTCATTTTTTGAAACCAGATAGTCACTGTAGCTTGCCATTCAGAGTTTCTTTGATGCCTGATAGTGAAACTTGACAGTGCTTGATCTCATAAACTGTGATGAATCAGTGAAAACTATATACATGAAAGTTGTAAAGCTATGATAGGGCTACAACAATGCTTTAGACATCATCAGCTAATTCATGATGGATCATGAGTTATATCAAGCTAAAGTTGAGTTCATGAAACTGAAACTCAGTTGTAACACAGAAAATTTTCAAGTGTTGAATCAGCCTGCAATATTGACTTGTGGGTCCTTTTTGAACATGTTGTGCACATTTTCATTACTTGGCTTTTAAACAAAGTTTGTTCCTTATAAAAGTTGCTACAACTTTGCTTTAGGTTGCTTAGACATGCAAACATCCTAAGCTACACTTTTTAAACGGTCAAACAAAAGAGTTCAGGGGTCAAAACAAGTCAACCCACTTTTTGAAATCATATTTAGGCAACATGGTCAATATGAACAATGTTCCAAATAACATTCTAGGTGTAAATAAGTTACTTAAGAGAATTATTAGCCATACCACCCATTGGTCACACAAGAATCAAGCATTGTATGTATTGAAATAATGAAAAATACATGAAATGTTACATTTGTTTCATAGTCATGTTTCACATGTTTCATGATCTTGTTGCATGGTACTACTAGCTTTGTTTCACTAAAGTGAGTTGCACATGTTGCACTTAAGTGTTGCACACTATTCATCTCATAAAAGAAACAACACACATGAAATATGCAACATGTTGCAATGTTTCAAAATCATGTTTCATGTGATATAAGCTTATGACTGGATGAATGATGCTCATGTCCATGAAATGCAAGTGCAAAAGTGGAAGCCAAACACCTAGGGTGTTACACACAGCCTCATTTCCTCCACACAATGGCCAACGTCTGATGGTGGTCGGCCATGACAGTGCGCGGTGCAGCATTCTTCACAGCACGAGGGTGAGCCTGACGGCGCAATTTCATGGCAATCAAACTCCTAATCCGTAGCTTACTAGTGCACACAATCTGAACAATAGTGGTAGCCCTACATACCAGCTACAAATCTTATTTAAGGATCAAGGTCTAATTTCCCCACGGTTGGGGCGCTAGATCAACACAAACTCGGCTATGTCGACACTGTCAGTTCAAGTGACTTAGCGAAATTGTCAAAGTGCTGAAAATAGTGAATTGTTGAATCTTGTGAGCCAATTTCAAGCATGTTAGAAGCCGAACTAGCCTATGACCCAAAAATAAAAGTTGTGCCTCTCATCACATACTACAACTTTTCTTTAGTGCACACATCCATGCAAAGTCTCTATGCCATAGTTCAAACTAGGTCAAACATACTACTTATAAATGATGGCATACAATTAAACTATGACTTAGAGTCCAAACTAGGCTTAGTCATGAATACCAAAGTTGTTCATAATGACATTATAAACATGTTTAAGCTATCCCTAAGGTCACACAATCATTTCATACATTGGTTACATATTAAACTTCCTAGGTCAATATGCATAACATTACTTAGGAGCTTAATCATGCAAAGTGATCTACATGAACATTGTTCCATTAGTCATCCTAAGCATAGCTAAGGTGTTTTAGTGACTAACGTTACCCACTTGCATTCATTCACACATGATCCTATGCATACATACAATGAGGCATAAATAACAGGCATGTTTCATATGTTTCAATCATATGTTTCAAATGTAAAAGCTTATAATGAATGCTTGATGCTCATGCTCATGCAAAGTAAGTCAAATTGTGCAAACCTAACACCTAGGGTGTTACAATGTGTAGCAACTAATCCATGTGAGTTGAGACTAAACCGCCTTTGCTACATCACAAAGAACACATTAGGCTATCAAAAAGAGATTACATGTGACACCATTTTCTAACTAATTTTCTTAGAATAAATCCCCAAACATAGCCTTGCCATTCTGTTTTTCATACAGGAAATTGACTGTCTTGGCTAATGTTTGTTTCAAATTTGATTTCCAAGCTATTAGAAATATTAGCTAGCATTATTATCTTGTTAAAACAAAAGTTGCTCTATCTTCTACAAAGTGTGTACTTCAAACTTTATTTCAGTGTCACATATATGCTCTATAACATTTTTGCTTAATAAAAATTGGTTTTAGACCCTACTTGATATACATGAGCTATTACATCAACATTGATTTAACATTTTTATTGATTATTTTAGGCTACAAGAATTTATCAACACCTTCTATCACATGCATTATTACACAAACACAATGCTCGTGATATGATTTAGTAGTTGGTTTAGGGCGTAACACCGAGGGTGTTACAGCTGTACCCCCCTTAAACAAAATCTTGTCTCAAGATTTGAAACACGAATCAGAAGGAGAGAAATATGATTACACTTCACAGATATGAAATTACATGAAAGATTACACAATGTCGAATGCTAAACCACATAGGGATTTAGAGATACATGATTAAGAGCAACCTAGTACAACCAAGGCTTAATCTAGAAGTCAAGATAGATGAGGACAATGGAGAAACAACAAGAAAATGATTATCCCAAACATGGTGTATGTCCAACAGATCCAGAAACGAGAGACCAAGAACTCAAACATCGTGAATCCTAAGACCAACTTACCAAAGGTGGACTTGAACTTCTTTGACAAAAACCAGATCCCTTCTTCATCTCGGATTACGCAATCACCTCAGCTGATGACCCTAGTTCCATGAACAACAACTAGATCTCGTAGCTCTGCTTCAGATTCGAGGGGGATGGGGATGAAGAAGGAGAGCAAAGGCCAAGGGCATCTTATAGTGGCGAATAGAGGTGGTGGTGTAGTGCACCGGGAGTGAAGGCGGCGTGGACGGAAGACACTGATGGTTTACACCGTGAGGAAAAGGTCGGCCATGGTGCGCTCCCTACGTGAGCTTGAGTGGAGAGAGGAAAAAGGAGAGGAGAGGGGTTCGCTAGAGGAGGGAGGCGTGCGGGCGGCCATGTCCCCAAAAGAGAAAAATAGGAGGGGTCCGGTATGGGAACAACGACGAGGATCAAGAGCCGACTAGATGCTGGAAAAAGGAGAAGCGCACAGTGCATGAGTACGGTGGATGCGACATAATGTCATGGTTATGCGAGGACAAGTTGCTAGTGGACCTTGACACAAACAGTGTCCATAGGGCACGCAGTAATAGTGACCTAGTGTGTGTAGTGTGGGCAACTGGATATAGTGCTTGGGACATGACACCCACTCAGGCTTTTTCCAATCACTCACTACTACCCGAGGGCTAACTTTTCCTTGTTTTTCTTTTCCTTTCCTTTCTTGTTCACCATATGTGTCAACCTTTTGTATGAATTGAGATCGCGACATACATGCTTCCTCCAAAACCACATTCTCTTGTTTACTTTGGGGCAACACTATTTCATCAACCCATTGTGGATTTCCCATTCAAACACCCAAATATTTCTAAGAAGAATATTTTGTATCAAAAGCTATACAATGGTGAAACTTGGTAAAGGCGCTTGGTTAACAACCTTGTGGGGGGTACGACCCCAGATACCCATAGCAGAATACATAGGCTGCGGCCCTAGGGGTGGCCCAGCCTATAAGACAAAGCCTTGCGGAGCACGGCGCTGCTCGATGTGCTCCGCAAGATACCTAGAAGATATCCTAAAGATACTACGAGAACTGTTAGGATACGTATGATCCCATGATTCCTGTAATCTGTTATTACTTTCTGGTTATCTCCTAGATCTAACTAACTTGTAACCCTGCCCCTAGACTATATAAGGTGGGCAGGGACCCCCTCAAAACACACGCAATATCATACGATAGCCAATACAATTCAACAGACCATAGGAGTAGGGTATTATATCGCGCTAATGGCCCAAACCTGTCTAACTCTTGTGTCTCTGTTGCCTTCTTATTATAGATTATACGCATCTCTATCGATCAATCTACCTTCATGAGATACCCCTTAGAGGACTGTCAATGATATTCTATCGACAGTTGGTGTGCCAGGTAGGGGTGTGCGTGCTGTTTCCATGTCGAACAAGATGGTACGTTTTGCAGGCCCTTTATCCCTTGTCGACAGAATATCATCGGCAGTCCTTCGAGGGGTATCCCACGAAAGTAGATTGATCGATAGAGGAGCATGAGATCAAGAATAAGAAGGCAATAGAGACACATGAGTTAGATAGGTTCAGGCCATCAGTATGATGTAATACCCTACTCCTATGGTCTGTTGGTTTATATTAGCTATTGTCTGATATTGTGTGTGTTTGGAGGGGGTCCCTGCCCGCCTTATATAGTCCAGGGAGTAGGGTTACAAGTCGGTTAGATCTAAGAGATAACTGGAAAGTAATAACTGATTATAGGAATCTTGGGATCATACATATCCTAACAGATCTCGTAGTATCTTTGGGATATCTTCCAGATGTCTTGTGGAAGGCGCCGACTAGAGTCGTGCCCCATAAGGCTTCATCTTGTGAGCTAGGCCACCCCTTAGGGCATAGCCCATGTGGTCTGCCATGGGTATCTAGGGTCATACCCCCCACAGCTAGTCCCTGAGCACCTTGTACCCATTGTGCAATGCCATCTTGAGCTTGTCCGAGCAGGTGCGAACAAAGCCAAGCAGTCGAACTCATGGTCCGACCACCATGATGAGTTGTCGAGTAGTTGTGGGCAGTTGTCAAGCAGCATGTGTTGTTTCCAAGAAGCATGAACCATAGCCGAGCAACATAACCCAAGCATGGCTTGCCATAAGGGTGTAAGGAGCTCAAGTTCAGAATCGAAAATTTCTTCGTAGTGGATCAAGTGTGCCCACTTAGAGTCTGACCATGAGAAAAGGAGATAATCTTCCTTATCTTTGAGAGGCATGGAGTCTTCTAGAATAAAGCAAGCACATTCACCACGAGGTGAAGTGTGCCCACTTAGTCCCCGAGCCTGACAGTAGATGACATAGTCATATGGTGCCAGGGTCCAAAGTAGAAGAATAGTAAAAGACCAACCGAGCAGGTAGCTAATCCTCGAGTGCAATACTGAAATGAGAGAGAGCACATTCACCGCAAGGTGAAGTGAGCCCACTTAGTCCTCGAGCCAGACAGTAGGTGATGTAGTCATGTGGTGCTAGGGTCAGAAATAGAAAAAATATTAAAAAGACCGGCCGAGCAGGAAGCCAATCTTCGAGTTGTTTATGGAGATATCTGAAAAACTCCAACATGGAGAAAAAAATTGGAGTAATGGTTGTACAGTAACCATTACTGAGCCTCAATAAATGGCGAAGAAGTCGGTGATTATTCGGCGAGTAATAACCAATAGCGGTGATAAATGAGCGACATGGGCTGCAGTTATACGAAAGCCTAGGCTGTGGCCCATTAATCCGTGTCGGAGAATTCAGAGGGTCACAAATTGCGGACACAGTTTCCCAAAAACACTCGAATGCGAGAGGGTGGGGAAAGTGCTTTATAACTGCACCGCCGCATCCCACGTTCATACCTTTGCCACTCTGCCATTTCGTCTTCATCCTTAATCCTCGCGTTTTCAGATTCGCTTCCACATTTGCTTCGACCGCCAAACCCCAATCACATTAGAGAGATACCACCGCCAAACCCCTTGGTGTGTCCTTTCCAACACCTCATACCGATGAAGTGGTGGTATTCGAGGATTATTTTTGGTGCGGGTTTAGATTTCCTGTTCATCCGTTCCTGAGGGATCTATTGGAGCTTTAGGTGGTTAGTCTATGCAACCTCCATCCCAATACCATTCTGCACATCTCAATCTTCATCCATTTCTGTGAGGCATATCTTGGCATCCTCCCCCATTTCATCCTCTTCCGTTACCTATTCTGGCTAAAAAAGAGAGACGGCGATGGTTCCGAAGTGGTCGGCGGGGTGTACCGTTAGCTGCGCGATGGGATGGCAAGCGAGTACCTTACTATGCCACTGAACACATCATTGAAGGGGTGGAACGCTAGGTGGTTCTACATAAAATAGAGCCACCCAGCCATCCGCTATGACGCCGACCACATCCTAGAGAGTCGGAGGAGCTGGTCGAAGATGCCAAACAGTGCTGACATGGAGCAAGTGAGGGAGCTTCTTGCCTTAATAAGGGGCGTGAGAACCAATGGTGGATTGGTAGTGGCAAGCTTTATAGTACGCCACGTGCAGCCTAGTAAAGAGAGGGCGCATCTAGCCTTTGAGTTCAAGGGGGAGACCGACGGTACCCGGGAGAGGCCGGAGATGTTGTCGAGAACTATTTGTGAAGAGCGGGCTGCAGAGATATTCGCTCTATTTTCCTCTTTCAACATGTCAGGGTATACGAAGCCCTTCAACTGCAAAAATATGCCTCCTCAGATAAATATCTCAGTTGTGTATTCCTAATGCTTTTATCCTTCTTCATTGTTGAGTAGTGGACTGATTTACCTATGCGAAGATCCACTCATAGGATAGGGCGATGTACTTTTCAAGTGTGACGAAGGGAAATTGGCCACTAGCTGTGGATGCACGACCACCAACTCAACCTGAAGGAAGTGCCATCGGCGTCTTGTTGGACTCTACAGGCACGGATGTTGGTCGGACGGAGAGTTCTCCCCTAGTGTTGAAGAAAGCCTGGGGGAAGAGGGCAGTGGCAGACGAGCCAGCCCAGAAGAGGAGGAAGATGACAGGTGCTGCTCCCATCAAACCCGGCAGCATCTTGCTTAGCGATGATCAAACTAGTCGAACATGAAGGACCACTGTGTTTGACTGGTCTGATGACGATGAAGTTCCGATAGATCCTCCATTGAGCATGAAGGAGCCTCCACGCAGCACTCCCATAGGGAATCAATCAATGGGAGGTGAAGATGTTCCTAAGCCACAGATGAGGGAAGTCCCCAAGTAGCGGACGAGGGAAGTTCCCGCACAACAGATGATGGGAGTCCCTGTGGGGTAAACGATAGGAGTCCTCAAGCAACAGGCGGAGGCAAACCCAAAGCAGCAGGAGGAGAGGGCCCTAGAGCATTAGGCAGAACAGAGGTTGACTATGGAGGAGCCGAGACCTCCTTCGCAGAGTATGGGAGTCAACCCCACGACTACGCCTAGGGGCTCGGGCAGGCACTACCGGTTCAAGAAATTGAACCGGCAGACCAAACTGTAAGTATCCTTGTCTTGGAGTTAATTTGCTATAGTTTCTTAACTTTTGTGATGACTGATGAGTGGACTTGATGCAGAGCAAGGCGTATGATGGATCCAGTCTCGCCCATCTAGATCGATGAGTAGCCGAAGGCTGGCTCCAGGACTTGGTGGAGGCGAACATCTACCATCGATGGTGAATGAGTTGACAACTACACCCTTGGCGACAGGAGGCATCGTGGGGTACTCTGGAGTAGAAACTGTAGTTACCAGCATCACACCGGAATCTGGAGTGGAGAATCTTGTAGTGTTGAAGGAGCAGACGATGCTTCCTGAGGCATCGGAGGGCATGGTCGGTCCCGCTATCCGACCACCGAGCCCCCAGGTGGTGCCTCCAGCTGTAGCAGAGGAGGACGAGGTGGATTAGATCGAGCATGAGGAACCTCGACCCTAAGCTATCTGAATCCTCCAAAAGCGCAATGATGACATAGTAATTATCGAAGAGGAGGACACCACTAGGGAGTTTAGGAGACTAGAAACCGCCCTTGCTGGGGTGATGAAGTAGATCAAGGTTGGTACTGCGTCTGGAATGCTCCTCTTTGATGTTGGGAATTGGATTTTGACATTGTCATTGTGCATTTGCAGGAGATAACTCAGACTGCCGAGCAGCGCCGCTAGCTGATAAAGAGGATGGAGCCCCTCGCTGAGGAGAACAAAAAACTCAAAGAGGTGGTGAACATCTTGGAGAGAAACATCTAGAGGGCCTGGCATGAATGAGACCTTGCAGAGTCCAACGCACGGGACCTAAAATACCAGAGGGGGCGTCCTATCCAAGCAGCTGGTGGCTTTGTCTGAGCAGCTGCAGAGCTAGTCCGAGCAGCTATAGAGCTAGTCTGAGTAGCTAGCTGCTATCTCTAGACAACTAAGGAGTGCCTCCGAGCAGTTGGAATAGAAATCCAAAGAGATCAGAAGTGTATCTGAGCATAAAGCAGGTATAGTATACTGGCGAATGCACTTGGTATTGCTAAACAACCATATTTTTGGTGGTAACTATTGTGCTTGTAGAGGAAGATGCGGAGCTCGGCCAACTATGCTAGGCCATCAAACAACTTTGACAAGAGAAGGCTAAGGAGTCTGAGCGAGCAGACAAACTGGCCAAGGAGCTAAAAGGTGAATACCTCTTGGTCGGAATTGCTGTCGAAGTAGTTTCCTTGTATGATAGAGCATTGTAACGCTTGCAGGCTACTGTCATAAAGCCAAGGCATAGTTTGATGTGCTGGTGCAGGAGGCCAGGACCCAAAGGGATAACTTCAATGCTGTAGTCGCCGTAGTTAAACCAGTGGTTGACTACGTTGACCTAGAACCGGGTATTCAACTCAATGGCAGGCGGCAACATTTGGACACCATCATCTAGAGGTGCAAGGTAGCGTGGGAGAACTTCAAGAGCTTCAACCGTGACACCATTGTGTCTGTTCCTACTCATGCCCTTGCGGTGGTTCGGTCCCATTACCCAACCATTGACCTTCAGGCGATAGGGGGTGGGTTCTCTGAAGGACTGAGCGATGCGGAGACCCAGTAGTTGGAGGATCAGGTGGAGGACGCAACGAAGAAGCAGGCCAGCAATATAGACCTGTTCGGTGAGACAGACGGTGATGGTGGAGCTCGGTGATCTATTTAGAGATTGTCATCTGTAATATCTTGATAGTGTAGTTAGAATGTGCGAAAGCGTAAAAAATAATTATGTATGTGAGGAATGTTACAAGGTGCATGTGTATGAAGTTTGCTTGTATTTTCGGTGAAAAAAATCCTTGTAGTGTTGACCATGACATATTTATATGGAGTATAAGTAGAGTTCGTGCAGTTAGCTGTAGCACCTGGTTTTAAAGACAAAACCAGATACACACTATATGTGAGCCCAGGAAGTCAAATCTCACATATAGCCACAAATAAGGATAATATCAAGAGACAATACTTATTACATAACATATTAGTAAAAAGGAAAATAACCTCAGAGTATAGACAGCGGAAAGTTGACTCCGATCTTCTAGCAAAGACTCCAAATCCACATGGATGATTGACTAGTTGACCACAAGCCAAACTCCTCCAAACCAGCAATCTGGTACCCATCCGAGATTTTCATTGGATGTAAAGCAAGTGTAAGCTCACCATACTTAGCATGTATATCAAAGGGATCTATGAGGCTCAAAAGGCTTGACACTGTTTGACTGTGGTTCGCAATTTTAGTTGATCAAGTTTTAGCATCATGTATCCCTACTTTAATGAACAGCCCCAATTCCCAATTGATATTAAAGTATAGTCAAGTTTATCTCAATTCCCAGCCATCCACCATCCACAGTAACCACTAATCTTGAAGGATCCAGACCGCTCGTATCCGTGAGCACGGCTGTTATAACAGGTTAAATATTTCTGTAGAAATTGTACATCTTTACCCACCGAGCCATGATTCCCAATGCCGGGGTTTGCAAAGCCCACTACACCTCTTTCCAAGAAGTGTGGCAAAGTTTCACTATGAAACCCTTAGCTAGTTGCACTAATAAGTCGTAGCTACAAAGGAATGACACACGTGGGCATCGCAACACGGGGCACACCCTAGCAAAAAAAGGAAAGATACCCTCTTACCCTTACTGGAGCTACAGACGAGTTAGTCCAATCTAGTTAATAGGTTAAAGTCAGAGCCATGTGACACTCAGGGTTGTATGGTCTCTCCTGGGTTGCCGCTTCAGGATTAAGTCCTTATGGAGAGGCACTAGAGTACTCAACCCCATACTCAAGCCCCCTATCTATTACTACAAAGCTTTATTTTATCACATTGCATATAGCCTTTAGTGATGTTTCACAATTATTTTATGTTAAGCGCTGCAGCATCTATCCAAAATGCCTACCCAAAAACCCCAGGTATCAAGGATATGTGGTACAAGTAATCATCTAGATAAAGTCCTTAAAGGTATTTCAAATTAGACACATGCATGAATATGAATGGTAATAGTTCATAGGTAACAAGGGGCCTTTGGTACACTTGCCTTAAGTTACTTTTCCCCAAAGCAATACGCTCAAAAGCCTTTAGTATTCAACTTTCAATCTTCTGCTTCCAATTCTTAGCTTCTAGTCTTCAGAGAACAACTTCTTAATCACCACGTAAACCTCACCAATTGACTGAACCATATATCACCACACAAACATCCATACATGGAATACAAACAAAAATATATGAGAACAGCACACCAATCATAGAAAAATAAGAAAAAGAGTTTGAAGTACGATTCTACACGTCGCTACGAACACACAGACACAAAAGACACGCTATACGTGATTCAACAAAAAAGTGACTATCGAACAATTTTCGGTGCAACGGAAAATAAAACCTATCCATTCAACTTATTTTAACCGTAGAAACACATGTAAATATTTTCATTAATCAACTTGATTCATTGCTTAAGAAAGAGCACAGTATAAAACCTATATTGACTTTATATTCCAAAAATGATGCAAGTGATAGTATTAATATAATTAACTTTTTAACTGCCAAAACACATTTGAGTAACATGAGAACCACTAATGCAACTATGTAGAACACACTGAACAAAAGTAACGCGACAAGAACGGCTCGATGCTACAGTTACGAGAACGCAAGAGACACTAAGAAAGGAACTACGGTTAAAAGAAAACCACTATCAAAAGATTTATATTATACTATAAAAGAAACAACTACGAGCTTATTTTAGGTTAGCTAAGAAAACTATACGAGCAATATTGATTTAAATTAATCACAACATATTTAGTTTTAAAAGTCGAGTTAAAGCTAATCATGTATTATTTATAAATGTTATCACAAAATTTATTAAACAAATTAAACTTTACCTTCACAAAGAAATTAAGCATGTGACAACATCTACTCGTACTTATCACATATGTATCTTGTTCAGCTAATCAAATTATATTCTAGAAATACTTTTAAGTTAACAATTAATCATATTAACTTTTAGGTATAAATTATCAAAGTTAAGCACCTATATTGCTTTTAATTCCAAACTAGCGTGCAAATATACTAATCAATTTAATAT
Source organism: Miscanthus floridulus (assembly GCF_019320115.1). Taxonomy (NCBI): domain Eukaryota; kingdom Viridiplantae; phylum Streptophyta; class Magnoliopsida; order Poales; family Poaceae; genus Miscanthus; species Miscanthus floridulus. The sequence goes on from NC_089598.1 coordinate 70,365,266, forward strand.
TTAGCTATATATGGAAAAACATGTCACATGAAAAACATTGCCCCTAACATATAGTTCATGTCAGCACGAACCAAACGCAACTTAAACAGTGCAAAACGGAATTAGAACTTAAATTGCTTTTAATTAAAAGTTATTGAATAATCGTTAATCAAATTAGTATTTAACTTATAAATTTCTAAGATATGAGACATGTTAAACATCGCCGCTAACACGTAACACACACTATGATGAAACTCGCGCAATTGAATCGAAATCAAAAACCTAAATCGACTTTAATTAATCAGCGATTAATTAATTATAGGCACAATTAATATTTTAATAAAATAAATTCATAAAAATGTGATATGAAAACTAATAACTCTACTATGTAGATCTCGATGACATGAAACTAACACAACTTGAACGAACTAAAACAGAATTAAAATGAATAAACTACGATTATTTAACGATCTGTGGCGAACTCGTAAATACCTCATCTTCAACCTTGGATCGTCATCACTAACAGAACGTATAGAACAGCGATGGCCATAGGAGGCTGCTGTTGCTCGCAGAGGGGGAGTCAAGGACGGCCTTGGCCGCGGGGCCTGCTGGCCGACCGGCGGCGGCGCAACGCCGGGCTGGGCAGCGCGGCGGCGACGGCGCCGGCGAGAGAAGGATGAGAAAAATCTAATTTACTATACGAGGGATTTCCCAAACTAGGGGCTCCCCATATGGTAGTTTTAGTGTGCTTTGCCCAAGGGGTTAGTACAGATTTATAGGAAGAAAAACTCCTCATATCTACATCAACTAGCAATATGGTACTAATTGATGTTGCACCCTCCACATTTACTAATGGGCCTAAATAATCATTAAAGTCCATTAGTAAATAAATGCATGGGCTTTTAGGATTTATTAGGATTATTGCACATGGGCTTTGAGCATTGGAAAAAATGAGAGATTTATTATTTTCAGAATTAATGAATTTCGTGGATAAAATAATTCCAGAAAAGTTTAGAATTATTATTTAAGCCACGAAAAATACTCCGAAAGCTCTGAAAATTTAGAGAAAATTCTCAAAGACATTATGGAATATGATGAACCGAAATAAAGTATTTAGAGCCCATAATTAGATAATTTGGAGCATCTAAAAATTAAATTATGCTCATAGACAAGTAGGAACAAGTTCCAGAAAAGGCTGGAAAAATTCATAAGAAGTTTGTAGAGATTGATGAACAGGCGAGGAACTGAAAGGAGTGATCTGCGTTACAAAGAAAAGATTTTAGTAAGCTCCCAACGAAAACTTAGCCGAGAAACAAAAAATTTGATTGTAGAAAAAGATAAAGGCATGCCAGAGAAGAAAAATCGACCTACTAACGCATTTTAAAGACTTTGCTCACTCTCAACACACAATGAAGCAATAAGCAAACATCACATCATCCAAAAGCCCATGAAAATTAGAAAACTTTGAAAATTCACATTTTTCGTATAACTAAATTTGTGCTAGCTCAAACTAAACTTGGTAAATTTTATCTAAATATTAAAATAATTCATTTTATTTAGTGTTTTCTTTGCACAACCCAAAATTGGAAATTTTAGGGTGTGACAAACTACCCCACTTAATAGGAATCTCGTCCCAAGATTCGAAGAGACTAGGGAGAAAGATAAAGAAGATCTTCACACCTCGACACTTCCTTGATTTAGGATTCATGAGATGAAGAAATGAACTTGCATGATAAAGTGGATTTGGGAGTTGCACAGGATAGCAAGGAAGATAAAAGTCAACAATGCTTTGTAGAGGATGCTACCCCACTTAACAAGAGTTTTGCTAAACTCTGAATATTCCATACGAAGATCCTCATGTTGATGTAGTCTTTAGGGCCTTCCTTTAGATCACAAAGATAGGAATGACAAACAAGCAACACACCAAACCAGACAAGCATGCATCACAACATCAAAATTACATGTGCTTCTGTAGCAATGACGGGTATCCTAAGGAGTGGATTATGATGAAAGGCCATCACAAATTTGAATAAGGTGAGATCATAAAACTTTAGTAAACCCAAGAAATTAAAATCATGGAGATAAGAAGCAATAGCTCAAAGGAAGCTATCAAGGAGAGAAGAAAATAGGACAAGGATAAGAAATAATCAATTCAACTAGTCAAGGAGATGAAAAAATAGTTTTGTAGCAAATTCTAAACCTTAGAACGATCAGTCTCTACTAGGCTTGTGTCCTGCAGTCAGCATTGCTCTGATACCATTTTGTAGCACCTGGTTTTAAAGACAAAACCAGATATACACTATATGTGAGAGCCTTGGAAGTCAAATCTCACATATAGCCACAAATAAGGATAATATCAAGAGACAATACTTATTACATAACGTATTAGTAAAAGGAAAATAACCTCAGAGTATAGGTAGTGGAAAGTCAACTCCGATCTTCTAGCGAAGACTCCAAATCCACATGGACGACTGACTGGTTGACCACAAGCCTAACTCCTCCAAACCAGCAATCTGGTACCCATCTGGGATTTTCATTGGATGTAAAGCAAGTGTAAGCTCACCATTCTTAGCAAGTATATCAAAGGGATCTATGAGGCTCAAAAGGCTTGACACTGTTTGACTGCGGTTCACAATTTTAGTTGATCAAGTTTTAGCATCCTGTATCACTACTTTAATGAACAGCCCCAATTCCCAAGTGATATTAAAGTATAGTCAAGTTTATCTCAATTCTTAGCCATCCACCATCCATAGTAACCACTAATCTTGAAGGATCTAGACCGCTCGTATCCATGAGCACGGCTGTTATAACAGGTTAAATATTTCTATAGAAATTGTACATCTGTACCCACCGAGCCGTGATTCCCAATAACAGGGTTTGCAAAGCCCGCTACACCTCTTCCCAAGAAGTGTGGCAAGGTTTCACTATGAAACCCTTAGCTAGTTGCACTAACAAGTCATAGCTACAAAGGAATGGCACACGTGGGCATCGCAGCATAGTGCACACCCTAGCAGAAAAAGGAAAGATACCCTCTTACCCTTACTGGAGCTACAGATGAGCTAATACAATCTAGTTAACAGTTAAAGTCAGAGCCATGTGACACTCGGGGTTGTATGGTCCCTCCTGGGTTGCCGCTTCAGGATTAAGTCCTTATGGAGAGGCACTGGAGTACTCAACCCTGTACTCTAGCCTCCTATCTGTTACTACAAAGCTTCATTTTATCACATTGCATATAGCCTTTAGTCATGTTTAACAATTATTTTATGTTAAGCACTGCAACATCTATCCAAAATGCCTACCCAAAAATCCTAGGTATCAAGGATATGTGGTACAAGTAATCATCTAGGTAAAGTCTTTAAAGGTATTTCAAATTAGACACATGCATGAATATGAATGGTAATAGTTCATAGGTAACAAGGGGCCTTTGGTACACTTGCCTTAAATTGCTTTTCCCCTAAAGCAATACGCTCAAAAGCCTTTAGTATTCAACTTTCAATCTTCTGCTTCCAATTCTTAGCTTCTAGTCTTCAGAGAGCAGCTTCTTAATCACCATGCAAACCTCACCAATTGACTGAACCATATATCACCACACAAACATCCATACATGGAATACAAACAAAAATATATGAGAGCAGTATACCAATCATACAAAAATAAGAAAAAGAGTTTGAAGTACAATTCTACGCATCGCTACGAACACATAGACGCAAAAGACACGCTATACGCGATTCAACAAAAAAGCGAACATCGAACGATTTTCGGTGCAATGAAAAATAAAACCTATCCATTTAACTTTTTTTAACTGTAGAAATACATGTAAATATTTTCATTAATCAACTTGATTCATTGCTTAAGAAAGAGCGCAGTATAAAACCTATATTGACTTTATATTCTGAAAATGATGCATGTGATAGTATTAATACAATTAACTTTTTAACTGCCAAAACACATTTGAGTAACATGAGAATCACTAACGCCACTACGTAGAACACACTGAACAAAAGTAACATGACAAGAATAGCTCGATGCTACGGTTATGAGAACGCAAGAGACACTAAGAAAGGAACTATGGTTAAAAGAAAACCACTATTAAAAGATTTATATTATACTATAAAAGAAACAACTACGAGCTTGTTTTAGGTTAGCTAAGAAAACTATACGAGCAATATTGATTTAAATTAATCACAACATATTTAGTTTTAAAAGTCGAGTTAAAGCTAATCATGTATTATTTATAAATGTTATCACATAATTTATTAAAAAAATTAAACTTTACCTTCGCAAAGGAATTAAGCATGTGACAGCATCTACTCGTACTTATCACATATATATCTTGTTCAGCTAATCAAATTATATTCTAAAAACACTTTTAAGTTAACAATTAATCATATTAACTTTTAGGTATAAATTATCAAAGTTAAGCACCTATATGGCTTTTAATTCCAAACTAGCGTGCAAATATACTAATCAATTTAATATTTAGCTATATATGGAAAAACATGTCACATGAAAAACATTGCCCCTAACATATAGTTCACGTCAGCACGAACCAAACGCAACTTAAACAGTGCAAAACAGAATTAGAACTTAAATTGCTTTTAATTAAAAGTTATTGAATAATCGTTAATCAAATTAATATTTAACTTATAAATTTCCACGATATGAGACATGTTAAACATCGCTGCTAACATGTAACACACACTGTGATGAAACTCGTGCAATTGAATCGAAATCAAAAACCTAAATCGACTTTAATTAATCAGCGATTAATTAATTATAGGCACAATTAATATTTTAATAAAATAAATTCATAAAAATGTGATATGAAAACTAATAACTCTACTATGTAGATCTCGATGACATGAAACTAACACAATTTGAATGAACTAAAACGGAATTAAAATGAATAAACTACGATTATTTAACGATCTGTGGCGAACTCGTAAATACCTCATCTTCAACCTTGGATCGTCATCACTAACAGAACGTACAGAACAGCGATGGCCATAGGAGGCTGCTATTGCTCACAGAGGGGGGAGTCGAGGACGGCCTTGCCGCGGGGCCTGCTGGCCGACCGGCGGTGGCGCAACGCCGGGCTGGGCAGCGCGGCGACGACAGCGCCAGTGAGAGAAGGATGAGAAAAATCTAATTTACTACACAAGGGATTTCCCAAACTAGGGGCTCCCCATATGGTAGTTTTAGTGTGCTTTGCCCAAGGGGTTGGTACAGATTTATAGGAAGAAAAACTCCCCATATCTACATCAACTAGCAATATGGTACTAATTGATGTTGCACCCTCTACATTTACTAATGGGCCTAAATAATCATTAAAGCCCATTAGTAAATAAATGCATGGGCTTTTAGGATTTATTAGGATTATTGCACATGGGCTTTGAGCGTTGAAAAAAATGAGAGATTTATTATTTTCGGAATTAATGAATTTCATGGATAAAATAATTCCAGAAAAGTCTAGAATTATTATTTAAGCCACGAAAAATACTCCGAAAGCTCTGAAAATTTAGAGAAAATTCTCAAAGACAATATGGAACATGATGAACCCAAATAAAGTATTTAGAGCCCATAATTAGATAATTTGGAGCATCTAAAAATTAAATTATGCTCACAGACAAGTAGGAACAAGTTCTAGAAAAGGCTAGAAAAATTCATAAGAAGTTTGTAGAGATTGATGAACGGACGAGGAACTAAAAGGAGTGATTTGCGTTACAAAGAAAAGATTTTAGTAAGTTCCCAATAAAAACTTGAGCCGATAAATAAATAATTTGATTGTAGAAAAAGATAAAGGCATGCCGAAGAAGGAAAATCGATCTACTAACGCATTTTAAAGACTTTGCTCACTCTCAACACACAATGAAGCAACAAGCGAACATCACATCATCCAAAAGCCCATGAAAATTAGAAAACTTTGAAAATTCACATTTTTTGTATAACTAAATTTGCGCTAGCTCAAACTAAACTTTGTAAATTTTATCTAAATATTAAAATAATTTATTTTATTTAGTGTTTTCTTTGCACAACCCAAAATTGGAAATTTTGGGGTGTGACATTAGCTTGATACTGACCCCTATGGCCTCAGCTAGCCCATAGTCCATAACGTCGAGCGTGGAGCCCGTGCACATGTAGGAGGAATAGGCATGACCAAGGAACCATAGCCAACCACCCATAACGCAGAGCGCGGAGCCCATAGCATGTGTAGGGAGAGATCAGAAACTGGGTCTTCTCCATAGAGAATAGAGCAAAACATGTGCTGCTTGGCGATTGTTGAAATAACTTCGAGATATAGGTAGTATAAGTGGCGCCCGAGCAATTAGTTCTGTGCTGAGCTCTCAGCCTTGGCTAGCCTAAAGTCCATAACGTCGAGCGTAGAGCCCGTGGATGTGTAGGATGAACAGGCGTGACCAAGGAACCACAGCCGACCACCCATAACACAGAGCGTAGAGCCCGTGGCACGTTTAGGGAGAGATCAGAAACTAGGTCTTCTCCAAAGAGAACAGAAAAGAATGTTTGCTGCTCGCTAATCGGTGAAATATCTTGGGGATTTGGAGCAAAGTGCTTGGCGATTTGGAGAAGACTTATTTGGCAATTTTTGGTGAAAATGTGTCGGCAATTTGGAGAAATCGTTTGGTGACATTGGAGAGAACCGTTCGACAATATTGGAGAGAACCATTCGATGATATTGGAGAGAACCGTTCGGCGATAACATTGGAGATTTGGAGAAACGTGGTCGGCGCAGTTATGTCTATTTCGTATTGGAGTTCATTATGGAGTAGCATAGAGCTCGGGGACCGTAAGTGGGGGTTAAACCACAATTCAGAAAAAGTGGAGATAGGTTATGGAGACCAAAACTTTATTCAACATAAAGTGGAGAGTACATATCTGGAGCATTTCAAGGATAGAAACGTATAAGATGCTCGATGTGTCATGAGTTGGGAACATCAATTCCATCTAAGTCACATAGGCGATAAGACCCTAGTCAGGTGACCTCTTTGACGACATAAGGCCCTTCCCAAGGGGAAGAGAGCTTGTGCATCCCTTTGGTTTTTTATTTTCTACAGAGAACAAGGTTGCCAACAACAAATGAACGACCTTTGACATTGCGGTTGTAGTACCTCCGCAAGCCTTCGAGATATTTGGCTATGCGGATGTAGGTGATTAGGTGTTCCTCCTCGGCCCTATCGATGTCCTCTGTCCAAATAGCTGTGGCCTACTCTTCATCAAAGTTTTCCACCCTAGGTGCTCGGAAGGCAATGTTTGCTGGTAGGATGGCTTTTGAGCCATAGACCAAGAACTATGGAGACACACTGGTGCTGTGACTAGCTTGAGTATGTAGTCCCTAGACTACAGCTGGTAGCTCCTTGAGCCATCTGCTCAGGTGCTTTTCTTCTTTCTTATATAGTCTCTTTTTGAGGGCATCAAGGATCATGCCGTTCGCCCATTTGACCTGTCCATTGGATCTAGGGTGAGCAACAGAGACGTATTTGACAGAGATGCAACGGTCTTCACAGAAGTCCCAAAAGTGATGGTCAGTAAATGTAATTCTGAGGTCGGTGATGATGCTGTTCGGGAGATCGAATCTGTAGATGATATCTTCGAAGCGCTTGATTGCTTTCTTTGTAGTAGCCGAGATGAGTGGTTTATACTCAATCCACTTGGAGAACTTATCAATGGTGATGTATACGTACCGGAAGCCACCTGACGCTGGCATGAAAGGCCCAATCATATCTAGTCCCTAGCATGCGAAGGGCCAGGAAGTTGGAATGGTTTGCAGCTCTTGTGCCGACACATATATTTGCTTGGAAAAAAATTAACATCCTTCACAACATCATACAAGGTCTTCTACATCAGAGATGGCTGTGGGCCAGTAGAAACCCACTCGGAAAGCCTTGCCGACCAATGTTCTTAAGGCCACGTGATTGCTGTAGGAACCAGAGTGAATTTCGAGAAGTAGTTTCACTCCCTCTTCTTGGGTGATGCATTTCTACAGAATCCCTTCCTTGGCACTTTTCCTCATCAAATTGCCATCTACCAGCATGTAATGCTTGCTTCGATGAATTAGGCATTCAGTTTCAGTCTTGTTGGTGGGTACTTTAGCACTGGTGAGGTACTTGATGAATTATTCCTTCCAATCGGCGGCCGGCGAAGGTACCGATAGTACTAGCTGCTCGACAGGGGGAACTTCCTGTACTTCCTTATCTTCCTTAATGGACATCACTAGGAGATCTTGAACGAAGACCCCAATGGACTCACAGCTAGCTGATTTTGGTCGCATACCATGTGGTGGTACTCGATGTCGTAGAATTTTCCTTCAAGTTTCCTGACTTCAGCGCAATATGCATCCATCTTCTCGCTGGAGCAAGACCAGTCTTTATTAAGCTGGTTGATGACTAGCGCGGAGTCCCCGTATACCATGAGGCATTTGACGCCAAGCTCAATGGCTATATGGAGTCCATGGAGACATGCTTCATATTTGGTGGTGTTGTTGGAGGCCAGAAAGTGTATCTGGAGAACATATCGGAGCTTATCCTTTGTTGGTGTAATGAATAGAATGCTTGCACCAGCACTGTTGATGTTAAGGGCGCCGTCGAAGTACATCACCCAGTGCTTGGGGCAAGTGGTGGCGATGGGCTCTTGGATCTTGGTCCACTCAGCGACAAAATCAGCAAGCGCCTGAGACTTGATCGTAGGCCTACTTCTGAATTCAATGGAGTAAGTGCCAAGCTTGATAGCCCACTTGATGATATGGCCATTGGCCTCTTTGTTATGGAGGATGTCCCCCAGAGGGAACTCGGAGACCACGGTGACCTTGTAATACTCGAAGTAGTGGCGGAGCTTACGCGATGTAATCAAGATGGCGTATAGTAGCTTTTGGACCTGAGGATAATGAGTTTTGGGCTCGTTAAGGACCTCGCTGATGAAGTATACCGGACATTGCACCTAATAGGCGTGCCCGGCCTCCTCGCGTTCGACCACGATGGCTATGTTGATGACGCGGGAAGTAGCGGCGATGTAGATCAAGAGAGTTTCGTCTGGCCGTGGTGCAGTCATGATTGAAGGCTTTGTTAGGAACACCTTGAGGTGCTCAAAAGCTGTATCTGCCTCTTCCAACCAGTAAAAGCCCTCGAAGGCCTTGAGGAGTTTGAAGAACAGTAGCCCTTTTTTCATCAAGGCGCGATATGAAGCGGCTTAAAGCAGCCATGCAGCCTATAAGTTTTTGTATATCCTTGATGCATGTTGTCCATTTCATGTTGGTGATGGCGGAGACCTTGTTAGGGTTGGGTTCGATGCCACGAGCGCTGACAATGTAGCCCAATAGTATACCAGATGGAACTCCAAAGATGCACTTTGAAGGGTTCAACTTCCATCGATACTTTTTCAGGTTGGTGAACGTTTCTTCAAGGTCGGCAATAAGATTGTCGGCGGTCCTAGACTTGATGACCACATTGTTGATGTAAGCCTTGATATTGTAGCTGATCTATTGATCGAGGCACATCTGAATGGCCCTTTGATAGGTCACCCCGATGTTCTTGAGTCCGAAGCACATGGTGGTGTAGCAGTATGCACCGAAGGGCATGATGAACGATGTCTTGATCTGGTCTTCTTCCTTGAGGGAGATCTGGTGATAGCTAGAGTAACAGTCAAGGAGGGAGAGCAGTTCACAGCCAGCGGTGGAGTCTACAACCTTGTCTATTCGAGGCAAACCGAAGAGGTCCTTAGGGCAGTGTTTGTTAAGATCAGTGTAATCAACACACATTCTCCATTCCTTATTCTTTTTTCGAACAAGAATAGGGTTTGCTAACCACTCAGAATGATACACATCTTTTATAAATCCAGTAGCTAAGAGCCATTTTATTTCTACCCTAATAGCCTCCTTCTTGTCTTGCGTGAATCGACGGAGTTTCTGCTTGATCGGTTTGGCGGTCAGCGAGACATTCAAGGAGTGCTTGATCTTCTCCCATGGTACCCCCAGCATGTTTGCAAGTTTCCAAGCAAACACCTCGGTGTTGGCATGTAGGAAGGAGATGAGCGTGCCTTCCTATTTGGGGTCAACGTGAGCCCCAATCTTCATGGTCTTGGAAGGGTCATCGAGGCCGAGGCCGACCTCCTTTATTTCGTTGGACTTGGTGGAGGCACGGGGAGGCTCTAGCTCTGGGATCTCCATGTCATCGGTGGGCAACGTCTTGGCTTCGGTGACCACACTGGCCATCTAGATGGAGAGGTTGGTGGCTTCGGCGAGAGCGAGACTCTCTGTCTCACAGGCATAGGTGATGGAGAGGTTGGCCCATAGGGCCAGAACTCCTATAGGTGAAGGCATGAACTTGGCCAAAGCTGGCCAACCAAGTATGGCATGGTAGGCGGTGTTGAAGTTGGCGATGTAGAAGTTGATGTGTTCGACGCGGTAGTTGCTTGCTGTGCCAAAATATACTAGTAGGGTGATCTCCCCAAGCGGTTTGGAGGCCCTACCAGGTACCACACCCCAAAAGGAGGAGTCGGAGGGTGTGAGATCTGATAACCCAAGGCCTAGCTCCTTTAGGGCTCCGGTGAAGAGGAGATTTAGGGTGCTCCCACCATCCATGAGCACCTTTCTGAAAAGCACCTTCTAGACGGTTGTGTCAAGGATGATGGGGAAACACCTTGTGTAGGGGATGTCTGCCCACTGGTCAGCCCTGCTAAAGGTGATGGGTACCTCAAACCATGGACGATAACTAGGGTTGGCAGTGTCGTCTTCCATAGTGATGGAGAGCACTCGCCGTGCGGCGAGCTTCCATTCTCTTCTGCTTTTGGTGGAGGCGAGGCCCCCAAAGATGGTGGCAACCACCTTGTCATGGTCCTAGAAGGCATTGTTGTTGCCCCTAGGTGGTCAGTGGCCTCCAGCTCCATTGTTGGCGTCATCTTCTAGCTTTTTGTCCTAAAATTCCTTAGCCAAGCTGAGGCAGTTCTTCATCTTGTGTTTGGCGTTCTTGTGAAGAGGGCACGGGCCATTGAGGATCTTTTGGTACTGCTTGTTGTAGTTGTGCTTGGCATGAGGTTGATTGACAGCGGCGATGATGTGGTCTGGCTGACGGCAATGATTTTGGCTAGGCTTGGGTCCTTCTGTTCGATCATGGCCACTGTCATGATGGTAACTACAGTTGTCGAAGTGGCGGTCATTGTGGCGTCGGTCGTTGGGGCGGTCATCGTAGAGGCGAGGTGGGTGATGGGTGCCCACATCCTCATTGAAGCGCACCTCGGCTTCCTCATCATCGGTGTACTAGTTGGTAGTAGTGATCATCTCGCCAATGCCTGTGGGCGGCTTGCGATTGAACTTGGAGTGAAGCTCATGATGGTGGAGTCCTCGGGTGAAGGTGGTGATGACCTCAGCTTCTGTGATGTTGGGAATAGAATTCCTCATCTTAGAAAGCGTCAAATGTAGCTGCGAAGGAGCTCGGATGGTTTCTGGTTGATGCGGTTGAGATCATGCTTGGTGCCCGACCGAGTACACGTAGCCATATAATTGTCGATGAAGACTTTTTTAGCTCTTCCTAGGATCCAATGGAGTCTGGGTCAAGGCTAGTAAACTAGCTCATGGCGAGTGGCATGAGCATGACAAGGAGATAGTTCACCATGACACTGGTGTCTCCTCCGGTGGCATGGACAGTGGTGGCGTAAGCCTATAGCCACTGTGTTGGATTCATCCTTCCCTCGTAGGGCTCGACCCCAGTGATTTTGAAACTATGGGGCCATTGGAGTGTTTGGAGCGCCCTTGTAAACACTAGAGGCCCTTTGGGGTTATGGTCAGCATTGGCTACAGCGTTGCCAACGTCGATCTGCTCGAGAGCTAAATCTAGGTTTCTATATTCCTAGCAGTGGCATACTTTGTCTTCATGGTGACCGAAGCGACGTTTCTTGATACGCCATCGTGCATCCCCGAGGTTGCTGAGGTGCACTCGAACATCCTATTCGACCTCCTGGTCGTGTTGGCGATGGTGTTCAGCGTGGTGGCCCTTGGCTCCTCCCTAGAGAGGCAATGACTGGTCGGTGAAATGGCTTGGACTAGGGTGGTGATTGGATCTCAATGCAGCTAATCAGTGAATCATGCTCGTGGAGCACGAAGGTCTTTGATCCTCGTGAATCTCATTAACCTAACAGTGTGCCACTTTAAGCATGGCGGTGACCTTGGTGAGCTCGGGTGTCTACGAGAGGTGGGCGAGCTCGTTGGTGGCCACTACCAGATTGGCGCTTGGAGTCTTGAAGACATCGTGGCCATCAATGCGGAGGAACTCTTCATCGAGGTTGCGGTGGAGTGTAAGTGACCTTCCTTATGAGTTGAGCCGATTATTTCGAGTAGCCTCGACCCACGCAATAGCTGCCTCATTTTCTCGGCGCTGTGCACAATTGATGTTTCGGTTCTCACGAGCGACACGTTCCTCCTCGGTTTTGCCATTTCGAGGAGGGCTATCGATGCTGATGTTGAAGATCGCGCCACCCTAGAAGGGTGGGAAAAGGAGCTACTCGGTGAAGGTTTTGGCAAGGGTCTCCATAGAGCCCTAAGACTCGGAGCCCGGATTTTCCTTCGAGATGGTCTGGAGGGACGCTCCGGGGCACCGGCCTATGTGTAGCATGTTGATGGCTGGCGGAGGTTGGACAGCGAGCTGGTCGGCGTGTGGATGGGCATCTCCCACCTAGTCGGCGAATTTTCCCCTCAGGGTGTCTTGGTAAGTAGTGGCGACGTTGGCGAACCTAAAGGGAAGAGCCACAACTCGTAGAGTTTTCAGAGCACCCTCCGATATATCTAGATCGGAGGGTGGTTGGTGCTGAACCAAAGTGTCTAGGGCTGATTCGGTGATGGAGAGGCAATCGATGAGCTTTAGACTGACCCAATCAATGGATTCGATCAGACCATCATTGTTGATCTACCTCCTTTGGTAGCGAAGAAGTGGACGGTGGGTCATTGATGAAGGCGGCCTTAGAAGTGGTTCCAAGATCGGATCTACAGTTGTAGGCATAGGGGTGGTCGGTGTAGAAATGATTTGCACTGTCTCAAGGAGCTCTCCGACTCCGTCAGCATTGATGACCCATGAGATGGATCTGACCGTGAAGATATGGCCAGGCTACGGAAGGGATGAAGAGCCTACAGAAAAAACCATCCTATTCAATAAGGAAATAGCACGCATAGCCCCTACCTAGCGTGCCAACTATCGATAGAATATCGTCGGTAGTCCTCCGAGGGGTATCCCACAAAGGTAGATTGATCAGCAGAGGAGCGTGAGATCAAGAACAAGAAGGCAATAGAGACACAGGAGTTAGACAGGTTTAGGCCGTCAGTATGACATAATACTCTACTCCTGTGGTCTGTTGGTCTGTATTAGCTATCGTCTGATATTGCATGTGTTTAGAGGGGGTCCCTGCCCACCTTATATAGTCTAGGGAGTAGGGTTTGAGTCGGTTAGATCTGAGAGATAACCAGAAAGTAATAACTGATTATAGGAATCTTGGGATCATACATATCCTAATAGATCTCATAGTATCTTTGGGATATCTTCCAGATGTCTTGCGGAAGGCACCGACCAGAGTCGTTCCCCACAAGGCTTTGTCTTATGGGCTAGGCCACCCCTAAGGGCGTAGCCCATGTGGTCTATTGTGGGTATCCGAGGTCATACCCCCCACATCCCTCCCATAGGTCGATAGATCTTCATGGTTGGATCGATCTCCTAGGTCATCAACGCTGATGGAGATGGAGAGCTCATCTAGTTAGTGTAGATTGATTCTGTGCTGATCACCCCACCACCTGCAACTATAGATCTGATCTATGAACCACCTCTGAGGTCGTCTTCATCAACAATTCACCGCCTGCTCCCTCGCTACCTGAGGAGGCAGATCAACAACAATGATCGGATCGCATCCATTTATCAGGTTGGCTAGAAGCTCGTCGATTGCCTTTCCATGGCAAAATCGGCTCTGACCACTATGGTCTAGCGTCGACCACCCTCTGATTTAGATCTATTAGAGGTTTATTAGGAAACTCCAAGGGTTATGGCCCTACCCTTCGGGCTCACTAGCATCGCCGCCACCTACCAAGATGCCCTAAGGGGAAAATTCGCTGACTAGGCGGGAGACATCTATCCTCTCGCTGACCAGATCGCCAACCAGCTCTTGCCGACTATCAACATGCTGTAGATCGGCCGATGCCCTGAAACATCCCTCGAAACCATCCTGGAGGAAAATCCAGACTCTGAGTCCTAGGGCTCTACAGAGACTGTCGCTGAAACCACCACCATACAACCTCCTTTCCCACGCTTCTATGGAGGTAGAATTTTCAATGTCAGCATCGATAGCCCCCCACATGATGGGTAAACCGAGGAGGACTACACCGCTCGTGTCAATAGGAACATCAATCATGCACAGTGCTGAGTAAATGAGGCTGCCCTTATGCTAACCAAGGCTTCTTGCAATGATCAGCTTGACTCGCAAGGAAGGCCATGCCCACTCTAGCACAACCTCGATGATGAATTTGTCTGTGTTGATGGCCACAACGTCTACAAGACCCCAAGCACCAACTTGGCCATGGCTACCAATGAGCTCACCTGGCTTGAGCAGACCCGAGGTCGCCAAGGTCACTGCCATGCTTAAAGCGATGCAATGCTAGGTCAACGAGATCCGCTAGGATTAGACAACTTCATTCTCAATGAGCTCAATTCACCGATCTGCCGCCCCAAGATCTAATCGCCGCCCCAGCAGAAGCCATTTTGCCGACCAAAATCGTGATGATGGACAACCCCTCTAGGGGGGAGCTAGGGGGACCACATCGGCTACCCTCACCAACACAACCAAGAGGTCGAACATGATGTCCAAGCACACATCAACAATCTTCAAGACTCATGACGTCATATCGACGGGCACCATTTCTCTCACCATGAAGAAGAAGTATGCCAGCGTCAAGAGTACGAGCAAGAATTTGGAAATCTAGATGTTTCCCTCTAGCCACTTAGCGCTAGCAATGTTGTAGATCACAATGGTGATGATCCTGAAGGGCCTCAAGCATTCACAAGGGCACTCCGAACACTCTAGTGGCCTCATGGTTTCAAAATCACTGGGGTCGAGCCCTATGAGGGACAGATGAACCCCACATAGTGGCTACAAGCTTATGCCACTACTGTGTGTGCCACCAGAGGAGATACAAGCGTCATGGCGAACTATCTTCCCATCATGCTCACGCTAACTACGATGAACTGGTTCATAAGCCTTGCCCCAGACTTCATTGGATCTTGGGAAGAGCCGAAGAAGGTCTTCAATGACAACTACATGGCTATGTGTACTCGGCTGGGCACCAAACATGATATGAACCACATCTACTAGAAGCCATTCGAGCTCCTTTGTAGCTACATCAGAGGCTTTTGTGAGATGAGGAATTCTATTCCCAATATCACAGAAGCTGAGGTCATCACCGCCTTTGTCCAAGGACTCCATCACCGTGACCTTCGCTCCAAGTTCAATCGCAAGCTACCAAAAGGGATTGGCGAGATGATTATGACCACCGATCAGTACGTTGACGCCAAAGAGGCCGAAGTACGCTTCAACAATGATGCGGGCACTCATTGCCCAACTTGCCACAATGACGAGTGACTCGACGACCAATGCCACAATGACTGCCACTATGATGACCGCAATCACCATCAGGACAATGGCCATGATCGGCCAGAAGGTTCCAAATCTAGTCAATATTGCTATCGCCGACCAAACCACATCGATGCCATCATTGATGAACCTTGCGCCAAGCACAACTACAATGAGCAGTACAAGAAGGTCCTCAAAGGCCCATGCCCTCTCCATAAGAACAGCAAGCACAAGATGAAGGACTACTTTGGCTTGGCTAAGGAGTTCTAGGCTAAAAAGCTAGACAACGACAACAACGATAGAGCCAGAGGCCGTAGACCACCTGGGGACAACAACAACACCTTCTAGGATCATGACAAAGTGGTTGCCACAATCTTCAGGGGCCTTGCCATTGCCGAGAGCAGAAGAGATCAGAAGCTCACCGCTCACTGGGTGCTCGCCATCAATGCGAAAGACACCGTCGCTAACCCTAGCTATCGCCCCTAGTCCTAGGTCCCTGTCACCTTTAGTAGGGCTGACCAGTGGGTAGACATCCCTTACATAGGGTGTTTCCCCCTCATTCTTGATGCAACTGTTAGGAAAGTGCTTTTTAGGAAAGTACTCGTCGACAGTGAAAGTGCTCTGAACCTCCTCTTTGTCGGAGCCCTAAAGAAGCTAGGCCTTGGGATAGGAGACCACATACCCTCTGACTCCTCATTCTAGGGTGTGGTACCTGGCAGGGCATCTAAACTGCTTGGAGAGATCACCCTCCTAGTATAGTTTGGCACGGCTAGCAACTACCATGTCGAGCACATCAACTTCTACATCGCTGACTTCAACACTGCCTACCATGCCATACTTGGTCGGCCAGCTCTAGCCAAGTTCATGGCCATACCACACTATGCTTATCTAGTGTTGAAGATGCCTTTGCCTGTAGGAGTGCTGGCCCTGAGGGCCAACCTTTCCATCGCCTATGCCTACAAGACAAAAGAGTCTCGCCCTCGCCGAAGCCTCTGACCTCTCTATCCAGATGGCTAGCATGGTCAACGATGCCAAGACAATGCGTGCCGACAACCTAGAGATCCTAGTGCTAGAGCCTCCACGTGCCTCCACCAAGTCCAAGGAAATGAAGGAGGTCGGCCTTGGCCTCAACAACCCCACCAAGACCGTGAAGATTGGAGCTCACCTTGACCTCAAATAGGAAAGCGCGCTCATCTCCTTCCTACATGCCAATGTTGACATGTTTGCTTGGAAACCTACAGACATGCCGAGGCTACCGCGGGAAAAGATCGAGCACTCCTTGAATGTCTCGTCGATCGCCAAACCGATCAAGTAGAAACTTCGACGATTCATGCCAGACAAGAAGGAGGCTATTAGGGTAGAAATAAAATGGCTCCTAGCTATCGGATTTATTAAAGAAGTGTATCATCCTAAGTGGTTAGCAAACCCTATTCTTATTCAAAAAAAGAATAAAGAATGGAGAATGTGCATTGATTACACTAATCTCAACATACACTGCCCTAAAAAACCCTTTGGTCTACCTTGGATAGATGAGGTTGTGGACTCCACTACCAGCTGCGAACTACCCACCTTCCTCAACTGTTACTCTGGCTATCACTAGATATCCCTAAAAGAGGATGACCAGATCAAAACATCCTTCATCATGCCTTTTGGTGCATATTGCTATACCACCATTTCCTTCGGACTCAAGAACATTGGGGCAACCTACCAAAGGGCCATCCTGATGTGCCTCAATCAACAGATAGGCCACAACATCGAAGCTTACATCTATGATGTGGTCATCAAGTCCAAGACCACTGATAATCTCATCGCTAACCTTGAAGAAACATTCGTGAACCTAAAACGATATAGATGGAAGTTGAACCCTTCAAAGTGCATCTTTAGAGTTCCATCCAGCATACTCCTAGGCTGCATCATCAGTGCTCGTGGCATCGAACCCAACCCTGACAAGGTATCCACCATCACAAACATGAAATGGTCAACCTGCATAAAGGATATACAGAAGCTTACAGGGTTCATGGCTACTCTCAGCCGCTTTATATCGCACCTCAGCAAAAAGGGTCTACCATTTTTCAAACTCCTCAAGGCTTTCGAGCACTTCACTAGGTCAGAGGAGGCAGATACAACTTTCAAGCAGCTCAAGTCATTTCTAACGAAGCCTCTAACCATGATCGCGCCTTGACTAGATGAAACCCTACTGATCTACATCACCGCCCCTTCTCGCATCATTAGCATAGCTATCATCGTCGAGCGTGACAAGGCTGGACACGCCTATAAGGTACAATGTCTGGTCAACTTCATCATCGAGGTCCTTAATGAGTCCAAAACTTGTTATCCTTAAGTTTAGAAACTGCTATACGCCATTCTAATCATGTCACGCAAGCTCCACCATTACTTTGAGTATTACAAGATTGCCACGGTCACCAAGTTCCCTCTAGTGGAAATCCTCCACAACAAAGAGGCCAATGGCTGCATCATCAAGTGAGCTATCGAGCTCGACACTTACTCCATTGAATTCAAAAGCAGGCCTACCATCAAGTCATATGCGCTCGCTGACTTCATCGCTGTGGGGACCGAGATCCAAGAGCTCATCCCCGCTGCTTGCCCTGAGCACTAGGTGATGTACTTCGATGGTGCTCTCAACATTAGCGATGTTGGTGATGGCATTCTATTCATTACACCAACCAAGGACAAGCTCTGATAGTTCTCCAAATTCATTTTCTGACCTCCAACAACACCGCGGAGTATGAAGCCTGTCTCCATGGACTCCATATAGCCATCAAGCTTGGCATCAAATGCCTCATGGTATATTGAGACTCCGCGCTAGTCATCAACCAACTCAACAAAGATTGGTCCTGTTCTAGTGAGAAAATGGATGCATATTGCACCGAAATCAGGAAACTCAAAGGGAAGTTCTACGGTATCGAGTACCACCATGTGGTATGAGATCAAAATCAGCTCACTAACCACCTATATAAGATAGGATCTTCTCGTGCCATGATTCCACCTAGGGTTTTTGTTCAAGACCTCTTTACGCCGTCCATCAAGGAAGAGAAGGAAGTTCAAGAAATCCCCCCACTGAGCAGTTGGTACTTACAATACCTTCATCGGCCACTGATTGGAGGGAACAGTTCATCAAGTACCTCACCAGCGCCGATGTACCTACCAGCAAAACCAAAACTAAATGCCTAATTCATCACAGCAAGCATTACATGCTGGTAGACGGGAACTTGATGAGGAAAAGTTCCAAGAAAGTGATACTGCAGAAATGCATCACCCAAGAAGAGGGAGTGAAACTACTTCTTGAAATTCACTCTAGTTCCTATGGCAATCAAGCGGCCTTAAGAAACCTGGTCGTCAAAGCTTTCCAAGCTAGTTTTTACTAGCCCATGGCCATCTCTGACGCAAAAGACCTCGTCCAACGTTGCAAATGATGCCAATTTTTTGCCAAGCAAATACATATGCCAGCGTGACAACTACAGACCATCCTAGCCTCCTAGCCTTCTGCATGCTGGGGACTGGACATGATTGGGCCTTTCAAGCCTGCACCAAGCGGTTTTCACTACATATATGTTGCCATTGACAAATTCTCCAAGTGGATCGAATACAAGCCACTTGTCTCAGCCACTGCAAAGAAGGTAGTTGAGCTCTTTGAAGATATTATCCATAGATTTAGTCTCCCGAACAGCATTATCACCGACCTCGAAACTACATTCACTAGTCACCATTTTTGGGACCTCTACGAAGACCGATGCATCTCTATCAAATATGTCTCTATTGCCCATCCTAGAGCCAATGGCTAGGTCGAACGGGCAAACAACATGATCCTTGATGCCCTCAAAAGGAGGCTATATCAGAAAGAGGAAAAGCATCTAGGCAGATGGCTCAAAGAGCTCCCAGCTATGGTCTAGGGACTATGCACTCAAGCTAGTCGTAGCACCGGTGTGTCTCCATACTTTTTGGTCTATGGCTTAGAAGCCATACTTCCAGTGGACATTGCCTTCCGAGCACCTAGGGTGGAATATTATAATGAAGAACAAGCCGCAACTGTTCGGACAGAGGACGTCGATAGGGTCAAAGAAGAACGCTTGATCACTTGCATCCGCACAACCAAATACCAAGAAGGCTTGCGAAGATACTACAATCACAACATCAAAGGTCATTCATTTGCTGTCGGCAACCATGTTCTCCATAGAAAACAGAAAACCAAAGGGATGCACAAGCTCTCCTCCCCCTGGGAAGGGCCTTACATGGTCAAAGAGGTTACCCAACCAGGGTCTTACCCGCTATGTGACTTGGACGGAATTGATATCCCCATTTCATGGCACATCGAGCATCTTATACGTTTCTATCCTTAAAACACTCCAGATATGTATTCTCCACTCCATGATGAATAAAGTTTTTGTCACCATAATTTGTCTCAATTATTTCTCCACTATGGTTTAATTTCCAATTATGGTCGCCAGCTCTAAGCTACTCCTTAACAAACTCCAATACGTGATCTCCATAAAGGCTCTGCCATGTTTCTCCATATCTCCAAGATATTTCACCAACCATCAAGCAGCACACGTTCCGCTCTATGTTCTTTGGAGAAAACCCAGTCTTCAATCTCTCCCTACATGTGCTATGGGCTCCGCGCTCTACGTTATGGGTGGTCGGCTACGGTTCCTTGGTCATGTCTATTCCTCCTACATGTGCACGGGCTCCACGCTCGACGTTATGGAATACAGGCTAGCCAAGGCCAAGAGCCTAGTAAAGAACTAACTACTTGGACGCTACTTATACCACGTATAATTGTGTTAGGGTTAAAACTACATATTTTTTTTCACCGAAAGTGTTAGCAATATGCATAAACCTGCACATGTCTGCATACAACATTTATACACATATACATAAATGTTTGTTTACGCCCTCGCCATCCACCTCACCAAACAGGTCATTGCGTTTGGCCCTCTCTGTCCACCTCGTCAAATAGGTCGATGTCACTAGCCAGCCTCTTCGCCGTGTCCACCACCACATCTTCTAGCTGCTACTGCTTTGTCACACCAGTCCCTCTAGCGAATCTGGCCCCTATCGCTTGAAGATCGATGGTTGGGTAATGAGATCAGACCACCACTAGGGCATGGGTTTGGGTGGAGATAGTGGTGTCTTGGTTGAATCTCTTGAAGTTCTCCCATGCCACCTTGCATCTGTTGATGATGGTGTCCGGACATGGTGGCCTATTGTCGGGCTGAGGAGCTAGTCGAGCACAAGCTTGATATCGGTAACCATGGCTTCAAGTTTCCCCCTCTAGGTCCTAGCCTCCAACTCTAGCACATTGAACTATGCCTTGGTCCTTTGATGGTATTCTACAAGCACCGAGAAGATCCATCAAGCGAAGAAGTCACTTCAACAACAACTCCGACCACAAACTGCTCACCTTTCAGCCCCTCGGCTAGCTTCTCTACTCACCCAGATGCTTTCTTCTCCTCCTCTTGGAGTTGACCAATGACTTGATGCAACTGACCGAGCTTCGCGTCTTGCTCTACAAACATAATGATCGTCAACAACATTAAAGCTGTTAGGTAATACAAAACAAGTTCACCGATCTGCAGTACCTTTTTTCTACTCAAAGACGCTTCTTAGCTGCTCGAAGCTATGCTCCAGCTGCTCAGAGCTACACTACAACTACTCAGACATGGTCGCTAGCTACTCAGATAAAGTCCCCTTTTGGTAGTCCAGGTCCCGCACGTTAGATTTGACAAGATCCCTTTCGCATTGGGCCCTCTGGATGTTTTTCTCCATAAGCTTCATCACCTCCTTCAGCTTTGTGTTCTCCTTGGTGAGGGGCTCCATCCTCTTGATCAGCTGCCACCATTGTTTGGCAGTTCGTGCTATGCCCTACAACAACACCATTATTATAAAGAACCCTATTCTCCAACACCAAAGACGGACAATGCCGACGCCATACTAACCCTGATCTGCTTCATGGCTATGGAAAGGGTGGACTCTAGCCTCCTCACCTCCCTAGTGGTGTCCTCCTCTTCCACGACCACCACTTCATTGCCCTGCTTGTAGAGGATCTAGATGGCTTGAAGTCGTGATTCCTCATGCTCAATCTCTTCCACCTCAACCTCTTCTTCCACAGCTGGTGGCACCACCTAGGGGCTCGGTGGCCGCACAACGTGTCCAACCATGCCCTCTGTCGTCTCAGGGGGTGCCGCTTGCTCCTCTAGCACCACCAGCTTCTCCACCCTAGACTTCAGCATGGTGTTGGCAACTCTAGCATTCGCCTCTGAAGACTTGGCGGCTCCCACCGTTGCCCCAAGCATCACCACTGACTCATTCGCCATCATCGCCAGCCATTCTCCACCGCCAAGTTCAGCAACAATGGTCAACTCCTCAGTAGGTCGCCAAGCACATGGGGACTCTAGGACAGGGTCTACTAGCATTGTCTCCATGCCAGGACTAGCCCTTGGCTGCTCGCTAGTCTAGATGGATGGATTCAGATCCTCGAGACGCGTCACTCTACATCAGATTAGCTCATCAGTCACCGTAACTATAAGGATGCAAGGATACTTACACGTCAATCTCCCAGTACATAGTTCTGAACCGGCGCTGCCTCCCTAGGTGCCTAGGCATAGCTTTGGCATCCACCCATGTGCCCTAGGCTAGAGGTCTCATGGCCCCCGCTGTCGGCCTCTCCTCCACTTGTTGTTCAGGGGCTCCCTTCGCTTGCTGCTCGGGGACTCCCTTAGCCTAGTGCTTGGGGACTCCCTCCCCTCCTTTCGATTGCACCTCCATGTGCATGTTGCGCAGTGATGCCTCAGTGCTAAGAGGAGCTACTAGAGCCCCATCGTCGTCCGACCACTTGGACATTGCCTCACTCTATGTTCGAGTGGTCTTATCGTCGCTAAGTGAGATGCCACCTGGTTTTTGGGAAGCCACACCTGCTACCTTCCTCTTCTTGCAGGCCAGCTCATCTATCATTGCCCTTTCCCCCTAGACTTTCTCCAACACTAGGGGGGCTCTCTGTCCGACCAGCGCCTATGCCTCTAGACTCCAATGAGGCACTGACGGCACCTTCCTCTGGCTGAGTGATTGGCTAGGCATCCACTGCCTTTAGCTAATTGCTCATTGGCATGCCCAAGAAGTACGCCACTCATTCCTGCGAATGGATCTTTTTGCAAGTGAATCAGTTCACTGCTCGGCCTGGGATAGGATAAAAAGCATCAGGAACAAACAGTTGAGATTTTTACCTGAGGAGGTGGGTTTATGTAGTTGAAGGCTCTCATCTACCCTGACACATTGAATGAGGTGTTTAGAGCGAATAGTTTGGCTACTCGGCATATCACTGCCTCCTTCGATAGCCTCTCTGTCCTTTCTCGAGTGCCGTCAGTGTCCCCCTTGAAATCAAAACCCACATGGACCCTCTCCTTGTATGGCTGGACGCGACACACTATGAAGCTCACTACCACCAGTACGTCGTTCATCTTTATGCCCATTATGATGAGGACATCACTCCTTTGGATGTACCCACTGATCCTCCAACCGTCATGCAAGGTCCAATGACCCGGGCTCAAATGCATCAACTCAATTTAGAGGTGAGCTTGTTCTTAAGCGATCCTTTTCATACTTTTGAGAATAGACTACTACCTAATGATGTTATCTTGCCTAGGAACATTGGAGTGGGTCATGAGGGGCTTAGAGGAAGAGGTGGAGGCGTTGATGACCAGCAAGGACGTTCAACAGAAACCGGAGGCCCGGTCCAACATGATTTCGAGTCTACCTCGGCCTCCAAGATCAGTCTATCTTAAACTGGTCACTTAGGATGCATCCAGACTCCATTTTCGATGATCCACATATGGATGGAAAGCCAATTTGATAAGGAAGCCAATCCAAGTGGTATCACATCAAAAGCCCTTCAGAATCAACGGGAATCGTCGAAACAAGTCAGCATCCAGAATCTGCCAGGGTGCTGCGACACCGTCTTTTGGTCCGTTGAACCGTGTATCGTGTTTGGGCCCATTAGAGGCGTGTCTAGGGTAGGTGAAGACCCTAAGACCATTATAATCATACACCACTGCCATCATTAGGTTTTGGGTTTTACTTAGATTAATCTGTCAAGAACAGTTTCGTCGTTCATCGGTTTGTGAGACCCCAACTTCGTGAGATTAATCATTCATCTGCAATTTGGTTGCTTTCTTTCTTGTTTTCTCTTTTTTTGGTGTGCCTTTTTTTGTTCTTTTCTTTTTTTGCTTTTTTTACTCAGTAAATGCCGCAAAAAGATATTATAAATAAAGATATCAAGAAGCTGCATTGTAGCACAATCTGAACTCTCGGTCAATAGAGCAACATGAGCAGACTGCCTGGGCATGTGGACACCCTAACAGAAACTTTCCTTTCCAATTGGCACAAGAAATCTGAAGGAGATGCCCAACAAGGATCAAGACTAACCAGCAATAGAAAATCTTGTGCGCATATTATTTCCAAAGGAAACTATCACTGCTAATTAATGGTTTCCCTTTTCTTTCCTTTTTATCTACCAGAAAGAACACACAAGATATTTGGACTCTTGATTGAAATCTTATGCAAGGAAACAGAAAGGAGATCCAGAACTGCTGTCTAGAAACAGTCCTCAAAAGGTGGCTAATATTTTATTCCTCACCATAAACTATGTTTCCTCTATCACAATTCACACGTACTAAAAAAATCTTCTTTCTTGCCACAAACAAATATCAGCATGTGTCCTTTTGTTGATCAAAGATAGGGAATGATGGACAAAAGAGGAAAGCGACACACTAGAATGACCAAGGAGATCAGATGGACATCACACAAGGAAAATAATACTTGACAACAAAAATCCAAGAACAAGACCTAAACATAGCAACACGATGACACGTGAGGGACGACCATTCAATAAAGCGACATCTTTTGGTCTGTTGGACCGTGTATCATGTTTGGGCCCATTAGGGGGCACGTCTAGGGTAGGCGATGACCCTAAGACCTTTATAATCATATGCCACCACGGTCATTAGGTTTTTGGGTTTTGCTTAGATTAATCTGTCAAGAACAGTTTTGTCGTTCATCGGTTTGTGAGACCCCAACTTCGTGAGATTAATCATTCATCTGTAATTTGGTTGCTTTCTTTCTTGTTCTTGCTTGTGTTCTTCGTTGCATAGGTAGGGATTAGCCTTCTTGGCGACGTCAACCAGATCTGTGTCTCGGTTGATAACCAGAGGAGTTGTGATGCTAAGATTGCAAGGTTTGATCTTTCGATCTGAAGCCGGATCGGTGTGTCATTCTCCGCCACAACGATAGTTACCATTACCTGATGGAAGATCGGGATCCCCATTCCCATTAAGTGGTAATTAGAGCTTCAGGTATTACCATCAGGTTTATCATTACCCTAGTTTTGTTTTGTCTTTGTCCTATAAATCCCAAAAATTGGCCCACATAAATATTTGTGTTAATCTTTGTTTTCTCCCTATCCTATCACCCGTTGTGCTGTTGCAATATTTTAATTTTAGTTTGCTTTATTGAACGGTCGTCCCTCACGTGTCATCGTGTTGCTGTGTTTAGGTCTCATGCTTGGATTTCTGTTGTCAAGTATTATTTTCCTTGTGTGACATCCATCTAATCTCCATGGTCGTTCTAGTGTGTCGCTTTCCTCTTTTGTCCATCGTTCCCTATCTTTGATCGACAAAAGGACACGTGCTGACATTTGTTTGTGGCAAGAAAGAAGATTTTTTTCAGTACGTGTGAATTGTGATAGAGGAAACATAGTTTCTGGTGAGGAATAAAATATTAGCCACCTTTTGAGGACTGTTTCTAGATGACAGTTCTACATCTCCTTTCTATTTCCATGCGTAAGATTTCAATCAAGAGTCCAAATATCTTGTGTGTTCTCTCTGGTAGATAAAAAGGAAAGAAAAGGGAAACCATTAATTAGCAGTGATAGTTTCCTTTGGAAATAATATGCACACAAGATTTTCTATTGCCGGTTAGTCTTGATGTTTGTTGGGCATCTCCTTCGAATTTCTTGTGCCAATTGGAAAGGAAAGTTTCTATCAGGGTGTCCACACGCCCAGGCAGTCTGCTCACGTTGCTCTATTGACCGAGAGTTCAGATTGTGCTACGGTGCACCTTCTTGATATCTTTATTTATAGTATCTTTTTGCGGCATTTACTGATTAAAAAAAGCAAAAAAAGAAAAGAAAAAGGCGCACCAAAAAGAGAGAAAACAAGAAAGAAAGCAACCAAATTGCAGATGAATGATTAATCTCACGAAATTGGGGTCTCACAAACCGATGAACGGCGAAACTGTTCTTGACAGATTAATCTAAGCAAAACCCAAATCCTAATGATGCCGACGGCATATGATTATAAAGGTCTTAGGGTCATTTCCTACCTTGGATGCGCCCCCTAATGGGCCCAAATACGATACACGGTCCAACGGACCAAAAGACGGTGTCACAACATCCTGGCAGATTCTGGATGCTAACTTGTTTCGACGATTCCTGTTGATTCTGAAGGCCTTTTGATGTGAGACCACTTGGATTAGCTTCCTTATCAAATTAGCTTTCTAACCATATGTGGATTGTTGAAAATAGAGTCCGAATGCGTCCTGGGTGACTAGTTTAAGGCAGACTAGTCCTAGAGGCCGAGGCAGACTCGAAATCATGTTGGACCGGGCCTCCGGTTTCTGTTGAACGTCCTTGCTGGTCATCAATTCCTCCACCTCTTCCTCTAAGTCCCTCATGACCCTCTCCAATGCTCCTAAGAAAGATAACATCATTAGGTAGTAGTCTATTCTCAAAAGTATGAAAATGATCGCTTAAGAATAAGCTCCCTCTAAATTGAGTTGACGCATTCGAGCCTGGGTCATTGGACCTTGCATGACGGTTGGAGGATCAGCGGGTACATACAAAGGAGTGATGTCCTCATCACTTTATTAGGCCGAGGAGCTCCCTCACCTGATCCATGTCAACATTGCTTAGCTTCTCCGACCAGCTCCTCTGGTTCTCCAGAATGTGGTCGATGTCGTAGCGTATGGCAGGATGATTCTGCTTCATGTAGAACTACCTGGTGTTCCACCCCATCAGCGAGGTGTTCAGCAGCACAGTGATGTAGTTGCCCGCCATCCTATCATGGAGTTGCAAATACATGCCGCCGACCACTCTAGAACCACCGCCGCCCTTCTTCTTCAGCCAGAACAGGTGTCAAAAGAGGTTGAAGTGGGGAAGGATTCTGAGAAATGCCTCATAGAAATGGATAAAATGGAGATTTGAAAGATGGTGTTGGGATGCAGATTGCATAGGCTCACTGCCTAGAACTCTAACAAATACTGCAAGAAAGGACAAATAGGAAATCCTAACCCATGCTAGAAATAATCTTAAAAAACAACAACTTCATCGGTGTGCAGCATCGGGTAGGGCTCACCATTGGTTGGACGCCATCTAGTGGTGACACGGTCAGTAAGAACGCCTGCCCCCACCATCCCATTCATTTCCATCTCCCCCATGAGCGACTACACCCACTCATTGTCATGGCTTGCTCCAGCGGTCGCCTTCTTTGGGTTACCAACTCCCCTCTTCAGCACCATCTCTTAGATTTGGATTGGGACTAGCGGCAAAAGCATGTGTGGGTGTGAATCAAGAAGCATGAGGGCTGAGGAGGAAGACGAAGTGGTGAAGTGGCAAAGGTGGGAGCATGGAGTGTGGCAGCACAGTTATAAAGTACTCTCCCCACTTTTCACATTCAAGGGTTTTTGGGAAACTGCTCCATGGTTTGTGCCTCTCTGAATTCTCTGAAGTGGCATGGTGGGCTATTACCTGGGCTACCACACAACTGCAGCCCATATCGCCCATTTTTCACCACAACTTGTTACTACACACCGAATATTCACCAACTTCTTCACAATATCATTAAGGCTCAGTAACTCATACTGTATAGCCATTACTCCAGATTTTTCTCCATGATTTGATTTTTCCAAGGTTTCCACTTGTGGCTCGGGGACTACATCATCACTACGACTTGTTTCCTCACCACACTGAGGACTTTCTTCTAGTTACTATTGTTTCTGACCCTGGCACCACATGACCACGTCACCTATTGTTAGGCTCGGGGACTAAGTGTGCACACTTCACCTTGCGGTGAATGTGCTTTTCTCATTAAAAGGCTCCGCCTGGGGACTGACTGCCTGCTCGGCTGGTCTTCTGCTTTTCTTCTACTTTGGACCCTGGCACCATGTGACTACATCACCTACTATCAGGCTCGGGGACTAAGTGGGCACACTTCACCTTGCGGTGAGTGTGTTTGCTTTAATCTAGAAGACGCCATGCCTCCTGAAGTTGAAGAATACTATCTCCCTTTCTCGTGGTCAGACTCTAAGTGGGCACACTTGGTCCACTATGAGGAAAATTTCAATTTTGAACTTGAGCTCCTTACATCCTTATGGCAAGCCTTACTTGGGATACACTGCTTGGTGATGGTTCACAACTACTCGACAACTCAGTATGGTGGTCGGACTATGAGTCTGACTACTCGACTTTGTTCACACCTGCTCGGACAAGCTCAAGACGGTGTTGCACAATGGATACAAGGTGCTCGAGGACTAGCTATGGGGGGTATGACCCTAGATACCCATGGCAGACTACATGGGCTATGGCCCAGCCTACAAGACAAAGCCTTACGGAGAACGACGCTGCTCGGTGCGCTTCGCAAGACACCAGGAAGATATCCTGAAGATACTACAAGATCTGTTAGGATACATATGATCCCATGATTCCTGTAATTTGTTATTACTTTTCGATTATCTCTTAGATCTAACTGACTTGTAACCCTACCCCCAGACTATATAAGGTGGGCAGGGACCCCCTCAAAACACATGCAATATCATACGATAGCCAATACAATTCAACAGACCATAGGAGTAGGGTATTACGACACGCTGATGGCCCGAACAGGTCTAACTCTTGTGTCTCCGTTGCCTTCTTGTTCTCAATTACACGCATCTCTACCGATCAGTCTACCTTTGTGGGATACCCCTCGGAGGACTACCGATGATATTTTGTCGACAAACTTCGATACCAGCGCATGTCGAACAGCGTCACCATGTGGTAGTTGTTCCATAGGGGCCCTCGGTTTCATTGTGGCACCATAAGCTATTAACTAGGCAACTATTACCAACTTACATGCAATAAAGGCGGTGGCTCATAGACCACAGAATCAGAGGAGTATTGCAAGGGAAGATTCAAACAACAAGGGTTCCTTTTGCAACAAGGGACAAGGAAATTCAAATCTCATAATGGATTTGATTTAAAGAGATTCAAGTGCTCTGCTAGGACATCCATAACTAGTTGATATAGTGTCCTATGTTATCCCATCATGGTTGGTCTGCTAGCATCTGAATGGTGGCTCTCTTGTAACCCACTTAATGTTGCCCTTGAAAACCCTAAGCATGTCTAACAAGACCTAAGGATAGATGGATGCAATAAACATAACCACATAAATAAAATGCACATCCCAAATGTCCTTATATTGGTGCAACATACAAGCATTCACTCTCCCATTGTTGACACATCATTCACCTTCCTTATGACCAGACGATCTCAACAACTACAGACGAAATACAATGGAAAGATTACAATACTGGAGGACAGCGATGAGAGACACCATTAACTATGGGTACATCATCCCAAGGCAACTACTCTACTTTGTCAGACCACACATCTTCATTCTAGGGCTCGGCAGATTCTTTTACTGCCTAGGCTATGGATCACCTCCTCTCTAGGCAGTGGCTGAGTGTGGGGAAACAAGGGCTCTACTTTTGACAATTTTGAGGGTGGGGGTGCTAGTGGTACTACGACACCGATTCTCCTTCTTTCTGGTGGTAATGCAACACTTCTAAGATCATGGGATCCTGCCTTTCAGTGGTCAGCGTCCTACGCTTAGCCCTAGTGACAAGGTAGGCCTCTCCCAGCTGATGGGCATGTCGATCTTCAACCTCCTTTAGGGCTTCCGGCATGGCAGTCTCCCGACTCTCTGTGGCTACCACATTGACATGCGCTTTAGCAAGTTGCACCTAGAGCATCATGGATAAGATCTTGGCTTCCTTGGCTCACCGAAGGCACTTCCTTAGCTTCGAGGCTTGCCGGTCATACTGCTCATCCAGAGCAAGCAGGTACATGGTCAAGTGCACCACGGTTGGACTGTCTTCTTGGGCATCCCGCCCTTGCAAAGCCTCTATGCGAGCTCTCCATACCCATCGATTCTTTTCCAAAGGTGGAAAGAACCTCATGGGGGTACAAGCTATGGCTCTTCATAGATCTGGCAAAGGTGCTGCAAGGCTTTGTGGGCCACCACTTGGTAGGTGTCGACGAAGCAAAACCCGATTGTGGTCACATTCTAGGCTTTAGTGAGGTCGGGAAACTCCTCACTATTTCCAATATAGACGATAACTTCACACCGCTCGGTGCCATGCTTTTCATACTCATGGTCCTCATACTTGGGACGATCTTTGACCCCAAGTTTTTGTAGGGTGGCATACAGGATTTTGGGAAAACCCTCAGTGTTTAGGCAGTAACTACTAACCTAGGCTCCTGTCATTCCTAGTGGGAGGTTGTAAGGAAGGATTGAGCAAAAAGATTGCTCAAAAGGAAAAAGCTAGGTGAGCTAGAGTGCACCAGGTGGTGCTACCAATGGCTAGGCCAGGCCCTGCTTATAATGGCAGAGCGGTCAATCGTCCTAGCACAGTCCACTAAGGTTCCTGCATGGGATCACTACAAATGAATCGACCAAATTTTTTGCGCATTTGAGATGAATGATGTCCGAGGCCATTAATGACTAGTACGGCTATAGAACAAGGATCCAACAAGAGCACAAAAAGGAGTACGAAGAGACATGGGTCACGATAGGCGTGAACCATAGGTGAACGTGAAGCACAAAGCCATAGTGCCACAGTAACTCCTGAATAGGGATGGGTTAGTCATGCACCATGTGACTCGCGTTACATTTACAAAGGACGCATCTACCAGCAATACGGTCAAGACGACTTAAAACAGTACCAGCGCGACTAACTTAAAGATCATATGCTATGCGAGAGTCAGTCCACCGGAGAAAAACTAGTTAAACCTATTCCAAATGCTTAACTATAGCAATAGGGCTACTTATATACTTCGTAGTTAAATGCCCTAATTTTTGGCACAAATAGGTTGTCAAATTTTAGTTTAGAAAATAATTTTAAAGCTTTATTTCCTCATTTATGCTCTCATAGCACATGTGGCAGAACCGTCTAGTCTAATGCCTCCTAGGAGTACTTGTCTTCCATTAGACCCTAAGTACCCAAGAGAGGACGCTAAACTATGC
Organism: Miscanthus floridulus; assembly: GCF_019320115.1. Taxonomy (NCBI): domain Eukaryota; kingdom Viridiplantae; phylum Streptophyta; class Magnoliopsida; order Poales; family Poaceae; genus Miscanthus; species Miscanthus floridulus. The sequence continues at coordinate 70,396,201 of NC_089598.1, forward strand.
AGTTCCGTCGACAACACCCCAAGGGAGAACTCGAAAATCCACATTTTTCCATCAGGATCATAAATAAGAGAATAAAGCTTACAACATTCTTAAGTTATTTCTTACATCACTTTATTATAGTACCAGAATATTACCTCAATTTATTATAACAGTAGAATATAACAATGTTATCAGAGTTACAGAGGAAGCAGGATTAATTTAATGACTTGGTGGAGCATTAACATAGTGGACATTTTTATACAAGAGATGCTAGCAGATTTTACATCTTTTCTTATAAAAACCTTTTGTGAGGGTTATAAATAAACACTACGGTCGTAGCGTGAAAGGAATCCTCTTTCAGCCCACTAGGAGGTTTCCACACACAAGAGTTAGCTCCAAGTATCCTCCAATCACCTGCAACAAGGGAATAAAACCCTGAGTACTCAATTATACTCAACAAGACTTACCCGACAGGAGGAAAATAAAAGACTCCAAGGATATGCAAGGCTATCTGGCTTGTGGGTTATTGCATCTATGGAAACATTACTAAACGTGCGTCCTTATATTCAATTTTATTAGCAGTCATCATTAGTTCAGTAACTAACCATTCTATGTAAGCACCTATGCTACTTTCAAGCAGGTGTTAAGCAATCAGAACCATTTTACCATCTTTCATATTCTAGTTTTTACTACGGTGCTAGACTATAGCCAAGTCGTACCACATCACACGACGATTTGCGAACCAATGTATCCTAGCTGGGTACCCTAAAACACACGTTGTCGCACCTAATTTTGCATAGCAAAATCAAGTACTCATATATGTGCACCCAGGATGTCCAAACACACATATACCAACAAATTGTAATAGCATCAAAGTAAAGTACTTATTACATCGCATATCTCATCATAATGTTAATACATAGTTGTGCTCAATGGCAACATTATTACACACACATTGGAATAACTAAACCCAATCTGCCACAGGGACTCGAACTGGTGAACATCTCCCTAGTAGTCCTGGACATCCTTCGAAAACTCTTCATACCCATTATTTGTTACCCATCCAGGATTTTCATTGAATGTAAAGCAAGTGTAAGCTCACCATGCTTAGCAAGTATATCAAAGGGATCTAAGAGGCTCAAAGGCTTGACTCGGTTTGACTGCGGTTCGCAATTTTAGTTGTTCAAGTTTTAGCATCCTGAATCACTACTTTAGTGAACAATCCCAAATCCCAAGTGATAATAATATATCATCAAATTTATATCAATTCCCAACCATCCACAATAACCACTAATCATGAAGGATCCAGATCGCTCATATCCGTGAGCACGGTTGTTATAATAGGTCAAATATTTCTATAGAAATTGTACAACTTTATCCACTAAGCCGTGATTCCCAATGCCAGGGTTTGCAAAGCCCACAACACCTCTACCTAGGGAGTGTGGTAGGGTTTCACTATGTAACCCTTAGCTAGTCGCACTAACAAGTCATGGCCCTCCTCTAGGAGTGGCACGCGAGGTTGTGGCATGGTACACACACCCTAGCAGGTAAGGAAACATACCAACTAGTGCCCCCCTCTTACCCTTACAAAAAGCTACAGATGAGCTAGTACAATCTAGTTAACAGGTTAAAGTCAGAGCCATATGACACTCGGGGTTGTACGAAACCTCCTGGGTGTCCACTTCAGGGTTTAGTCCTTATGGAGAGGCACTAGAGTACTCAACCCCATACTCTAGCCCCCTAATTATTGCTAAAAAGCTCCACATTATTACATTGCATAGTACCTTTAGTCATGTTTAACAATTATTTTATGTTAAGCACTGCAGCATCTATCCAAAATGCATACCCAAACCCTTGGTATCAAGGATATGTGGTACAAGTAATATTCTAGGTAAGGTGCTTAAAGGTATTTCAATTTAGACACATGCATGAATATGAATTATAATAGTTCATAGGTACAAGGGGCCTTTGATACACTTATCTTCCTCAAAGTTATCCTAGTACTGCTGACCTTCCTGTTGGTCTTCAGTCACCACGAACTGCTCACCCTCTAAATGTGTTCCAATGCACCAATCAAGCATCCAATCTAATCATTACATGCATACAAATAGACTTCTATTAGAATAGTACACCAAATAGTAGAAACATAGATTAAAAAGCTTATAAAACTATTCTATGTACTGCTATGAACACGTGAGCAAAAGAATCACTCAAATCAGACTTAAAATGCAAAAGTTATGCATGAAATAAGGTTCAATGGCATTTCTGTAAATAACTTGAACTCATTTTTGAATTAAAATAATTAAAATCTAAATTTACATGGTTTCTGGACTACATGTACTATTTCTAAAAACTACAGGGACTAGAACAAATAAAAATAGGACTGAAATGTATTTATTTAGAATTGGACTAGATTATGGGTTAATTCACTAGAAACCGAGGGGCTTATCTGCAAAACATGAATGGCTTGACCATGTGTTGACCACGGCTACTGACTGGACTGATGTGTGGCAGTGTATGAGTGGCGCGGTGCACCACGTGGCATGGGCGCATGCTGACGCAGCACCATGGGCCGAGTCCATGGCCGCGGTGGACCAGTTATGATCCGAAAGGGTAAGATCTAATCGTGGCCGTTCAAAATAGAGCCGACGGTGCCAGTGTGATCAGGTGATTCCCCACCATTGCACAGCACCTCTGGTGAGCCCACCATGGCCGGCGACGAGGCAAACATGGCGGTGAACATCGGTATGGCATTTCGAGCTATCCCGAGACAAACCAAACACACTAAAACGATCTACATGTGCTCACGAATTCAATTGGTGCAATACCAAGGGCAAGGAACGAGCTAGAGCGATGTCTCTTAGCGGCTCCATGGTCGGCGGTGACTGGTGCTCGCCGATATGGTGTTCCAATGCATTATTTAATGAACGGATGGCATGGGGAGAACAAGTAGCTCACCGCGAGTTAGGAGGAAGGGAGCGCGGCATCTGAGAAGGGCTCCGAATGCTGGGTCGACGACGGCAGCAACTAGAGAGAGAAACCATGACACAGGTGAGTGGAATCTGAGTAATGGTTGACCAAAACGATGAATTGAAGCCACCTACGGTCATGGGGGAACACGATGGAGCTCCGGGAGGCGTCGGCGATGCCGATTGAGGCGCGGGAGCGGTGGATTGCCGGTGGCGGTGAGAGCATGAGCATGGATAGGAAAGAAGAGAGGGAAGGGGTCTGGCTCGGGTTTTTTAGGCAGGCATGCACTACGGTAGAAGGAAGGGGAGCAGGGCGTGGCGATTTTGGTCACCTTCCATGTAGGCACGGCGCCGGCGACTTGCCTAGCATGCAACACCATCTCTGGTGGTGAAGAAAGGAAGGTGAGCATGCGGGGAAGGAAAGGGGGCATGGCCGGCTGATGGGTGGGGCTAGTGATGTAGCGAGGGAGAAGGGAGCAGATGGGCGTGGCGCTGCGGTGAAGGCTGAAGTGGGCCGAGGCGCCAACCTAGGCCACGCGGGTGAGCAGTAGGTGCGCGCATGGGCGTGGAAGTAGGCCACGAGCAGCAGGCCGGTGTGGAGCAGGCTGTGCGTGGGAAAGGGAAGGGAAAGAAGGGAGGGCTGCTAGGCCGCCAGCAGGCCGAAACCAGGAAGGGGAGGAAGAAAAAGGGCCAGCCGGTTCCAGAGTTGGGCTGAAAAGGAAGAAGTTTTTCCAAGAAAATTCTTTCCTATTTCTAGTTTTCAAATCCAAGCCAAATTCAAATGAGATTTGAATTCAACTTCAAACAATCTAGCCCTACACTCAACCAAAAATAGTATGCTTCAGCATGAATACAACAAACATGTTTCTAAACCTTATAGTTAATTTTATTTAACCAAAATTTATTAGTTGGCCTAGGTTTAAAATACATAGAAAATAAATAAAATGCTCAAACTTAATTACTAATTTGCAAATAATATTTTAGGGTGTTACACATGCCCCGCTTGTACCCCAGGCACAAGCAAGATCAACCCACCACTATCCTGTTAAGGGGTCCAGGTCGCCATCCAAACTTGAACTCCAAGCCCCCACTCCTCAGTCCTAGACTCAGTGTGGTGCTTAGACCTCCACCATCCTGGGCTCCAATCAGTTGATCCGGAAAGAGCCAGAACCCATGGCAAGAAAGCAATGAGCCTTCTCACTCCCATAAGCAAGTATGTGCTCAGGATAATAAGTCTGTGACCTGACTACCATCCATAGGAACGGACGGTCCTTAACCGACATAGGCGAAACAAGTGCAATCTGAGCCTCGCTTGAATGCCAAACCAAGTCCAGATCCAAACTACCATTCCGTCGGGTCTCCTATTATCATTTATATATATTCCCTGTGATAGTAATATAATAACAACAATAATATCTTTCCTATCTCTCACGAGTGATAGGTAATCACTCGACTTCTACCGGATCCTATAACATAGCAATCTACATGATCCTGACATACTAGTAGGACTCATAGGATAAGGATATATATATATACAAGTGGTTTTCATTTAACTCCTTAAAACTTAATGCACAAGCATAAGATAAAGTGCATAATGATAGAGGTTATGCACCGGGGCTTGCCTAGGTAAGATATAACCAAACATTTGCATTCCATTATAGTGACATGATCATCAAGGCATCATCTTTTCTACTACTTCAGTTGACTCCATGATCCATCATTGTTCCTATTATGATATATGTGGATACAACATAGAGGCGCAATTAATCAACGGTAACCGCAACTCTTAAATATACGATTACGTTCCGCAAGCTAACGAGCCAGATTTAATGAGTAACGTACTGGTCTTCGTATCCATGTCGTCAAGTAAGGCTTTGTCTCTAAAAAAATGTTCTAGTTTTAAAATCTCATGGTGCTTTGGCATTTTATTGATTAAATATATATTTTTGAATTAGGGCTCATTTAGCTACCTTAGCAAACTAATTATTATGTAGCTACAAAAATTACACTGAGCACCTAATAATGTTAGGGATTTACTGTGAAAGTTTTAGAGCCAACACTATCACTAATTTATCACCAAAATTCCTTCAAGTTTATATCTTACAATATTAAGCATCTCAAATTAATTATATAACTCCTAAAAATATTATAAAACTATGTGAACAAAATATACTAGTAGATAGATCACAATTTTAGAAACCTAACAAAATTTGTTTCATGCTTTTTGGACATTCATACAAATTTATATTAAATATACAAATCTTACTCAGAATTGAAATAGAAAAGCTTTACTAATTCGGCTAGAAAAAAAGACCAAAACGGCCCAACTCGGGCTTAGCCCGCGCGCGAAGACGGCCCATGCGGGGAGCCTGCAGGCGCGCTGATGCTCTTGCAGAAACGCCCTTGGCTTTTGGACAAACAACCCGCGGTCCATGCTACTATTCCTAGAGATAGCACTTATGCACAAAGGCCCTCGCATTTTCTCTTATTTACAATGGATAGGTCCCCAACACCCTTGCGCTCGTTGGTGCTGCATTGGCCGACATAGGGTGGTCACACCGACCGACTGGAGACCTCCATACCTCACCTAGAGGGTCGATGCGCACCTAAGGGTCGATGCATGGCACCGAGTCATGGTTTAGAGGCCAGAGACGAGGAACGACAACTTCCCCCATGGCGATGGGCAACCTGTAGCAGTGGCAGCCGTGTTCTAGTGAGCTGCTACACTATTCCAGTGAGCTGCTACACTCATGGGGTGGTAGCGATAGCGGGTGAGTATTAGGGACTCACCACGGTCCTGGTGGAGGCGATGGTTCGGCCGAAGACACCCCAAGCAAGGCTGGCCACGTACATGCGGCGAGCTCGGTGACGAGCCATGGTGGACATGATCGCGTCAGCAGCGTTGGGACAGCGGTAGGGGTACAACTCAGGTGCGCATGGTGAGGAGGGGTTTGAGGTAGTCTAGCGGTGCTGCCAATTTGGCTCTAGGCGGTCTGATAGGAGCTACCCACAGTGATGGACGGCTTGGCCTTAATGGCATGGTGGCGGGTCAAAGCTCCAAAATTTGAGCTTAGCCAGGTGCCAATCAAGGCAGGGTGAGGACAGCTGGCTAGCTAGTTTTATGGTGGTGCCAAAGACACCACGATGCGACCTGAGATGACCTCTCCCTACCGCACTTAAAGTCGTGGCTCAGTCAACCATGGTGGGAGAGAGAAGAGAGGGGAGGGGAATACTGGAACTCAATGCGACATTGGCTTGGTGGGATGCGACCGACGTGACCAGGGCGACACGCGCTCTTGCACCAAAGCCTAAACGTGTGCGTGTAGATGGTGGGGTAGCGCGGCATGAATGCGGCCGTAGCTCCATTAATGGTAGAGCATCACTCATGGCGACAGGGAAGGAGAGGCAAGCCCACATTCGCAATGCGACAGGGGAAGGGTCACAACAACTCAGCAGTGTGAGGCAGAGGCAGTGCAGTAGTGGCAGCTAGAGCAAGGTAGGGGAGCAGCGTGCAGTGTGGTAGTGGCAGTGGGGCACCGTGGCCCGCGACCGACCGGAGCAGGCGCTGCGGCCAGAGCGACCAAGGCACAACCGAGCCACGACCAGGCCGAGACGGCCTCAACCGACCAACACGCGGCAGTGCATGTGCACATGGTGCACCCAAGCACAGTGACGGTGAATTCTCACATGAGGTGACCACGCACACAGGGACAACCAGCCCGAGACATGCTACGTGCACAAATTTTAAAGCGTGTGTAGTAACTAATCCATGCGAGTTCAGACTAAACCACCTTTGCTACATCATGGAGAACACATTAGGCTATCGAAAAGATATTACATGTGACACCATTTTCTAACTAATTTTCTCAAAATAAATCCCCAAACATAGCATTGCCATTCTGTTTTTCAGACTTAGGAAATTGACTAAGTCTTGGCTGATGTTTGTTTCAAATTCGATTTCTAAGCTATTAGAAATATTAGCTAGCATTATTATCTTGTTAAAACAAAAGTTGCACTATCTTCTACAAAGTGTGTACTTCAAACTTTATTAAGGTGTCACATATATGTTCTATAGCATTTTTGCTTAATAAAAATTGGTTTTAGACCCTACTTGATATACATGAGCTATTGCATCAACATTGATTTAACATTTTGATTGATTATTTTAGGCTACAAGAATTTATCAACACCTTCTATCACACCATCACGGTAGAAAGCACAGGTCCGCCACTGTTGTTGATAGTTATCAATGTAGACAAAGTTATATATATGTTAGAATATTCAATGGAAAAAAACCATGACTTAGCTCGTTTGGATTGATGACGTTGGAGTCACGTTTTGTGAGTATAGATCGGTAGCAAGGGTTATTTCTTGCATGCTTGCTCGAGGCTGTATGTAGATGCAGTCAAAACACCATGATGGTTTGTTTACTTATCTTGCATGGTATTGTAGATAAGACGTCGTCCTTTGCTTGTTGATGTTGATCTTAGTGAAAATCACAATGTGTCGCCGTGAGTTGCCTCGTAATGTCTAGTCGATAGCGAGGACCACGCGAGCCATCGATGATGGCTGACGAGCACCGTCGAAGGATGATGACAAGTTATGTCGGGTGATGCAGTTGAATTCTTGAAGTTGACCTGCATGTGCTGGCTTGCTGCATGTAGCCATCTCCTTGATTGGTGCCAACGAAGCGCAGCGTTGGACCTCCGGAGAACTCTTACGAAGAGCGATGTGCCTTGGAGTCTTGAGTTGAGATCGCCGTCGCATGGAGCTGAGTCGTTGCCGTAGATGGTGATGATGATAAAAAATTCCCATATGGTTCTCCCTAAGGGTAGCTGACGATGAAGCGACAGACAATCCAACTAGTTGGTTGGCGAAGTGAGCACCGAGTAGAAGTGAGCACCGAATTGTCCGATCAACTGGTCGGATATTCCATTATGGAACATCTTAAACACAGAGATATTAAATGTGGAGACATTTAATTATGAAAAATAATCGGAGAAATAATAATTGGAACATGGCAAAAACTCAGAGAAAATAATTGAAGAAAGCTGTATTAAATGCGAATATAGTAGATGTACTTAGCTTTAGTCAAAAATGTCTGATCGGCAGCGTATGACGTTATCTGGTCGGCGTCGACGAAATTACCTGGCCCTTGAGCTTTCCATCCTGTCGTCATGGCAGCAGTCGCGGTCATCATAGCGCCATTCTATGTGGCGATCATTATTGCAATGCGACAGGCGATCGGACCAAAAAGTCCAGGCGTCGTCGTCCTTATGCCGCTGGTCAGCCTTATGTAGATCAAATTTGGAGAGATTGTAGCCGTGTTCGATTTGACGGCCGAGTGGAGTAGTTGGCGTGTCGTAGAGACGTAGCCGAACAGGTGTTGTCGCTTGATGCATCTCGGCGAGCAGATGAACCACCGTTCGCGGGATCCTGCAGCTGATGACCCAATGAATGAGTGCACACACACGAGTGCATGCATACCACGACAATCTTCGCGTAGCTTCCATAATTAGCTTCATCTTTGATGCATGTCCATAATTAGCTTGCATATGGCTATACGGTCTCAGCTGCATTGTTGCATGCTCCTTAGATGGATGTGAGACCGAGTACTTGACGTCATATCTTGCATGGAGCTATAGCTTGATACGCCTTCCTTTGTTTGCTTGCTAGTGGAAAGCAACGTTGGTTCTTGATATTTCATGGCTCTTGTTGATTAGCCTGCATGGTAGGTGCGTGGTGTGCTTTCAATCTTGATTAGCCTGGTGCTGCGTGGTGTCGTTGCCGATGGCACCGGCAAGCGATGAGTAGACGACGGGGTCCTCAACGCCGGGTTGCCGCAGGATGATGGCGACGAGGTCGATGCTACCAGCGAGGGTCGTAGCGCGCCGATGGCGATGAGTAGGTTGGCGATGGTGAGTTGATCACGTGTGACGACGACGAGATCGATGTTTGTGTCAGAATTGAGATCAAAACGTAGATGAATTCTACATGCATGCGTACATGCAGATGCGGATACAACAATATCCAGCTCACGTGGCCTTCATGGACGCATTGCTGGATGTGTATACGCCTCCTCCTGGGTGACGAACTCGAAGCGTGTCGTGGCCAAGTCTGATCTATCTGGTTGTCCTAGGCTGCCGAGAAAGCACAGGGCCACCGCTAGACTCCCCACGCCATGACACGCCACCGCAAGTTGCGTTGTGATGTTGTCTAGATCAGCACGCACACCCCCTACCTGGCGCGCCACTGTTGACAAAATCTAGTCAGCAGTCTATCGAGGATTACACCCACGGTAGTAGATAATCAGTGGAGGCGTGCGTAATAGAAACCGAATGGTGACACAAGGCACAAAGACAGCGATTTAGACAGGTTCGGGCCGTCTGATCGACGTAATACCCTACGTCCTGTGTCTTTATTGGATTGTATTGAATATGAGATGAATTCGAGGGGATCCCTACCCGTCTTATATAGTCTAGGCGGTAGGGTTACAAGTTAGTTTAGGCCTAGATCTATTAAGCATTTACAAGGAATACGATATCTATCATACCCAAAAAGATCTTCCTTCATCGTCAAGATGTCTTCTGATTGTCTTATGGTGCATGCCTACCAGAACTAGGCAATGTAGGCCTTGATCTTATGGGATGGACCTTCCCTAGCGGTGCGGCCTATGTCCATTGCCGTGGGTACCTAAGGTTATACCCCCCACACTCATAAATATCTAAAAATCCACTAAACAGCCCTCCAACGCTCCTTACTAGGATTAGCCATGAATCTTCTAAAAACACTCAATGCATGAGATAAATATGGATGAGAACAAACCATGGCATACATAAGAGAACCAACTACACTGGAGTATAGAACTCTAGACATGTACTCAATACCATGATCTAACATAAAGCTAAGGATAATCTGAAATGTGTAGCTAATGAAGTACTCATTGGTTTTGCATTATGCATATTGAAACGACGAAGAACCTTTTCAATATAACCTCGCTGACTGAGGTATAATTTGCTAGATTTTCTATTTCTAACAACTTCCATACCAAGAATTTTCTTAGCTGCACCTAAGTCCTTCATCTCAAATTATTTATTCAATTGTGCCTTCAACTAGCTATTTCTGATTTTTCTTTAGCAGCAATCAACATATCATCAAGCAAATAAATAGCTGAGCCATTAACCATCTTCAAATAAACACAACCATCACAATCAGACCGCTTAAAACCATGAGAGAGCATAAAAGAGTCAAATCTCTTGTACCATTGCAATGGACATTGCTTCAAACCATAAAGAGATTTCTTTAACGTGCAGACAAGGTTTTCTTTTTCAGGAATAACAAAATCTTTAGGTTGGTTCATATAAATGTCTTCTTCTAACTTCCCATGTAAGAATGCAGTTCTAACATTTAGTTGTTCAAGTTCATAATCATGCATGGTGAAAGCATCTAGGCCCCTAGTTGGGTTTCGGTGATTAATTACAACACAAGATCACTATGACTAATGTGCGTTTTGCAGAGGCAATTAAGTTAGGTCATAGTAATGGAGATCTATTGGGCAATTAAGGTGGTCATGCCCCTACGATGGAAATTGTTTCGGTTTTCAAAGGATGGATGATAAGGTTAAGGATGATTAGTTCTAAGTGTCGATTGGAGTTGGAGAGACACTTAGAGTAGTTTAGGACTTTATTTTTCCTTTGGCCATACTATTAAGGGGGGTATGGACGGGTAGCTTAACCTAGATGAGTCTAGTGAGTTAGGTGTGGTGCACACTTGTCAAAACTAGCGCTAGGTAGCTCCTACATATGCCTAAGATCCTTTGGAGCAAACTTCATTCACATATGATCGAGAGTTGGAAGTGAATGGAGGGTCAAGTACTGACCGGACGCTGGCTCCGGTGTGATCGGACACTGGCCGTAGGGTCCGGTCAGTTCATTTGACCAAGGAGATTGCGTCTGGCATGACCGGACGCTGAGGTCCAGCGACCGGTCGACTCTAGTAAGGTTCCAGAAGAGAAAATCTGCGACCGGACATGTCCGGTCAGTACTGACCGGACCCTAGGGGTCCAGCGTCCGGTCGAGTACAGTAAAGTTCTAGTGAGGGTTAAATGCTACCGGATGCGTCCGGTTAGTGATGATCGGACGCTGCCAGCGTTCGATCAACACTTAATCACTGGTGTGCGGATTGAACTGACCGGTGCGTCCAGTCAACATGACCGGAGCGTCCGGTCACCCTGCAGAAGCACATAACGGTTTGTTTTTTGGCCGGTGTTATAAATAGAACCTCCACTCATGTGGGGGTACTTTTGCTCATTCCAACAGTTGAGAAACATGTTTGTGAGTGCCAAGAAGAGCAAGGTCCTAGTGAGGTGATTGAGATTTGAGAATCCAAGAAAGTAGCCTCATTAGTGAAGCAAGAGTAGTAAAGTGTGTATCCACCGTTCTCATTAGGCTTGTCGTGGTCAAGTGAGAGTTCATGCTTGTTACTCTTGGTGATCGCCATCACCTAGATGGCTTGGTGGTGATTGGGAGCTTGGTGATCATCCGGCGGAGCTTGTGGATGACCCAACTCAAGTTGTGAGCGGTTGTGGGTGATTCACCGCGACGGAGTGTCAAAGAATCAACCCATAGAGAGCACTTGATCCTTGCACGGATCAAGGAGGAGCTACACCCTTGCACGGGTGCCCCAACAAGGACTAGTGGGGAGTGGCGACTCTTTGATACCTCAGCAAAACATCGCTGTGTTTCCTCTCCTCTTTTTACTTTGAGCATTTACTTTGAGCAATTCAATTCTTGTCATTTACATTCCTAGAATTGCCATGCTAGAGTAGGATTGGAACTAGGTTGCTAAACTTTTGTGCGTTAGATCAATAGAAACACTTCTCTAGGCACAAGGGGTTAATTAGGCTAACCATAGGACTTGTTTATTGCGAAGAAATTTAGAATTAGCCCAATTCACCCCCCCCCCTCTTGGGCATCTTGATCCTTTCAATTGGTATCAGAACCTCATGCTCTCATTTTAAGCTTAACTAGAGCAAGATGTCTCATGGGGATGGACCTCCTCCTATCTTTGAGGGAGATGACTTTCCATATTGGAAAATTCGCATGGAGGCATATCTAGAAGCTCTAGATGTTGGTATACTTAGAGCCGCCTCACAAGGATTCCCAAAACCTCAGGATACCGCACACCCACAAGGCAATGAGTTGAACTATGAGAAGTGGAATGCAAAGGCTCGCAACACCATCTTTAGAGGCCTTTGCAAAGATGTGTTCAATCGCATGCGGAACCACAAAGACGCCCATGCACTATGGTCAGATGTTTGTGCGCTCCATGAGGGAACAAAGAGTGAGCATGAGGAATGCTATATCTTGTCATGAAAAAGCTCAACTCTTTTGAAATGCTTCCTAAAGAATGTGCTAATGAGATGTATTCATGTTTGAATATTCTTGTAGAGGAAGTCAATAGGCTTGGACTCACTCAAATGCAACCATCCGATGTTGTAAGAAAGATCTTGAGTGTCCTCCCCATTGATAAATATAGGCACATTGTGACCGTGCTTCATCAAGGTGATCTTTCCGCCACTACACCGACATAAATCTTGGGAAAGATCAATGCTCATGAGATGTACATGCACATCACGCCACAAGATGGCTCATCCTCTACCAAGAAGAAAGAGAAGGACTTAGCATTCAAAGCTAGCCAAGATAAGGGTAAAGCAAGACTTGAGTATGAGAGCTCAAGTGATGAAGAAGATGAAGATGAAGATCTTGCTCTCATGGTGAAGAAAGCCACCAAGATGCTAAAGAAGCTAAACAAGAGTGGCATCGAGTTCGACGGCAAGAAGAAGAAGTTCTTCACAAGCTCTAGAAGAAAGCCAATCTCCGAAATGGATTGCTTCAATTGTGGTGAGCTTGGTCATCTAGCACATCAATGCACCAAGCCCAAGAAAGACAAGTTCAAGAACAAGAACAAGGGCAAGAAAGATGACTCAAGTAATGAAGATGAAGATGAGAAGAAGAAGAACAAGCCATACAAGAAGAGAGATGGCAAGAAGAAGGACTTCCACAAGAAGAAGAAAAGTGGAAAGGCATACATCGTCGGTGATTGGCTCACGGACATTGATTCATCTAGTGGATCATCCGATGATGATAGTGACAATGAGAAGGTGGCCGCTATTGTTATTGAGTCTTCATCATCTTCACCGCCATCATCCTCTACACACTTATTCCTTATGGCCAAGGGTGAACGCAAGGTATCAAATGATGATGATAGTAGTGATGATGAACATGCTAGTGATGAGGATAGTGATAGTGATAGTGATGATGAATCACCTTCCTATGATGATCTTGTTAAAATACTAAAACAATACACTAAGATCATTAGAAAGGGTAGAGCTAAAAATGAAAAGCTAGATGCTAAAAATGATTCACTTTTAGCAAAATGTGATGTAATGGAAAAGGCTAATGTTGATCTTAAAGAAGCAAATGATGCTATATCATCCAAACTCAAGGAGCTCAAATCTTGTAAGAAAGAGCTTAAAGATAAACATGATAAACTTGAGAGGATACACAATGAGCTCATCACTAGCCATAACAAGCTAAAAGATGAATATACCACTCTTAAGATTAATCATGATACTCTTGTCATTGCTCACGAATTTCTATCCAATGAGCCACATGATGCTACTAACCATGTTGTTAAGATTGATATAGCTACATCATGTGATGACTTAATTGATGAGAGCATTGAGCAAGGATCTAGTAGCAAAGGCAAGCAAGTGGTTGAGTGCAATGATTATGATGAGTATGTCAAGCTCAAGCATGACAATGAAAAGCTCAAGAAAGAGTTTGAAGAGTTCAAAATCAACAACAGCATTGTGCTAGAAACACTTGATCATGATGGTGACTTGATTCTTGAGAATGAGAAGCTAAAAGAAGAAAACAAGAAACTCAAGGAAGAAAGAAACAATGTTGCACTCAAGGAAGATAAAAGTAGTGATGCTCTCAAGGAAGAAAATAAGAAGCTCAAGTTGGAAAAAGAGCATCTCAAGATTGGATTGAGCAAGTTCACTAGAGGCAAGTATCTTCAAAGTGAGCTTTTAATGAATACTGTCATGAAGATGGATAGAAGTGGCATTGGGTACATGGCAAATCAAGAGAAGAAGAAGGCTCAAGCTCAACAACAACAATCAAAGCCAAAGCCAAAGAGATATTTTGAGTGTGGACAAGAAGGCCACTTTGCTCATGAGTGCCAAACTCCACCACCACAACCCTTGCCCAAGCATGCTAGACCCTTTGCCTTCAATGCTCACTACATGCTTAGAAAGGATTCTAGTGGAAAGATGAAAGTGATGTTTTTAGGACCTCCAAACAAGAATAGGCCTAAGAAAATTTGGGTTGCCAAGTCACTTGTTGAGAAGGTGAAGGGCCCTCAACAAGTTTGGGTTCCTAAAGCTTGATCTCTTGTGTGTAGGTGAACTACAAGACCGGTGGAAGTGATTGGGTTATTAATAGTGGTTGCACACAACATATGACCGGTGATCCTCGTATGTTCACCTCACTAGATGAAGAAGTAGATGGGCAAGAAAGAATCACATTTGGAGATAATTCAAAGGGCAAGGTTAAAGGATTGGGCAAAGTGAGGGCAAGGTTAAAGGATTGGGCAAAGTGGCAATATCAAATGATCATTCCATCTTCAATGTGCTATATGTTGCTTCATTGAGTTTCAACTTGCTATCCATTGGACAATTGTGTGATCTTGGCTTCCAATGCTTGTTTATCAAGAAGGAAGTTGTTGTATCTAAGAAGGATGATGATCAAGTGATATTCAAAGGATTTAGATACAACAATCTATATCTAGTGGACTTCACCTCCGAAGATACAAACTTGAAGACTTGCCTATTCACCAAAACAACACTTGGGTGGCTATGGCATAGAAGACTTGCTCATGTTGGCATGAGCTCACTCAAGAAGCTAATGAAGAATGATTTGGTGAGAGGGTTGAAGGATGTGAAGTTTGAGAAGGACAAGCTTTGTAGTGCATGTCAAGCCAGCAAGCAAGTTGCAAATACTCATCCAACCAAAGCTTTCATGTCAACCACAAGAGTGCTAGAACTCCTTCACATGGATTTATTTGGACCAACAACATACAAGAGTTTGGGAGGAAATCTTTATTGTCTTGTGATTGTTGATGACTTTCAAGGTATACATGGGTATTCTTTCTTCATGAAAAATCTGAAGTTGCATCTTGCTTCAAGAAGTTTGCCAAGAGAGCTCAAAATGAATTTGAAATGAAGCTCAAAAAGATTAGAAGTGACAATGGGAAAGAATTTGACAACACAAACATAGAAGCCTACTGTGATGAAGTTGGAATCAAACATGAGGTCTCCACAACATACACTCCTCAACAAAATGGTGTAGTTGAGAGGAAAAACGGACATTGATCACTCTTGCAAGAACAATGATTGATGAGTACAACACCCCCAAAGCTCTATGGGTGGAAGCAATCAACACCGCATGCTATGCATCCAACCGCCTATTCCTTCAAAAGTTCCTTGGTAAGACACCTTATGAGTTGCTCAATAGGAAGAAGCCAGACGTCTCCTTCTTTAGGGTGTTTGGTTGCAAATGCTACATCTACAAGAAGAGGCAACACCTAGGGAAGTTTCAAAGACGTTGTGATATTGGTTTTCTTGTTGGTTACTCATCAAAGTCCAAAGCATATAGAGTATTTAATCATGCCACTAGCTTGGTTGAAGAAACATATGATGTGGAATTTGATGAATCTAATGGCTCCCAAGGAGCACATGAGAATCTTGATGATGTAGGTGATAAACCATTGAGGGAGGCCATGAAGAACATTCTAGTTGGAGACATCAAGCCTAAAGATGATGAAAATGATGTACAAGTGATTGATCCACCCTCTTTATCAAGTGTACCACAAGATGGTGAAAAGATGGGAGGGTAGAAAATAAAGACACTCATGTCTCCCATGAGCAAATGGTGGTACAAGCACAAGATGTTGATGCTCCACAACCTCCTCCTCAAGTGGTCAATAGAAGAAATACACCTCTACTACAAGATCATCCACAAGATCTCATCATAGGGAGTCCTTCAAAGGGTGTAATGACTCGATCACAAAAACTTGCTTCATTTATTGCTCATCACTCTTTTGTCTCTTGCTATGAGCCTACTAAGGTAGAAGAAGCTCTTCAAGATCTAGATTGGATAAATGCCATGCATGAAGAGTTGAACAACTTCACTCGCAATGAAGTTTGGACTCTTGAAGAGCGGCCAAAAGGTGCAAGAGTCATTGGAACAAAGTGGGTGTTTCGAAACAAGCAAGATGATCAAGGTGTTGTTGTGAGGAACAAGGCAAGACTAGTGGCAAAGGGGTTCTCTCAAGTTGAAGGTTTGGATTTTGGAGAGACCTTTGCACCGGTTGCAAGATTAGAAGCCATTCGTATCCTCCTTGCATATGCATCACATCATGAAATGAAATTATATCAAATGGATGTGAAAAGTGCATTTTTAAATGGCTTTATTAATGAACTAGTCTATGTTGATCAACCTCCTAGGTTTGAAGACCCTAGATATCCTAATCATGTTTATAGGTTGTCCAAGGCATTATATGGGCTTAAGCAAGCCCCAAGAGCTTGGTATGAGCACCTTCGAGACTTCCTCATTGAGAAGGGCTTCACAATTGAGAAGGTCGACACCACACTATTCACCAAGAAGCTTGATGGGTGTATCTTCATTTGTCAAGTGTATGTTGATGATATCATCTTTGGATCATCAAATGAAGATTCTTGCAAAGAATTTGGTGAATTGATGTCGAACGAGTTTGAGATGTCCATGATAGGTGAGCTTACATTCTTTCTTGGTTTTCAAGTCAAGCAAATGAGAGAAGGGATCTTCATCTCTCAAGAGAAATATACAAAAGATCTTCTCAAGAGATTCAAGATGGATTAATGTAAGCCAATCAAAACACCAATGCCAACTAATGGACATCTCGACCTAGATGAGGGAGGTAACATGGTTGATCAAACTCTCTATTGCTCTATGATTGGTAGCTTGTTATACTTAACCGCATCTAGGCCCAACATCATGTTTAGTGTGTGTATGTGTGCTAGATTTCAAGCTAAGCCTAAGGAATCACATTTAATTTCTGTAAAAAGAATCCTTAGGTACCTTAAGCACACACCAAGCATTGGCCTTTGGTACTCCAAAGAAGCTAGATTTGAATTAATTGGCTATTCCGATTCGGATTATGCTGGATGCAAAGTTAATAGAAAAAGCACATCCAGAGGGTGCCATTTGCTTGGTAGATCTCTTGTGTCTTGGTCCTCCAAGAAGCAAAATAGTGTGGCCTTGTCCATCGCCGAAGCAGAATACATTGCCGCGGGTGCTTGTTGTGCACAAATACTTTACATAAAACAAACTTTGCTAGACTATGGTGTAGTTCTAGATAAAGTACCTCTTTTGTGCGATAATGAAAGTGTGGTAAAACTTGCAAATAATCTGATTCAACACTCTCGCACCAAGCACATAGATATCCGCCATCACTTTCTTAGAGATCATGTTGCTAAAAATGATATATCACTAGAAGGTGTAAGGACCAAAGATCAATTAGCGAATATCTTTACTAAACCGCTAGATGAGGCAACATTTTGTAGATTGCAGAATGAGCTCAATGTACTTGATTTTAGTAACTTCACTAAAAGATGAGCTTTGTGTTGTCCCTTGCATTGCATTGTAACATACAACATGTTTAATCTTGGGTAATGCATATAGGGCTTGTCTAACATGGTTAAGATAACCGCCGAAAAGCGTGTGAAGAAGCTTAACTTTGGATCAAACTTGACAAGCAACTAGATTTACTTTCAAGTATTGCATTGCATATGCATGATTGTTGTTTGTCGTTTATCTTCAAATTGCCCTCTTATTGCCTATTTTCTTAAAAAGAATTATAGCCTAAGGCAAAATATTTTGAAAAACTTGAGGGTTTGAGAGAGGTCACTCACATCAATCCCAATTGGTGTTTATTTGGATCTTATTTGAGTTGGGACTTGATTGGGAATAGGTAGCATGGAGGAACATTGAAGATTTGCTGGAAAAGAGTGATCGGACACTGCACCAGACTCTGATGTCCAGCGTCCGGTCAGTTCACAGGAGGTGAACTTGCTGCGAAGGAGTGACTAAACGCTGAAACAATGTTTTCATCAAGGCTAGGTGACCGGACTCTGGCTGCATCCGGTCGGTGTCCACCGGACGCGTCCGGTTGTGATTCTAGAGGAATTGGACCTCTATAGAATTGACCAAACGCTGGGTGGTAGCGTCCGGTCGCTGCCACCAGAGCCTCCGGTCAATAGGAATCATGCAGACTTCGATCTCTATTTTCATTTCCTATTCTATTTCATAGGGGACCCCTTTATAACCAATCTGGCCATATCTAGCACCGCATCTGCCCTTGCCCTAGCTAGCCTCCCCGCACCAATGCCACCACAGCTCCTCGCATCGCCGTAGCCATGCCTATGCACCAGCGTAGTTCCTCCGTGCTAGCACTATCATGCCAGCCTCACCATGCTGCCGCGCCCTGCCTCTCATGCAGCTCAAGCTCACTACCACAGCACTTCCCCACGCTCCTAGGATCCTCTCGCATGCCTCCATAGCCGCCATGCCACCACAGCGCCGCCGAGCCGAGCTCCGGTGCCCTAGCGTCACCGTCAGTCCACGTCGCCAAGATTCACAGCCGCAGTGCTATCCTCATCCAGCGCCGGTAAGGCCCTGCCATCATGCCCTGTCAATCCTTATCTCAACTTCGCTGTGACCTAGCCATTCATCATAGAGCGAATTCCAATTG
Source organism: Miscanthus floridulus (assembly GCF_019320115.1). Lineage (NCBI taxonomy): Eukaryota > Viridiplantae > Streptophyta > Magnoliopsida > Poales > Poaceae > Miscanthus > Miscanthus floridulus. Next base: position 70,415,007 of record NC_089598.1, read on the forward strand.
CAATCAGGGCCATCGATTCACTGCTCACCGCAACCCTAACCCTAGCCGGTTCCGAAGGTTCCCTGCATGATGTCTCTTCTCTTCTTGGATCGCCGGTTTGCAGGTAGCAAGCCAGTCATTTCAATTTCGTATCTAAATTGCTTGCTTCCTAGAGTTTTGCATCTATTAGATATATCATATTTATTTGTATATCCTACTATTCCATCATGCAGCAAGTCGGTGCCATTGAGGTGTCAGTGGCTATTGACAGTTAACTTGGAGCCAAGCTCGTGAGTACGGATCGAGGCCAAGCCTCGAAAGTGTCAGTGGATAGTTGATCTTATCAGCAGCAGTGGTTCTAGTCAGATTAGATGGCTCGCATCAAGAATGTTGGTGGTGGTCTAGGAGATGATGATCGGAGGCCTCCGCCTCGCCTGCCTATAGATCTAAAGGCAAGGCAATGAAGAAGGTTGCATCAAAGAAGCGCAAATACCCTAATGCAGAGATAGCCAGAGCAGCTACAGTTGCTGAGGCCATAGAGCATGCCAAGAGAGGAGGTGCCTACAGTGGAGTTGTCATTGTAGATCAGCCGCTTTCACCAGAAGCAAGGGCTAGAATCGAGCTAGTTGAGCACCTTAATGGTGGTACACCTGGGACTGTCACGATTGTAGGAAGGCGTCATGCTATTGATGAGAGTCAGCCATATGGGGAGTCACAGTAGCAATAGCCCTAGCTAGTAGAGCAGACTCAGGAGGATGAGCAGGCTGAGAAGGCCAAGGAGACCGAGCAGGCACCCCAGCCATAGCTACGCCGCTCTAGTCGTACCCGTGTTCCAGTCTCACCGAGGCCGCTGACACAACGGAGGGGATCACGTCCACCGCCTAGACCCCAGGGTCCGCCTCTAGTGACCCACCTTGACTTGAGAGCCACCATGGCCAAGTAGGTTCAGCAGCTAAGGTTTGTAGAGTTTGATGTATGGTTTCCTCCGAGAAGGGATGAGAGAGCATCTGAGGGATTCTACACACCGCTCTAGGAAGATTTCTACAATGCATATCTAAATAGTGGAGCAGTCTTCAGATCTCAGAGAGTCTGCAGCATTGAGGCTATAGCAGCAGCAACTGGAGAGCATATTCGCCCCTACCTTACATATTTGCCAAGGCTGACTGATCTGATTGGATGGATAGGACTATATGTTCCATCATGGGTTCATCAGTTCTATGCTTCTCTCTTTGCTAACCCACACCATAACTTTATTCACTTTGCATTCTGAGGTAGAGATTACAGACTGACAAGTCAGAGGGTCAAGGAGATACTGAGGCTACAGGAGTAGCCAGTCAAGTTACATGAGGTCTATTATGGACAGATAGAGCCTCCTAGGCGTCCTCATGGTGGTTTGGTACCCCCTACAGATCTTGTGTGACACTGCTTCAAGGAGCCTTTTGGCGAGGGCTCACGTAGGAACCCCAGTGATCTTACTTTGACTGCTCGAGTTCTAGAGGCTATTATGAGGAGGACACTACTTCCAAGGATAGGATACCGGGAGGGCCTGACACGTATCTAGTTATGGCTTCTCAATGCCCTAATGCAGCAGATAGTGTTTGATATTTGGGATCTTCTTTTGTCTAAGATGGAGGACACGATAGCTGAGGGCTTCAAGGGTCACAGGCTACTACCCTATGCTCACTGGATCAATTTCATTATCCTTAAGGCAGTGATAGTTAGGTCACCAGAGATGGTTGCAGAGTACAGAGGTGCCACCACCAAGTTTCTTGCTTATAACATGGCATAGAGGATCAGGCATAGCATGCCATAGGCACCCAGTCAGCCTCACCGCCGTCTAGATATACCAGAGTCTGTAGCTTAGCAGGATGAGATCATTAGAGGCATAGCAGCTACTGAGGAGGAGGAGCTTGAGGCACAGCAGGAGGTGAGTGAGCCTAGTGATAGCTTAGATGATGACTACCAGCCTATTCCTCGGATGCCTCCATGCAAACATGATGCAGAGGATGGCAGTTCAAGCTCCGCTCCACCTGCACCGTAGATGGACCCCTCTTTGATTGCTATCCTTGAGCGGATGCAGCAAGATCAGGCTAGATAGGCTCAGGAGACCACTGCCAACTTTGCATAGTTTCAGGATCATCAAGATGAGTTCCAGTGATAGCAGCAGGTCCTCCAGTAGCAGCAGCAGCAGATGCATTAGTAGCAGTTACTCATGCAGCAGTAGCTTTTGGGATTCATGCAGCATGTAGTGACAACCATTGGGGCCCCACAGCCACAGCCTTCACCCCAGATTGGTTAGCCTGCTACCACTATGATGACTCCAGCAGTATAGCCTAGTGGGCTTTAGAGTCAGGGACAGCCTCCAGCTCAGTTTGCTTCTCCCACAGTACAGGTGTCCTAGTGGTTATCCTCGCTAGTGGTAGCCCCGTAGTTCACACCATTTCAGATGGGCTTCACACCGGATCAGTCACCCTCGCTATTTATGCCTAACACATCAGTCTCTAGGAGTCTTGGAGCATCTTTTAGCGAGTTAATAGGGATGCCTACACTACCACATATGCATGCCCTAGGTCCTTCTATAGCAGCTCCCGTCGCCATGACTACTCAGAGGCTCCCTTCTTCTGTTGCATCTTCAAATCCTACGACAGACATACCAGCAGCATCACAGGCTGCACCTACCCTAGCTCAGGCCTAGACCGCTTCAGCGATGCTTCTAGCCACAGAAGGTCAGTCAGTACAGAGCTTAGGGTCAGATGATGATGGCGCCTAGTTCCAGCTTGCTCCTCGTACCTCAGCGCCTGGCTCGTCCGCTACAGCCCTATCGACTGACCCTTAGGTTTTGATGTTTGATGCCAAAGGGGGAGAGGGTTCGAGTATGTAGACTCAGGGGGAGTGACTTTTAGGGGGAGCCTAGTTAGCTATTAGTCTATTATATACATTTGGAGTTTTATTTGTGTGATACACTATTACTATTATGCATTCATGTGTTTACCTTCATGCATTAAACTATATCTATGTGATAGTGATATCTATGTGATTGTGATATATGGCATGTGTGCTCTCTACTTCATAACTATTTATATGTCATATCACTTGTGTTATGCTCATTTGCCTTGCTTCCATGTTTATACTCCGATGCAAATGAGCTTTATTATTTGTACTCATGCTTATTTCATATCCTTTGATTACATTATGTTGACTTGGGTCATATAAGCTTGCCCAACTCTCTTGTTCTTATTGACAAAAGCTTATATGATCCAAGCATGATAAAAACCTCAACCCTTTCACATACTCAAGGTGGTATTGTCATCAATCACCAAAAAGGGGGAGATTGAAGGCCCCTAGTTGGGTTTTGGTGATTAATGACAATACAAGATCACTATGACTAACGTGTGTTTTGCAGAGGCAATTAAGTTAGGTCATAGTAATGGAGATCTATTGGGCAATCAAGGTGGTCATGCCCCTATGATGGAAATCGTTTTAGTTTTCAAAGGATGGACAACAAGGTTAAGGATGACTAGTTCTAAGTGTCGATTGAAGTTGGAGAGACACTTAGAGTAGTTTAGGACTTTGTTTTTCCTTTGGCCATACTATTAAGGGGGGTATGGATGGGTAGCTTGACCTAGATGAGTCTAGTGAGTTAGGTGTGGTGCACACTTGTCAAGACTAGCACTAGGTAGCTCCTACATATGCCTAAGATCCTTTGGAGCAAACTTCATTCATATATGATTGAGAGTTGGAAGTGAATGGAGGGTCAAGTACTGACCAGACGCTAGCTCCGGTGTGACCGAACGCTGGCCGTAGGGTCCGGTCAGTTCATTTGACCAAGGAGATTACATCTAGCGTGACCGAACGCTGAGTGGTCAAGTGACTGGACGCTGAGGTCCAGCGTCCGGTCGACTCTAGTAAGGTTCTAGAAGAGAAAATCTGTCACAGAACCGACCAATTTATAAGAGCACAAGTACAAAAACAATTGCCGAAACGATCAAATTCTCGAACTTGAGCCCATATAAACCCGGTAGTCAACTGAAATCTCGAAGGATTTTAAACCAACTTGCATACAACCAAGATCACAGTAATTCAACATAACATATCATACGTTACAACATTTCGTAGATGTTTGCAAATAGATTACATCATCACAGAGTCATCGTTATTACAAAACCAGTCTTATAAAACATGCGGAAGCAAATAGTTTGACTTACACACCCAAGTTCAAATACAAATACTGGTTCGCTGATCACAACCCACAAAAGCATTCAGATAAGAAAAACAGAGATCATGCCCATGATCTAGTCTTCATCACCCGCCGGGTGGAGACAATATTTATAGAAGCCCTGATATAGGAGGTCATCTGCAACAAGAGGGAATAAACCCTGAGTACAAGAAGGTACTCAGCTAGACTTACCCATCGAAAACCAAAACAAATGACACCAAGGATTATGCATAGCTTAATTTAGTGGATCTGGCTGACACTTTCTTTTTGCAGAAAAGCATAAGTAATAATGATCAACTCTTAACCTGAACTAGCAGTGACTTTTAGCCATTAACCTATCATCTATATTAGCACCTATACTAAGCAATCATTTTATTAGGGTGCAAACATTAATAACCATATCAGGTATACATTGTGGCAACCTTATCATCATCATCCATTTAACCATATCGTTAAATTAATTGAATCTACGTTGCCGCTGCTCAGTCAAGCTCTCACTATCTGGGAGAGACGGTGATTCGAATCGATTCCTATCCAGCTAGAGGGTTATTCCTAACACAAACCCTACTTCCCCCGTCAGGGTCACAAATGAGTCACCTTTGGTACAACTCAGGAGAAAAAATAAAAGAAAAGACATGGGTCTGGGCCGCCCTGCATTCTCAGAGAACCACTCTGCCAGGAAGTGCAGGATTTTAAGCACCTGACTCCCCTTGGACTCATGTCAATGGCTCTCCACACATCCTTACTTCCTCCAAAATGCATCCAACCCCCATGGATCCTGGCCTGAGTTGAGCTACTCAGCTTCGCAGTCGGAACGACTTATCCGGCCAACTAAGTGCTAGGTTGCGTTCAACATGACATGAGGACGTACAGCGTATCGGTCCTTAAACGACGTAGATGGAGTCACTATGTTCAAACCTACACAAGACTCCGCCCGGTCTTAATTCATTATTCACATGGTTTTTTCCACGATAGCAAATATAGCCAACCGTGATCCACCTCATCCTAAAGCTCGTAGGTGATAGGAAATCACCTGACTTCTACCGCACTAAGCATGGCTAAGCATTTAACCCATTCCTAAACTTAAATAGGATTCCAGTGCGATATCTGGACAAGGATGGATATAGAATGCAACAATTGGTTCCAACCAATTCCTATACCTAATGCATCATCAACGAATAAAAGGTACTCAATGTATTTGTAAAAACATGGTGGGCTTAATATGCTCTGGGGCTTGTCTTTCAGGAAAGAGGAAGGATGGTGGTCAGGGCACTTAGGCAACTCCTCCGTGGCGGCTGCTTTGTCGGCTTCCTGCAGCTCGGGCTCCTCTTCCTAGTTGGCTCCCTCGAACTCTAGCAACGTCACTTCCTCCGGCACACCTATTGCATGAATGCACAAGATAAATATCATGGATGCACATGAACGAATGTCAGGGATGCTCGGGGAATGCACATGTTCGCTGTAGTCAGCATATTCCAACTTAAGCCCTATTCAAATCACTTTACTTACCAAGTTGATATAACCTAATGTATAATTGCTCGTCTTCAGTTAATGACCTAGCACCTGCACCTAAGCATATTCTCAAGTTAGGCTAACCCCTAAACAATCAACGAGAACATTGCAACAAGCATACATTCAAGCATTTGTATTTCAACAATTGGAGACTATATAGTGGTACAGTAAACTGGCCATAACTAGAGCTTTATAAACCCAATTGACATGCAACAAGACAATTTGGAAAGCTTATGAATTTGTATACACTTCATTTTCAAACCTCTAAGCATGATTCCAAACTTTACTAGGTTGAATTCTTTAATCTCTTTAATCAACAGAACTCTGTCCTCACAAGACAGAGAGTAAGCAAAACTGGAACCTAACTTTAAACAGCTGTAGTTCCTAAACTACTAGGCCAAATGCCATCAAATTTTTATAGGAGCTAGATACATAAATTATCTACAACTTTTGTATTCATCACATTCACAGCAAACCAAAATATCATGGGGAACTTTATAAAGTCCCCAGGTCTGTCCAGAGGGACATAATGCCAACAAAATAATTATTAACTTATGATGTAAACACATAATTGGATAAAACTAATTCTACTCACTTATTACACATATAACAAGAACACCAGAAAGTAAGGTGTTCATCACCAAAACATTTCTTTTAATACCTTTCTTAATTTATTTAATTAATTAGGGGAAATGGTAAACATATATGAAAACTACACCATCAAATCTACAAAAATTACAGTAGATACTACATGCTCTAAGTAGACTACCATAAAAATTTCACACCATTTGAGCAAGTATAACAGCCTACACAAAAATGATAAGACGTAATGGCTTAAAATGACATATTTAGGAAACCTTAGTGAAAAGTGTCAAGCAACAGATTTCATATTTTTCCTAGCATACTTAAGGTACTAGGATACTACCCACAAAGTTTCATGGTCATAGGATTCCTAGATAATTTACAAAAATTCACACAAGTATCAATCAATGATAAAAGGAAAATCTATAACTCAAAAACCATACATGAAATGACTCTCAAATTTTAACCAGAGCTTCTACTAAGCAAGACTAGCTTACCCACAAAATTTCATAATTTTTGGATCAAAGAAACTCAAGATATGATTTAAACAAGTTTGCATGCATTTAAAAACACATTTCAAGTTCCTATTTAATTCATCCAAAATTTCTACATCATGTGCTCATGTCATATTTTTCTTAAATACTAGACTTCACTGTGAGTCTAACAAATTTTGAATCACACCATTTGGATCTACACATTGGGAGTTACAAAATTCACAAAATAGCATTCAAAACTGGAAATTTGAACTAGCTTTTGAACAAACAGTCACTGACGCGTGGGACCTGTGGGTTATGGGCCCACTTGTCAGCAATACAGAACAAGGGAGGCAACGCTCGATGGCGCGGCGGTGGTCTAGCTCACCAACGGCGAGGACTCCGGCGACACCAAGGCCACCTACGTGCTCTACGTGATGAGGGGAACCGATTGGTGCTACCGGTGATGGCGGAGGTGGCTCGTCGCCGGTGATGGCGGCACGACAAAGCTTCGGTGCGAGGTGCTGGCGATGGCGAGCCGTGGCTGCCTCAACCGAGCTCGGTATGAGCTTCAGGAGGTCACTACGGTGCTACCCAAGCAAAGAGAGGAGGATGAGAAGGTTCCTAGCTACCTCGACCACGGCGGCCTCAACTCCGGCGAGGTCATGCTCATGGCGGCGGTGGTGGGAAACAGCCAATGTGCCCTTACCAAGACTCAATCGGCTCGGCTAAGAGGTGAAGGAGGTAGAGGAGGACACGGCAGAGCTATTGATGAGTTGGCAGTCGTGTTTTTGCGGCGGCGAGCGAGCTAGGCGACGGCGCGTCTTTGTCGGCAATGGCATAGCTGCTGCGGCTATTGCTTCGGTGCGGCTACCGAGCGGAGGAAGTGAAGGAGGAGGCAGAGCACGTGCGGAGGGTAGCAGGGCGTCCTCCACTTCAAGCCGGCCAGTGCGCGGTGCGGTCAGGCCAAGCCAGGCGTGTGGCGGCCACGCGGCGGCCACCTTCTGGCCTCGGTCGGCCATGACCGGCCTGAACTTTGCATTTCAGAGTTCAACGATCCCGACTGACAGGCGAAGTTTGACAGTGATTGACTCCTAATCTGTGTTGATATAGCTCAAGGTATAATTGACAAAGTTGAACATCTACATGTGAACTACAACTTTTACAATTGGAGCTCAAGCTGGTTCAGTTTGGTTAGGGAGATACACTACGCTAAACATCAGTACATGGAACTGAAACTTGCTTTGTGACTTAGAAAAGTTTTAGAGTTACAAAATAGATTTCAAAACTGATTTGTGGGCCATTTTTGAGCATGTTGTGCATATTTTCATGACTTGGCTTCTAAACAAAGTTTGTTCCTTATAAAATTTGCTACAACTTTGCTTTAGGTTGCTTAGACATGCAAACATCCTAAGCTACACTTTTAAACAGTCAAACAAAAGGGTTTAGAGGTCAAAACAAGTCAAACCACTTTTTGAAATCCTATTTAGGCAACATGATCAATATGAACAATGTTCCAAATGACATTCTAGGTGTCACTAAGTTGTTTCAAAGGATTTTTAGCCACACCACACATTGGTCGCACAAGAATCAAGCATTGTATGTACTGAAACAATGAAAAACACATGAAATGTTACAATTGTTTCATAGTCATGTTTCACATGTTTCATGATCTTGTTGCATAGTATTAACTAACCATATTTCACTAAAGTGAGTTGCACATGCTGCACACTTTTCATTTCATAAAAGAAACAACACACATGAAATATGCAACAAGTTGCAATGTTTCGAAATCATGTATTAGGCAATACAAGCTTATGAATGGATGAATGATGCTCATGTTCATGAAATGCAAGTGCAAATGTGGAAGCCAAACACCTGGGGTGTTACAAAATCTATGACTGGACGCATTTGGTCAGTACTGACCGGACCCTGGGGGTTCAGTGTCCGGTCGAGTATAGTAAAGTTCTAGTGAGGGTTAAATGCAACCGGACATGTCCAGTCAGTGATGATCGGACACTGCTAGCGTCCGGTCAACACTTAATCACTGGTGTGTGGATTGAACTAACCGGAGCGTCCGATCAACATGACTGGAGCGTCCGGTCACCCGTAGAAGCACATAACGGTTCATTTTTCAGCCAGTGTTATAAATAGAACCTCCACTCATGTGTGGGGGTACTTTTGCTCATTCCAACAGCTGAGAAACATGTTTGTGAGTGCCAAGAAGAGCAAGGTCCTAGTGAGGTGATTGAGATTTGAGAATCCAAGAGAGTAGCCTCATTAGTGAAGCAAGAGTAGCAAAGTGTGCATCCACCGTTCTCATTAGGCTTGTTGTGGTCAAGTGAGAGTTCGTGCTTGTTACTCTTGGTGATCACCATCACCTAGATGGCTTGGTAGTGATTAGGAGTTTGGTGATCATCCGACGGAGCTTGTGGACGACCCAACTCAAGTTGTGAGCGGTTGTGGGTGATTCACCGCGATGGAGTGTCAAAGAATCAACCCATAGAGAGCACTTGATCCTTGCGTGGATCAAGGGGGAGCTACACCCTTGCGCAGGTGCTCCAACGAGGACTAGTGGGGAGTGGCGACTCTCAGATACCTCGGCAAAACATCGCCGTGTTTCCTCTCCTCTTTTTACTTTGAGCATCTACTTTGAGCAATTCAATTCTTTTCATTTACATTCCTAGAATTGCCATGCTAGAGTAGGATTGGAACTAGGTTGCTAAACTTTTGTGCGTTAGATCAATAGAAACACTTCTCTAGGCATAAGGGGTTAATTGGGCTAACCATAGGACTTGTTTATTGCGAAGAAATTTAGAATTAGCCCAATTCACCCCCCCCCTCTTGGGCATCTTGATCCTTTCACATGGCAACAATACTAAGCAAAGTGCGAATAGAACTATGCTTAATAACCGGGGAAAAGACATCATTAAAATCAATACCTAGAATCTGGCTATAGCCTTTAGCAACCAACCTTGCTTTATACCTTGCGGGCTCACTTAGAGAAATACACTCCTTTCTTTTGAAAATCCATTTGCAACGGACAAGCTTTTTATCCTTAAGTAATTTTACTAAATCCCAAGTACCATTCTTTTCAAGTGACTCCATCTCAAATTGCATAGCTGTCATCCAATTGTTGCAATCGGCAAAAGTAATAGCCTTGGAATAATTAGAAGGTTCTAAATTACCTTCAATCTCTTCTACAACAATCATAGCGTAAGCAATGTTGCATTCTTCAATATACATTTTAACTAGTTTGGGCTGCCTTCTAGCCTTATTAGTAGTAATAGAATGTTGTGGAGGCTACACAACTAGAGAAGAATGCTCAATCATTTTGAGATTCCTAATGTTTAGGAAGTTTAGCCATCACTATATGAAAAATTGTATGTAACTTAAGAATATAAGAGTAACTCTAGCTGGACCCCCTACTTGACCCCCTACTCTAGATTTGGGGTAGTGGAGGTTGGTAAACATAGTAGTTATAAAGGGTTTGTCACCCACCTACTTACAAGAGGCGATAGGTGAGACAACTAGGGACGAAACCCTATCTGAAGCGGCTACCTTGTTACTGGTCCCTACCTTTTAAGAACTTGCCTACAACACATGGTGGACTACAAAGGCTAGATAGGACTATCACTGCCTGCTAGCTACCACAAACAATCTGTGTGACAAGCGGTGTATACAGGCAAGATATAGTCTAGACACCACGTCTACACTATACTTACTACTCTAGCCTCGGCTAGCTAATTAAGTTCCCTTAGAAAGGCTAGAGCACTCTATTAAAGTAAAGCAGTGTATAGGTAAGATTAGGCTATAGAACTACTAGTAGAGATAGAATATCAAATGCTATAAAGAACTCTAAGGTATTACTTACTAGAAGATAGCATCCGCTAAGGTACACCTTGGAGAATACTCCCGATAGGCCTAGGGCTTTCTCCTTGTTGATGTTTTTTACCGGTAGATATTCGGCTCTTGGAGGAACTCGCTTGATGTAAAGAACAACCACAATTGAGACACAAGATTTGTATTGGTTTGGGCCCTTGGGAAGCGAGTAAAAGCCTTACATCTAGTTGCTATTTGTTTGTACTACGATCTCATCGGATAGCGAGATGGCGATTACAAGATGGCTATGCCTATGAGAGTTTCGATGATTACAACAGGGCAGATAGCTAGCTATTTATATCCGAGGCCTACTTGCCCTACAAGTTACATAGTCGTGACATGATCAGAGTCTTGAAGAGATCTTGTGATATCCTTCCTTGAATAGATGAGTGGTGAACCTTTGGGTCTTCTTCAGTTTGGATTCGGTAGCCAGCATATCTGGTAGTCAGGAATCCTAGGAGTATGGCACCGTTAGTAGCTCCCAAACTTGTTGGCTAAGTGAGACTCGGTAACCTTCCCATACTTAGGCCTTCCAGGGATGTTCAGAATTGGGACTTTATTAGAAAGGTCCAACTTGTACCCATGGTCAGGTAGAAGTTACGGGGTCACATAGTTGGGTGATAAGTTGTTGAATAGAATAAGCCATACTTCTGGAGTCATCTTGTCTTGTCAACACGGTCTCCATCTAAGTTAGGTGATGCTTGTCAGGCACTCAAGTGGTCGTGCTGGCTCGACTTTCAAGGATTACGTGTGCTTTGAGATTAATGTGTCGCTTTGGTTCGTGGGCAACGATTGGCTTGCCCTCCTAATCACTCTAGCCTTGGCTTTATAAGCAAGCATCTGAGTGCTAGGTTTAGATCCACTTAGCATCTCCATTTTTGCAATCATGAGGACAAAAACTGTCGCTCATCACTATAAGATCCCTCGCTTGCGACTCAGGGATTCGCCCGAGCGGTTCACTGAGGCCTAGCCTCCGTTGCCTCCCTTGGTGGCAATGTCTCCAACTCTGGTGTCACCTGCTATGCCTAAACCAACTATGTCCTTAGCCCTGGTGCCCTCCTAGGGGTGGCCATGATCATGAAGAAGGAGAAGGGAGAGGCTTCGTCGAGCATCGAAGAAATTGCTGCCCTGGCCTCAGAGGCACCAGAGTCAAGTGTGTCACTGAAGGGGGTGATCGAGCTTCTCAATGATGAGTCAAAGGATTTGGGTGCCTCCATTGCTGCTGCCGCTAGCGCTAGTCCCTTAGAAGCTAGCCCATCTACTTGCTAGGTCATCACCGTACCTAATACGAGCAGCGATTAGGAACTTGCCCGGATGCTCTTCGTTGAGCTAAACCAGGAGGCCACTAGAATCCCCAGCGATGGGGCCCTAGTGGACCTGGTCAGTGACGATGAGGACATTGTGGAAACTGACGCTGGTGAGGTGAAGAAGAAGGTCATGCCAGGTGATGAGGAGGAGGAGGGCACCATAGTGGACGACGGGCCACCGGAACAGCCGCTGCGCCATCTAGTTCTCCACCAAGCGCCTAAGGTCGATGGCGGTCACCTTGGTAAGGTCGTTCTATCCCTGTTCTACAAGGAACTCATCATCCTTGTGGATCAAGATTTATTCAGGCCTGGCTCGGTGATCAGTCTAGGAATAATTAGTTAGGGTTATAGAATTCCCCTTTGTAAATTCGTGTTTCCATGAAGTTTAATAATGAAAATGCTTTATCGGTCTATTTTTGCAGTTTTAATATGCTAATACACAATGTGCATAGGAATAGGCCGATAACTCCATTTTGATTCCAGCAATTTGGTGTGTTCATGAGTCATTCTGCCTGTCCCAAGCTGATCAGACTTTTAGCACTTGCTCATTTGCCAACCAAATATAAGGAAATATTTAACTAGATTTCTCTTTTAAGAAAGGAAATATCTTAAACAAAATGTAAATAGAAACTAACCGAGAGATAATACCGGGTGCGTGAATCAAGGCGCGCACTACGGCTGCCAAGCGGCTTTTTGGGAATCGTGTGGGCTGTGCGGCCATTTAACCCCTCATTTTGCCTCGGTGGCAACCACTGCTACACCTTTTTGCATTGTCACATCCGCTCACTGCCCTCTTCTCGGTCTTGTGTTCTTCATCTTCCTTGCACCGCCATGGCCTCTGTCCAATAGCAATCTGAGGGTTCCATGAGTGCTTCAAGCCAAATGAGTGCCAAGAAGTCACAGTCTTCCTAGCCATCCAAGGTCACGGAGCCCAATGGATACTGGAAGACGTCGACCACGAAGGTGAAAGAACTAAAGAAACTGAGGGAGTGAGGCTTGCTACTAGATCCATAGATCTATGAATGGATCACCACTGAAGGTCAGGACCATCCCACTCCTGATACCCATCAAGTTGCGGTATTCATTGCGCATTTCAAATGTGGTTTCAGGGTTTTTTCGTCTAAGTTCCTAGAATGGATCTATAGACATTATGGGAAAGAGGTTGTACATTTGTTGCCGAACGCTATGGCAATGCTTAGCATTATTGCCTTCTTATGCGAGGCATGGCTTGGGGTTAAACCGTATCTAGACCTATGGTGCAACTTTTATTTTGTGGCTTATTATTCCAAGAACTTGGCCATCGGGTCGGTCAGTTTTTCCTAGAGGAAGGGAAGTGACTATATAGTATTCCCAATCAAGACCTCTTGGAAGGGATATCAGAAAAAAAAATAGTTTACATCCAAATCCATGAAGAGAGCCCAATCAAGGGCAGGGCACTGATGCCCATGACCAATGAAAGGTGGAGATCAATCCATCCCATCACCAAGAGGATGCAAAAGCATATTGCGCATATTCAGGGGCTCTAGGTAGCCAGGCTTACTACGACGCATGTGGATGGAACCTTTGTCAGGTGGAGGATTGGTCCCTTGAAGAGTCAGGAGCCGGCCTACACCTATAAAGGGATCCTTGACCTAAACAGGGAATCAGTCGAAGGTATGGGCCCTTATCCCAAGTTTTCCCATGCTCGGGTATTTTATTCATGTCTTTTTATCTAAATCCTATTTTGCCATGTTGTGTTAGAAGTGTCTGATGGAGAGATCACCTAGCGGGTGAAAGATATCCTCAATGTAGATCGGGTAGACTAGACTAGTGTCCCTTTGTCGTATAACGCCGAGAATCCTCCCCCTAATGTAAGGCAGGATCTTTATTGACTTGCTTCTTCAATAGTGTTGGTGCTTAATCACCATGGCTTCACATGATAACGTCCCCTTGGGCCCTGTTACTAGGGCCATGGACATCGATAGTGATGATGATGATGATGATCCTCAGCAACCGGTGGCTAGCCTAATCTCGAAAGGTGAATCAACTTGGGCACGTGTAGGCTGAGCTATTATGCCTACCCCTAAGCCAGGCTTGGGGATGCAGCAAAAGGAAGTGCCCAATAAAGCAAAAGCTGAAGTGGGTGAAACCAAGGCAGGACCAACCCTCGAGCCTGCTTGGGTCATTGAAAAGAGGAAGACCAGATCACACAAAAGCGAGGAAGAACTCGAGCTGCCTACCTCCAAGAGAAGTTGAGGTAAGTCCAAGAGTCCCCCTTCAGTTACTAGTGCTAGTGAAGATCGGCCGGCAATGCCATGGGAGATCGAACAGGAGATACCGCCCTGTTTTGGTGATCAGCTACCACTTCAAGATGTTTTTGATCAATTAATTGGGGTTTTTAGCCATTTGGAAAGCCTTGAACGTGTTCGGGAGGTTTGTACTCAAGAGAAAGCTATAACCCCACCAGCGACCAAACTGATGACTCAATGACCGAAGAAGCTGAGATGCTTGATCCTGCTCGATCTGTAAGTCATTGGCTGGTGGATTTGGTTGTAGCTTTCCTAAGTTTCTCCTTGACATTAAATTGCTATTTTGTAGGAATGCTAAAACTCCTAAAGGCTCAAGAGAGACTGTTGCTGAAGAGCTTGGTGCTTCCCTGACCTTTGAGATATTGAACTTGGCCTTAAGAACCACCATCTAGGCTCAGGGGGGTGAAGCTATGCTCCTAGAGAAGAATCCCTCCTGTATGCAAACACTTATCCAGGAGATGCAATTCTTTTGGGACCTCTAGGAATGGGATCACAAAAAGGCTGAGCAGATTGACTTAGACAATGTTAAGCTATGATAGGAGGTGTATGGTGATGAGGACATGACACCCATGCATATGACCATGTTTGGCACATGGGATAGAGGGGAAGGAGGCCAGCAAGGGTGTCCAAGTCAAGAAGGAGGCCTGAGGCTAATTCTGTTCGAGTCCCCAAGGTGGAGGCCCAAAACAACTCAAGTTCGAGTCTGCCTCGGAATCCAGGACTAGTCTGCCTTAAATTGGTCACCCAGAATGCATCCGGACTCTGTTTTTTATGATCCACATATGGATGGAAAGATAATTTGATAAGGAAGCCAATCCAAGTAGTTGCACATCAAAATCTCTTCGGAATCAACAGGAATCATCAAAACAAGTCAGCATCCAGAATCTGCCAGGGTGTTGCGACACCATCTTTTGGTCTGTTGGACCAATGATCGAGTTTGGGCCCATTAGGGGTGCATCCAGGGGTCTTGCACGACCCTAGAGTCTTCATAAATAGCCACCACCCCTCCCTTAGGGTTCAGGTTTTGCTTAGATTATTCTGTCAAGAACAGTTTCTTCGTTCATCGGTTTGTGAGACCCCAACTTCGTGAGTTTAATCATTCATCTACAATTTGGTTGCATTCTTTTTTGTTCTTGCTTGTGTTCTTCGTTGCGCAGGCAGGGATTAGCCTTCTTGGCGAGGTCAACCTGGTCCATGACTCAGTTGATAACCAGAGGAGCTATGGTGCTAAGATTGCAGGGTTCGATCTTTCGATCTAAAGCCAGATCGGTGTGTCATTCTCCGCCACAACGATACGGTTGATAACTAGAGGAGCTGTGGTGCTAAGATTGTAGGGTTTGATCTTTCGATCTGAAGCTGGATCGGTGTGTCATTCTCCACCACAACGATAGTTATCATCACCTGATGGAAGATCGGGATCCCTGTCTCCATTAAGTGGTAATCAGAGCTAAGGTATACCATCAGGTTCACTTTTATTCCCTAGTTTTGAGTGTTTTGCATTCGTCCCATAGTCCAGTGCCATACTCGTTTTTCCTGTCCTAGAACCTTCCACGCCATAGCCTTTGCATTTTTTTAGTTTCAGAGTCCATCGTGTTGAGTTTGTGTCCTAGTCAAGGTCTTGTTGCTGGTTAGGTCATGTTAGAGTCTAGTTCGTGTGTTTTCCCCCATCGTTTCCATCAAATCTTGGATGTTGTGATCAACTTTGCACATATTGTTCCCGTTTTGTCCTCTAATTCAGAGCCAATTCTTAAAACTGGTCTATTTTTCGCATGCGAACTCCGTTTTCGACGTTCCATATATGCAAATCGATCAGAAAAAATTTTTGGATCCATCCATCCCCAGTTTCGTTGGGGTTCGAAATTTTTAGATTGGTCAAAAAGTGGTCACAAGATCCTCTTTTTGTGGTCACAAGGCTTTTATCGATTTTGATCCAGTTTTCTAAAAATTCCATAGGCCACGTCTTTCACTTGTTTGAGATCATATTTTCTGTGGTTACTTCTTTTGTGCTCCTAAGTAAAGGAAAATATCAAAAAAATAAAATAAAAAAGTCAAAATTTCCCAAAAAAACAACGACAGCCCAAAAAATAGAAAAAAAGAGAGGAGCAAAAGAGGAACAATATTTAGAGGAGCACATAGAAAAGACCAAAGTGAGCTGTGTTAGCGTGTGTTATCTGATTTCTTGTTTGTGTTGCTGTCTCCATCCACCATACTTGTTTTTCTCACACCTATCACCTTGCTATCCACCATACTTTGGTCACACACCTAGTACTTGCAACACTTTAGACCAGCAACGAGAACAAGTACTTTGGACTATAATTTAGCATTACTTTCTGTTACTGACTTGTGTGCCAGATATACATATTACTCTTTGTTTGTCTTCCAAGCTCCACAAATTCTTTAGATCAGTACAGAAAAAGGGCTTTGCAATCTCGGTACCACTGCCTCACAAGTATCACAAACCAGCCGTCGGTTGTACCGCTACTGCTTGCGTTGGTAAGAACTTTGTAAGAGCTTGGTAAGACGCTTCCACTTGCTATGAAAAGTGACACCACTCCAACCACGTAGTCATTTGGTAGGGATAACTTTCACCATTTGTTCCTTGTTTTTGTGTTTACAATGACAGGTTGTTCGTATCCACCGACTTATGATGGTATAGGTGCTGATGAGTACATGGAGTAGGAAATTGCCATCGATAACATATTTGCTACTCGCTTTATGTGTCTAAGGAGGAAGGTAAAAAATGTAGCTAGTGTTTTGTGACATTCTGCTTTATCTTGGTGGGAGTCTTTAGATCCTTCTGATAAACCTCAAACTTGGAATGATATGAAACTTCTTATGCGAGAAACCTTTGTTAATCCACCTCCTATTTTGACTTCGTATGCTGAGGTGCACCATTTAGAGGAAGAATCTATTGTTATTCCTCTTGCTGTGACTAACCTTCTGCAGAATAATGTACATAAGCGAGAGGATGACGTGGAAGAAAATGAGGAGCTCATAACCTCATATGCAAATTCAGAACCATCACTTCACCATGCACCTATTACTCCTACTGAGAACATAGGTAATGCTCATGGTCCTACACTCACGAAAGGTGAAAATTGTCTTAATGTACTAAATTTTTCCACAAACCATGTTGTCATAGAGCAATTGTTAGTGGAACCCTCTCTTGATTTATCTCTGTTCCATGATAATTTGCTTGATGTTCTTTGTCACAAAGATGAATTGGTTGAAGATGCTTCAATTTTACATGTTTTGGAACCAGTGACTTGTGCTAAAAATAAACATGTTATTCATATTGCTACTAAAATTAATGAGTTCAAACTGTTGTCTTCTTTACATACTTTGGGTTACATTGAATTTAATGTGTTGTGTAACCTAGATTGTTTGGAAGAGAGCCTTTTTAAATATGCTGATTTGCCTTGGTTTTCTAAACACACATATCATGTTATTGGCAGATATAACAACAAGGGACAATATATGATACATCAAGTATACATTCATAATAATATGAATTCTCTTTTTGTTGTACAAGATTATGATCGTTTAGAGGACAGCCATAATAATACAAATATTTTCTCATGTTCCTTAAAGAAACAAGTTCACTTCCAAGAAGGGGAGCATTGTTGGTTGCTACCCATGTCTGCTCGACCATCTATTCCTGCATTGTCTTTGGTTAGTTCTAATCTTTTATAGGATAGTGTTGACATACATCGTGTGCATTCAGATCATGGAGTCTACATGCTTGCAGAAATTTTTATGCGAGATGACATGCTAGAAACTTGGAAACATGGTCACGTTCCTTCTCACAATTATTTCAGTTTTCTTTGTCCTCGCAACCCCATTCTCCTTTATTTTGTGCGGGATCAGTTTCAAACACAATCGATGCCGAGGACGGCTTTTCATCAAGAAGGGGAGGATGATGAGGACATGACACCCATGCATATGACCATGTTTGGCACATGGGATAGAGGGGAAGGAGGCCAGCAAGGGTGTCCAAGTCAAGAAGGAGGCCCGAGGCTAATTCGGTTCGAGTCCCCGAGGTGGAGGCCCAAAACAACTCAAGTTCGAGACTGCCTCGGAATTTAGGACCAGTCTGCCTTAAACTGGTCACCCAGGACGCATCCGGACTCCATTTTTGGTGATCCACATATGGATGGAAATATAATTTGATAAGGAAGCCAATCCAAGTAGTTTCACATCAAAACCTCTTCGGAATCAATGGGAATCGTTGAAACAAGTCAGCATCCAGAATCTGCCAGGTGCTATGACACCGTCTTTTGGTCCATTGGACCATGTATCGAGTTTGGGCCCATTAGGGGTGCATCCAGGGGTCTTGCACGACCATAGAGTCTTCATAAATAGCCACCGCCCCTCCCTTAGGGTTTGGGTTTTGCTTAGATTATTCTGTCAAGAATAGTTTCACCGTTCATCAGTTTGTGAGACGCCAACTTTGTGAGTTTAATCATTCATCTGCAATTTGGTTGTGTTCTTTCTTGTTCTTACTTGTGTTCTTCGTTGCATAGGCAGGGATTAGCCTTCTTGGCAAGGTCAACCTGGTCCATGACTCGGTTGATAACTAGAGGAGCTATCATGCTAAGATTGCAGGATTCGATCTTTCGATCTAAAGCCAGATCGGTGTGTCATTCTCCGCCACAACGATAGTTATCACCACCTGACGGAACCCTTGCTGGCCCCCTTCCCCTCTATCCCATGCGCCAAACATGGTCATATGCATTGGTGCCATGTCCTCATCATATGGTCTTCTAGGGAGTAATGAGGCTAAGCTTTGATGTAGCTTTGAAGTGTGACCTTTGCTATTCGGGTCTTGACTTCTTGTTGTTTTCCTCAGGCCTATGCAAACATATTGATATCCTGATGAGAGAGAAGGTGACTTTGAAGCAATAGGCTGAAGAGTTACAAAAGAAGCTTGAGGCTACCGAGGAGCGTTGGGCCGCTATTAAGGAGAAGTTGACCGAGGGAACCATCACTGCATCATCAAGAGCCACTAGCCTGATTTTGACCCGAGCCTTATACTGCAAGGCTACAACTATAGCCAACCAGGTGATGCTCAAAAACTGCTTGAAGGGGTCTAGCCCATGGTCATAGCTTTTGTCGAGAAACTCGGTCTGTCTGTTAATGATGATGATGATGATGGTGAGTGAACCCCGATTTTGCATCAATCATCATGCTCTAGATACTACTTAAACATTAGCCCTACCTTAAGACAATTTGTAATGTTAGCACATTATCGTTGCTTGTCCTTTAAGCCATTTAGTTTATCTGTGATTTTCTTTATTGGGTTGCTATGTGCTATATTCACATTGATCATAGGATTATAGTAGCTGAGACTCGAGTGATCTGTAATACTGCTTCTCCTAGCAATTGTGAGTGTTCTAGGATTTTAGTTTTGCACAACTAGAAAATTTGAGACTAGTGGGGATGTATGTGTAGTAGCCCCTGACTCTTTATTTGAATAAGAGATTTAATTAGATGAAGAATAGAGACAAAGTAGAACACATCATAGTATGCTTACCCTTTATGTGGACAATTGATCAATGTCCTAGATAAAGAGTGGCTATCTATTTTGAATGATTATCATTTTATGGTAGCCCCTGAGCCTCTAAAAAGGATCATACGATGTTACTGGAAGGCTCCAACCCCCGAGCATGTTTAGGTCAGGGAGAAGGATGTGAAGCCATTACAAAGAGCTGATAAATTTGGGGGAAATGAGTTATTTTTAACTTAGTCTTTATTCGAATAATCCCCGATCAGTCTTTTTGATTGTCTGTATAAAGGCCCCTGCCCAAGGATGACAATGTTTCTGTGTGGTTTTAAAGACAAGTATAGTACTTTTGTGACAATGGTTTCATATACATGAACCACTAGAGATCAAGCACTGCATAGGGTGCGATGAACCACTTATGACCATGCTTGTGGAAAAATTTACAAGCTCCTAGATTAGTTGAAGTTGAGTGCTCCATCGAGTACAATGTTCCTTCTTATGATTGGACTTCATTTTAAATGAGTACTTGGATCATTTGAGGTCAAGCACTCTATCAAGTCTTTGGGACCTCACATGATGGTACTTTGAAATTGGATGAGTACTTTGATCATTTGAGGTCAAGCACTCCATTGAGCGCAATGGACCCTTGCATGATGTGTACTTTGGGGTTAATGAGCATTTCAATCATGTGAGGTCAAGAACTCTGTCAAGCCTTTGGCCCCTCACATGATTGATTGCTTTGAACTATACTTTGGACTCATTTGAGATCAAGTGTAGCCTGTTGCACTGAAGGGTTCTCTCATGATCAAGTACTGTAGAAATTAGAATATATGTCATAGAAGTACTTTTTTAATTTGTTGTTCTTCCTCTTTGACTTGGATTTTGCTGCACCCTATTTACTTGAACATAGCGCCCATACATAAGACTTTGACATCATGATGGTGCAACTTGTATGGTATGGAGTTGTGCCATATGTCATTGTTTTCTTAACAATATTTGGGCATATCATACGAGTACTCGAGTCATAGGAGGAAAACAAATATGTTTTGGAACGTAATGCTCTATACATGATACTAAAGTATTTGTATAGTATATAGGTAGATCTAGCCATGAATTGACATAGACTAGATAATAAGTTAATGAAAGAAGGATTTTGAATCATGTACCTTGACCTTTATAACTTAGGGGGATGGATGTCCCATTTACGACGGCGTCCATCAAATGTTGTCTGCTTTTGCCATAACTGCACGGTTGTTTGCTAGGATTCACTGGTGCATAGCTATGAACACCTTGGCATGGATGGCCTCCAGCTGCTCTTGTAGTCCTACTAACATTGCCTGATCATCCACTCTTGCCTCTTGGGCGACAGCTCTTTGCTAATCAACTTGCTCCATTTGGGTGTGGAGATTTCCTAGAGCTACTTATGCTTGATCAGTTTCCCATCGAGCCTCACTTGCTGCCTTTTTGTGCTTGTGCACATGCTTCTTTAGCTTATGCTATGCAGCTTCAGCTCTCATGAGCTTATCCATGCAAGTAGTATAGGACACCTGCCAGAAGTCCCTGGTGTCCTGATGAGTATAAAATATCTTCATCACTGCAAACATAGCGGGACTAGAACTGTCTGCCCTCTCATCTTGATCTTAGATCAATGCATTGTTATTGCGCTATGCCCACACTATCATGGATGGATCCACTCAAGGAAAAGTACTAGCGGCACTACCGGTAAGCTCATCCCCATGCTGCTGATAAATTTGACTCAGCACCTCAAAGGCTACTACTTGGGCAACCTCCCAAGGAGTTCTTCCTTTGGATTCCACCTTCCATTATTGTCAGAAGGGTGCTTGGTTATGAGCTGGTATGGTCAGTTGTACTTCATACCATGGTTGTCCCTCCAGGTATATTTCATTCCAGTAATAGAGAGGCGGTTCGTAATACCCCGCATAATGTAAGACTCTCCAAAGTAGGGCTCAGTAACTCCTATTGTACAGCCATTACTCTAGATTTTTCTCCACGATTTGGTTTCTCCAAGGTTTCCACTTGTGGCTCAGGGACTGCATCATCACTATGACTTGGTTCCTCACCACATTGGGGACTTTCTTCTGGTTACTATTGTTTCTGACCCTGGCACCATGTGACCACGTCACCTACTGTTAGGCTCAGGGACTAAGTGGGCACACTTCACCTTGTAGTGAATGTGCTTTTCTCATTTCAAGGCTCTACCTGGGGACTAGCTACCTTCTCGGTTGGTCTTCTACTTACAATGAAGGGTTCATGTTGAGCAAAGGTCAAGAAAATACCTCAATCGGTCTAAAACTCTAATTTAAGATTTACTATGATGCTTTTTTGACCTATGTTGACCAATCACTTACAGTGCTTGCATAGAGTTGCACCTTAAATAAAAGTTGAAGTTTGAGTGGAGTAGAACAAACTTTGTTTTTGGATCAAGAGCCAGATCAGCTTGGAACTAAGTCAAACAGAGGCTTGAAGATTGAATCAGCTGTTGTCTTAGGCTCTCGGTAATTTTTTCTAAGTCCTTGAAGTGACAGTAGTAAGTTAACTTCTTTGCAACATTTTATCATCCAAATTCATGTGGTAGCTCAATTGGATTCCTTAAGATGAGTTGAAGTACTTTTCATGGTGAAAACAATAGATCAAGTCTCTCAAATTTGGAGTTCATTTGGATCTTCAAAAATAGTTTCCAAAACAGCAAAAGTTTACTTTATTGCTTAACTGACATTGACATGTCGGCATTCCGTGTTCTCCAAAATTTGTTAAGAAACTTGATTTGGTAACAAAATAAAAGTTGGAGTATACATGATGGGGAAGAGCATGTATAAAGATGGCACTCGTTTGACTTTATTTTGACCATCAATTTGGATTTTTGTTTGTTGCTGTCAATATGTTGACACTATCACTGTGGAGCTTAATTACCTACTAATCCATAGCTCTAATGGTCCTACTCCCTAAATACAAGTCGAAGACAATTAGGAGAGGAATAACTTTGTTTAAAGGCCCATAGCCCAGTTCAAAGCAGAGCCGGCCCAAAAATGGCATCCAAGTCGGGCACCACGATGCACACCACGTGTTCATGGTTATGCCTCGTGGTGACCATGCGCTAGCCATGCCCCCACCATGGTTGTTGTGTGTCCCCTTCCTCTGCCAGTGCCGCTGCTGATGAGGAGAGCTCGAGCGCACTCCTCCCCATCCCTTACTTGCCTCTCCACTCTCCCTTGGCCTCGCTTCGCTCTCCCTCGCTCTCTGGCCACTCTAGAGCGGAGCCACCATGGACGCTGCCGCTGAGCTCCATGGCCACCACCCCTCACTCATCCTTCGAGCCCCCTCTATCTCTCCTATGCACCATGGCACCTTCAATGTCGTGCACCGCTCCTTCTAGCCAGAGGCAGCCAGCTATTGCCGCCCTCGGGCCACCACCAGCGCACTGTGCCCCTCATGGCTACTCGCTCGTAGGTGGCCAAGCCACCTAGGGCTGCCTCAAGCCAAGCCGAGTAGTCCCATGGATGCTAGTGGACCTGTTGGTGCCCGTGCTGCCCTTCTCTGTAGTCGTGGCCCTCCTCCGGCTAGATTCCGGCCTCCCCATCGACCCTCCCCTACTCTCTGTTGGTAGGAAGAAGAAGAGGGACCTCGCACTCAAATAATGGAAAAGGAAGGGGCTAAGTGCATAAATCATGACTCATTTGAATAGTGCAGCAGACTGTGGGTTGATTTAGGAAAAACTCAGGGGCCTCGATGCAATTGTGTTTTTCTTTATTGCAATTATTTAGCTGAAATTTGGAAAATCATAATAATTAGTAGAAAAATTGTAAAATAACAAATGTTGAATTTTGGAATCCTTGTGAAATTATATATGCAATGGATCTATAATATGGCATGCTTTAGTTTAAACTTTTTGCTGTGAAAATCAATTTATGCAGTTAGGTTTTTAATACTAGTTATGTCTTGTCTTTTTCATAATGGCAATTGTATTGCTCAAATAAATGTGAAATTTTTATGGAACGCTACTCAAGTGATGGTTGATGTCTAGTGAAAAGTTCAGGAGTTTAGTCTTGATAGTTTAAGATCTACAAAAATAACAAATGTCCTATGTTGCTTTGCTCCTATTCTGAATAGGCCAGAATGTTTGTGTTAATTTGGCTTAGCTAAGTTATGAATCATGCCTTGATGATAATAAATGAGTTGTAGTACTTTTCATAAGATTTTCAAAAAGATACATCACATAATTTTTGGTTAAGTAGATTTTTAGTTATAGTTGCTTAAATTTCTGTGGTTGTTTCGGCCCAAACCCAGATAGGGTTGCCTTGTTGGTACTGTGGGGCCTTTTTAGTAGTAGAATTGGCTCTAGGTGTTTATAACAAAGTTGTTTAGAATTTGCTAATATTTCTAAAAAGTCTAGAACCACATTTATTGGACATGTAGAACTCTAGTTATAGCTGTTTAAAGTGGCATATCAGATTCTGTCCATGTTTTGGATAGAGATGCATTCATTGGGTTAATTGACCTTGTTAGCTGTAGAATCATCTTAAGATAATAATAAGAAAGTTGTAGATAACTTCATAATATTTTCAAAAAGTTATGAGTCATGTTTGTTGGAGGTCTCAAACTCCAGTTATGCTTCTCTGAAATTCCTATCAGTTTTCTGTCTATAATTGTACCACTGCTGTTTGGGCTGCATGTGCAGTTTTGATTGTGCAATTATTTTCGTAGTGTAAATGATATTTGTTGTGCTTTTGGTGAATACAAAAGTTGTAGATAATTATAATATATTTCTTGTGTTAAATTTTCATGATCTCGGGTTTGATAGTTTAGGAGTTATGAATTTGACAAATGATCTGTCATGTTTGGTCCATGCTCTGTGCAGATTTGAAGGACTGAATTGTTTGACCTAGTTAAGTATGAAATCATGTCTTAGTGATAATATAAGAGTTATAGTTATTTTCTTAAGCTTTCCAAATAATCTGAGATCACCCCTTTTGGTGTTGTAGAGCTCTAGATATAAGCTTGTGAAGTTGCATGGTAGAATCTATGAAAGTCTGGACAGAGGTGCTCAATTATGCTTGATTAACCTTATTAATTATGGAATCACCTTATGATGATAATAAACATGTTTTAGATAATTTAATAATATTTCTATAAAGCTAAGGTTCATGCTTGTTTGATGTCTATAAGTCCAGTTATGCATTTTTTAAATTACTACTACTTTTTTATCCTAGTTCTGTGTAGATCTTAAACATTGGCATGTTTGACCTGGTTAGCTTTGGAGTAAGCTTTTGGTGATAATGATAATGTTGTAGGAAATTTCATTCGCTTTCCAAAAAGTCTAGGATCACCTTCTTTGGATGTTTGGATCTCCAGTTATGGATAAAACAAGTGATTGTTGTGCTGCTGTCTAGATTTCTATACATGTGCTAGGTGATTGCTTTAGCTTGCTCTTGTTTTGGCTAAACATGTTGGTTAGTTCTTGATCGATGCATGGGTGAAATATCTGAACTTAAGTTCACTTGTGTGACATGCCTAATATGCTTGTTATCCCTCTATAATAGGTTGTGCGATGTTTAGTTAAATAACTCCAGGTGCCTATGTCTTTCATGATCTTAAGTTTGCCTTGAATGCTATTATGTGATGCATCTCATATTACCATTCTTCATATTCATACACTTGCATCTTGCATCTCATCTAGGTATGCTAGAAGAACAACGTGAAGGACGTGATGTTGTCGCCAAACCCAAAGACGGTGTATGGTGGACCTATCCTGAAGATGGAAGGACTAAGCAAGTGCCGAGATGGGAGATACTCACCAAGCGAGTGTCATCTAACAAACACTGACCTAGTGTTGGATCCTAGACAAGCCTCAGAGCATTCTAAGTCTCCTATGTTTTTATAAATATCACTTGAGTTCTTTATGTTTGATGTATTAGGTTATAAGAGTTGATTGGAACCACTTGATGCATAGAACTACCTTGTCCAGAAATATACCTTAAACCCAATGTAGGTCCAGAATCAAATGTATGCTTAGCGATGCTTAGACCGGTAGAAGTCGGGTGATTTCCTGTCACCTACGAGATATAGGTGGATACCAAAGCACGGTTGGCTATATTTGCTATCGTGGAAATAACCATGTGTTAATAATGAATGGAGACCAGGCAGGATGTCGATAGAGAAACAACAAGGCATGGATGTCTTAGGTGTGGATCTATCTCCGTCTATGTCAGTTAAGGACCGATTCGCTATACATCCTCATGTCATATTGAACGCATGCCTATCACTTAGTTGGCCGGATAACTAGTTCCGACCACGAAGCCGAGTAGCTCAACTCAGGTCGGAAGCCGGGAAGTGAAAGTGCGCACTCTGGTGGTAGTAAGGATGTGCAGGGAGCCATTGGCGTAAGTCTGAGGGTAGATTGATGTCCTAGCAGAGTGGATTCCTTGAGAGTGCGACGCTGCTCGGGCCTGTGAATTTAGTTCCTGAGTGGTACCAAAGGTGACCTAAGACAACCTTGGCGCATGTATGTTTGGGTTTGTATTAGGAATAATTCCCTAGCTAGGTAGGAATCGATTTGAATCATCATCTCTCCCAGATAGTGAGAAGTTGACTGAGCAGCGGCAACGTAGAGTAACTTAATGGAAACTGAATGGTTATGATGATGATACTCACATTACTACACTAGCTATGGTTACTATTGCCTATTACTAAATGATATTCCACATGTTTAGCATAGGTTAGTTGCTAATCTAAAGATGAATAGCTATAATTAACTTGGTTACCGAATTGTAAAATGTATAGCTCAACTAGTGGCTTTTATGCAAAATTTTGTCAAGCTAGCTCCACCTATAAAGCCTTGCATACTCTTTGGTGTCACTTTATTTCTAGTTTATGACGGGTAAGTCTTGTTGAGTACATTCGAGTACTCAGGGTTTATCCCACCATGTTGTAGGTGAAGTTCTCGGCCTACTAAAGATGGTGGCTAACCACTGATGGGCTCGGTGACTCTATATTTATTTCTCATCTATATGCTTTTATCAGAGGATGTCACTTATGCTAGCAATGTACTTAGAACTTATGTTAATGTAATCATTTGAAAGCTATGTTGTTTTCACTAATCAGTTTTGAAACCCAAACTTGTACTATTATTTGTGAACCTATTTGTAATATTATTTCTGCTGCAACTATGCATATGTGATGTGTATTTGCTTAATCATGCAATCTTGGTTGTGATATTGATTTATCAAGGTCCTTCATGACACTCGACGGACTACTGGGTATATATAAGTAAAAGTATGAGCATGTCAACATGTTAGCGGGGACAACCATACTTGATCTTGTATAAATTGGGCGCATCTGTCATAGAAAGGTACTTTGCTCAACCAGAATTCACACTTGCTAAACTTGGCATATAACTTATGTTCCCTCAATCTGGACAAAACAACTCTTAGATGCTCTACATGATCTGCCTCATTCTTTGAATAAATCAAGATATCATCGATAAACACAACCACAAACTTGTCGAGCTCGGGCATGAATACCTAATTCATCAAGTACATGAAGTAGGTAGGAGCATTTATCAGTCCAAAAGACATGAACAAATACTCATATAAGCCATACCTAGTGGAGAAAGTTGTTTTAGGTATATCCTCTGGCCTGATCTTAATCTAATGATAGCCTGACCTCAAGTCAATCTTGGAGAATACCTTTGCTTTTGCCAACTGATCGAACAAGATATCGATATGAGGCAAAGGATACTTGTTCTTAATGGTCACAGCATTAAGCGGCCTATAATCCACACACATTCTCAAAGACTTGTCCTTCTTCTTTATAAACAAGGTTGGACATCCCCATGGAGATGAACTAGGTTGAATGAGACCTTTGTCCAATAGTTCTTGTAACTGAATTTTAAGTTTAGCTAACTCATTCGGTGGCATCCTATAGCGTCTTCTTGAGATAGGTGCCGTACCTGGCACTAACTCAATCTTAAATTCCACATCCCTATCAGGCAGTAAACCTAGTAACTCATCTGGAAATACATCTGGAAACTCAAAAACCACTGGAATATCACAAAGGGTAGTGGCTTGGATAGCACAAGACAAGTTTTGGAGATCAAAACTTTAGGGAAGTGGTACAAGAAAAGCATTACCTCCCTTTGGTTCTCTCAACATAATTGTCCGAGTGGAGGTGTCAATGAGAACACCATGGTCACTCATCCATTTCATGCCTAAGATCACATCTATGGCTAATCCAGACAATACTATTAGATCCATCGTATACTCCCTCTCTTGGATAAAGATGAGCACATCCCTAACTATCTGATTTGTAGAGATAGTAGCCCTGACCAAACTTATACTATAATCACCCTTATTTACCTTAATTACTTTCTGATCATACTTAGATACAAATGCTTGGCTCATAAATGAATGAGAAGCTCTAGAATCAAATAAAACAATGGTGGGATGTTTGTTAACAAGAAACATACCAGTTGTGACAACCTCTCCTATAGGAACTTCTTCAACAGCGGTATAATGCATATATCTAGGACGCACTTTAGGATTTACCTGCCTCTGATTTCCCTAGTTTTGATTGATATTCTCCTTAGGATGGGGGCACCCTTTGGACCAATGGCCCAACTAATTATAGTTGAAGCATGGTTGATTGCTCCTAGGTCCTACTAAGCTTCCTTGCCCTCTGTTCCCCTTGGGTAGGGCAATGGTGAATACCTTATGAAACACCTTCTGAGGACAGTTGGCCTAGGCTTTTGGTGGAGGCCTGAACTTGGGCGCTGGCGGTCAAAACTATGGCCTAGCCACCATTGGAGCTCTAGACTAGGAAGACACTAAGGCGCCTGCCTTAGCTACCCTCTTGCGACCTTTTGTTGCCACATGTAGATTGTTCTGGTTCTCTTGAGTCAAGGCATCACTGATGAACTCATTGTATGTGGTGCACCTCGAGTTGGCCAGCATTTTCATAAGCTTAGTGCTAAGGCCTCTCTTGAAGCTTTCAATCTTCTTTTCTTCTGTATCGATGAACCCTGGGGCATAATGGGACAAATTGTTGAATGCATGCATGTACTCTATAAGAGTCTTGGTCCCTTGTGTGAGTCACATGAACTCAGTTGCTTTCATACGCATTAGCCCTAGGGAAATGTGATGTCCCCTAAAGGCTAACTTAAATTGCTCCCATGTGACCTGTGCATTGGTAGGTATGGAGGATAGGAAATGGGTCCACCATATCTCGAATGGTCCCTATAGCTGATGGGACACATATTCTACCTTCTGATGTTTCGTAACCCTCAATAGATAGAACTTTTGCTCAATTGTGTTAAGCCATTCATCTGTCTGAAGCAGTTCTTTGGCCACCTTGAAGATAGGAGGCTTGGTGTCTAAGAAATCCTTGAAAGAGCTATATTGATTCAACTCAGACCCTTGTTGTTGCTAATAGGCGCGAGCAGTGTTCTGTGCAATTAGGTGCAGGGTTTCCTCCATTGTTCTCTGACTACCCAAGAACTATGCGAAGAATTCATTCATAGACGGTGGTGGCGGTGGTGGTAAGTCACCATTGTTGCCACCTTGACCGTTGCCGGCTCTAGCGCAAGTGCGAGTCATCTACAAAGTTGCAACAATAAGTGATTATTAGATTATGTCAGGAGATTGTAGATGAATTTTATAATCATGCCAAACTAAAATTACTGGAGAGAATCTTAAATTCATACAATAAAATAGAGGCATAATAATTCATTCTCGCAACATGATATCACCAATTTGATCGCTTATTGGGCTCGCAGCACGTTAACATGCATGTCATAATCACTAGTAAAACAAAACTGGAATTTCATTGAAGTTCAACCCATCGTGAAACAACATGTAGAGTGCCAATATTACACGGAAGTCACATCACAAGTACCAACTTCAAGCTACAAGTCCATTACACAAATAACCGAGATACATTTAGCGCTCTAACTAGTCACTAGGCGATGCTAATCTTCTGTGTGCTCGCTATCGAGGTTAGAGATAGGATCGTCCTCATCCTCTAGCTCTACTTCTTTTTCCTCCCAACCATCATACTCGACCAACATCTCTAGATCTTCTTCTTCCTCATCAAGGATCGGGTGCAGTTGGTTGTTCAAGAAATGCACCTCATGCTAAAGATCAACCACCAAGTTCTTCGTCTACGCAAGCTACTGGCACAAGTCCCTCTTAACACAGTCTTGTTGTATGCTCAAGACTTAGGTCCTATCTCATTCTGCTTTTGCCATAGCTGCTCGGTTCTTTGCTAGGATCTGCTAGCGCATAGCTATGAATGCCTTGGCACAGGTGGCCTCCCGCTGCTCCCATAGTCCTACTAACATTGCCAGATCATCCACTCCTACCTCTTGGGCGGCAGCTCCCTGCTAATTAACTTGCTCCATTTGGGTGTGGAGATTTCCTAGAGCTACTTATGCTTGATCGGTTTCCCATCGAGCCTCACTTGCTGCCTTTTTGTGCTTGTGACATGCTTCTTTAGCTTACACTGTGCAGCTTTGGCTCTCATGAGCTTATCCATGCAAGTGGTATAGGACTCCTGCTAGAAGTCCCTAGTGTCCTAATGAGTATAAAATATCTTCATCACTGCAAACATGGCGCTCATAGTGGGACAAGAACTGTCTGCCCACTCATCTTGATCTCCGATCAACGCATTGTTATTGCATTATGCCCACACTATCATGGATGGATCCACTCAAGGAAAAGTACTAGCGGCACTGTCAGTAAACTCATCCCCGTGTTGCTGACAAATCTGACTCAGCACCTTAAAGGCTACTACTTGGGCATCCTCCCAAGGAGTTCTTCCTTTGTATTCTGCCTTCCATTCCTACCAGAAGGGTGCTTGGTTATGAGCTAGTATAGTCAGTTGTACTTCATACCATGGTTGTCCCTCTAGGTATACTTCATTCCAATAATAGAGAGGCGGTTCGTAATTCCCCACATAATGCAAGACTCTCCAAAGTAGGGCAGGAGTTACAAACATCAACAGGAAATTCTCACTTCCAGTCGATGCTGCCATCTGTACCAATGACATGTTGCAACTATTGTGAGACAAAGTTATAATGGATAAGAGTTACATAACTGAGTAAGAGATCTATAAGGGGAGGAACAATGCAAGTATGAAATAATGATTTATCATGATGCATGCACGTTCTGTACGTCCTTACAAACCTAGGAAAAATTATTTCTAACAACATACATGGTGGCATACATACGTCCCCTCATATGTAGCATAACTAGTCGGGCTACATGTTTTGCTGTTAGTGTACCTATACAAGAATTTCATTTCAGCCCAACCCCACAAGTATATAAGCAGAATGTAAATCTGGGCTCTAGGTTGCAAGCTACATACTTCCATATATATATACCCATATATATATACTTCTATATCAAAGCTACCTGAAAGTAAATATGTCCTAAATATGCATATACAGTCATATCAAAGCTAACCCACAATTAAATACTTATGTATATATATGAGGCATATATACACTTCAGTATCAAAGCAACTCTCCCCATTAGACTACACGCTCACAACTTGCGGTCATGCCACTGTGATGATGATTGGCATCTTACCTTGGGCGTAGAGGCATTTGATCCATACATTACCACTTAAATGAATGGCATCCATACAATAGCACATCGTATGGATGACAAAAAAGAAAACCCCCAAGTTAGTACTTAATTAGCCACCTGAAGTCCTTAACTGGGCATAAAGGAAGTGATCACTGACACACTTTAGATTCAAACTCTAGGTTTTAAAGCACCTATATATGTAGCTATTAGTTGCTAGAAACTGGTTTTGGAAAACAAAACCTTTGTTTTAAATACACATGTGGCAATTAATGTTGAATCTTGCTCTAATGCCAGATATCGTAGAACCGACCAATTTATAAGAGCACAAGTACAATGGCAGCCTGCAAACAGTCGCACTATCATACTTGAGCCCATATAAATCTGGTAGTCCATCAAGTACCATGATGGGTCTCGATTAACCATCAACATACAACCAAGATCGTACATGATTCAACATACATGTCACATGTTACATAAGGTTCACAAATATAGTTCATTCATCAGAGTGAGAATTAAGGTTATTACAAACCAAGTTCAGTAAATAGTAGTAGAAGCAAATTAAGTTTGAAACCAACATCTACCATCATAGTTCAAATACATAGTGCCAGTTAGTGATCACACTCCCACAAAAGCATACAAGAAGTATTTGTATAGTATATAGGTAGATCTAGCCATGAATTGACATAGACTTGATAATAAGTTAATGAAAGAGAGATTTTCAATCATGTACCTTGACCTTTATAACTTAGGGGGATGGATGTCCCATATACGATGGCATCCATCAAATGTTGTCTTCTAGATTCTAGAGTGACTTCGCACCTTTTTGTTCTTACCGATACTTCTGCTTTTTATTTTTCCCAGAGTGGAACATCGGGACGTGTGTTGATCGGGAGTTTTTGTTTATTTTCTTGCACAATTCTTGCCGAATCATTTTGGTTGAAAATCTTTCAACTTACTTTTTGGCAATATCATAATTGTGTATCAATAGAAATTTTTTGCTAAGACAGCTTTGAACACAAATTCATAATAAGCAAGAACTTAATTTGAAACTAGAAGACATCTTTATTATTATTTAAGAGTGTACACCGAAGGAAATTACAATTGTAGCTTAATCCTTGTAATCGTTGCATATGCTACTTTATCGATCTTCTAAGGGGAGACCTTGAAGACGTAGCGATCTATAGCTGGAGGTTGAATCTACACCATTACTTTTTCCTTTAGCATGGGTCACCTGTCTTCTGGTTGTAGAGTTATTCTTGGGATCAATGTTTCAATGAAGAGGACACTTTTTGTATGAGATCTGTCTTCTTGACTGATTGACTGTTTCATGCATGAGTGTCAGTCTTTTTGCCACGCTGATGGTTCCTAAGAAAAAGTGCTCAATTGACCCTGTCTAGGGGGTTGAGTTGTTTGACTGGTTAGATTTACATTGGGTTTAGACACTTAGCGAATCTAATTTGTAGTTGCTTATAATGGCCTCCTTTGAGTCAAGGAGTAGACCATGGGACTTTCAACTTGCCTTTACTAAGGGTTTGTTCCTCCTAGAAAAAGGTGTTGATTGACCAATATAGCCCTACTCGGGCTATACTAATAACGCTTTGTGTTGTTGAGGCCACCAGACCTTAGAGCCCTTCTTCTTGCCCTCCTAGTTTGCACTCAACATATGGATGCATTGATGGGATTATAAAAGGGGAATTGCTCTATTCTTTCTTTGAGGTAGAAACAGACCTCGGCTGTTCCAGCGTAGATAGTGGCATTGGCAGTATGCAGAAAAGATGGCTCAAAATTATGGGGGCATTTGGGTTTCGACCTGTGTCCAACACTAGAAAATCTGCTGGTACATATGAATGCCCGATGCGTATGAAAACATTATCTACGATTCCTTCAACCCGGTGAGTCGACCAATTTGTAAACCTCAAACTCATGCTTGTGCGTAGTAGGGGCTTGAATTGTAGAACATTATCATAGATTACCTTAGGTACGATGTTTATGCTGGAGCCAATATCGTAGATGATTTCGTCGAACTGTTGCTTGTCGATTGCTATAGAAATAACCATGCGGCTAGGATCTCCTTTCTTGATTGGCATAGAATCATCTATCCAACCCCTCGGACATGGCTTCATGTAGAATCCTAGCTGGGCTATCTCAATGAAGTGTATAGTTTCCAATCTTTCATTGGTACATTGTGATGTGTGGGTCTCTAATTGCTTGGTGTGGATAACCTTCTGATGTTGAGATGTTGCACAGATGTGACAATCTTGCACAAGGTGGACTTCATCCTTTGAATTGTCAAAATCAAGATTGTGCCCGCTATCCTGTTCTATAGAAATTTGACCCGAGGATAGATTGATTGGGACGGTTTTGATCTAGATCGAATCAGGCCCTTGTGCCTTGTCGAGCAGTGAATTGATGTTTTCCTAGTGCTCGAATACCAAACTTCCAAAATGGAAGGTTGGTGGTGTAGCAAAACCGACCAATTTGTAAGAGCACAAGTACAATGGCAGCCCGCAAGTGGTCGCATTGTCATACTTGAGCCCATATAAATCCGGTAGTCCATCGAGTACTGCGATGGGTCTCGATTAAGCATCAACATACAACCAAGATCGTACATGATTCAACATACATGTCACATGTTACATAAGGATTAATAAGAAATGCTTGCCTAGGGCTCACTCCTCATCCACGGCGGGACAGAAGTAGTTCTTGCAATAGCCGTGATAAACTATACCATCTACAACAATGGGAATAAAACCCTGAGTACAAGAAGGTACTCAGCTAGACTTACCCTTCATAAACCAAAAATAATATAACTCCAAAGATTATGCAAGGCTTTATAAGTGTAGGTAGCTTGACAACATTTTGCATAAAAAGCGATTAACTCAGTTGTACAATTATAATTTGGTCATCAAGTTAATTATAGCTATTCATCTCTAGATTAGCGACTAACATGTGCCAAACATGTAGTATATCATTTAGTAGCATACAATAGTAACCATAGCCGGTGTAGTAATTCCATGTTCATCTAAACCATCACATTCCATAACATAGTTACTACGATGTTGGAGCTAGCCAAGTTTCTCACTGTCCAGAAGAGACGACGATTCTAATCGATTTCAACCAGCTAGGAATTTATTCCTAACACAAACCTAGGTAGACCAGATCAATAGTCACCTTTGGTACAACTCAGGTACACATTTCTCAGGTTCGCCTAGCACTGCATAATTAGGGACAATCAGCTGCCAGGACGATCAGGACTACCCTACCCTTGGGTTCACTACTAGCTCCCCGCACATCCTTACTACCATCTAGAGTGTGCACTCTAACAAAACAGGGCCTGACCTAAGTTGAGCTACTTGGCTTTGTGGTCAGAATGGGTTATCCGACCAGCTAAGTGAGAGGCATGCGTTCAATCTTGTCAGAAGTGCCAACAACGGTATAGTCCTTAATTGACACAGACAGAATCACATGAGTCCATCTACACATAGACTCTACCCAGCCTCCATTTACATTATCCCATGGTTCTTTTCCACAATAGCAAATATAGCCAACCGTGCTTTGGTATCCACCTATATCTCGTAGGTGATAGGAAATGACCCAACTTCTATCGGTCTAAGCATGGCTAAGCATATATTTGATCCGAGACTTACATAGGGTTAAAGATATATGTATCTAGACAAGGTAGTTCTATGCATCAAGTATTTTCAATCAACTCTTATAACCTAATGCATCAAACATAAAGGACTCAAGTAATATTTTGTAAAACATAGGATACTTAGAATGCTCTGGGGCTTGCCTTTGAGGAAAGAGGTTGGTTGGTAATCTAGGCACTCAGGGAGATCTTCGTGAGTCTGCTCCTCTTCTCCTAGAGTTGTGGCCTGAGGTGTCTCCTGCTGATCCTCCTCTGCTTCCTCGTTGAACTCTAGGAGAGTTATTTCTTCAGACGATCCTATATGTATGAGCATGAATTAGAATATCATGAATGCATATATGATGATATGTATAATACGATATGATGTGATGAATGAATCCTCCCAAGTGTTTTCAATAGCTTTGCATTAAAGTAATAGCAAGTTGCAACTTATTTTACTTAGTAGGTGCATATCTCTTTTCTAATAACTAAACAAACACTGATGTAAATCATTTTCTAGACTACTAGACAACAACCACTTGTTTTGACCATAATTGGAGTTATACACATCAAAATAATATGGTTCTAGATATTCTGGAAAACTTATGAAATTTCCTACAACTTTATTTTAATACACTTAGTGTGATTCAACAGTTATCTAGGTCAACCATTTCAATCATTCAAATATATGCAGAGAGCAAGCATTCCTGACAGCAGACTTCTAACAGCCATAATTCTTAAACCATAAGGCCGATGGCTATGAAAATTTAACACAAGGTATATTAGTAAGTTATCTACAACTTTGTTATAACAAGCTTTACAGAAACGACCATCATCATCATGAAATTATCAACTCAACCAAAACTATATATGCAGCCATCTAGTTGAATTATAAAGCAATAATTAACTAGTTGCATACAACCAATTGCTTTTAAGCATTATTAATAATACCAACAGATCATATGTTTCACAAGCACCCTTGAAAACATCATGGTTAAACATAACTAACTAATTTTATATTCATTTATTATTTTCCTTAAATAATAGGGTGATTTAAAGGTTAAATAATTCTAGTGCTTAATAAATTCTGATAAAATTACAATAGCCTACAAATGATCTCAATAGTCTACTATACAAATTTCAAGCCATTTGGATAAGTACAACTACCTCTACAAAAATGACAAGTTACATAGGCTTATTTTAGCAAAAATAGTTATCATAGTGAAAAGTGTCAAACAACAGTTTTTATATTTTTCTTACATTCCACCAACATACAAATACTGTGTACAAATTTGTAGGATCATATGTTATGTATTTTTACCCCAATTAATTTCACTAGAAACTAGCAATTAATTAGGATTAAATATGAAGACCATATTCAAAGTACGACTACTGCAAGTTTAGTATTTTTCCTCGCTAGAGCATGTCAACACAAGACCAGCAAAATTTGAATCATAATTTTATCACCTTTCTAACTCAAGTTATGCATTTAACAAGATAGAAACCATTTAAAAAGCATTTATCTAGCTATATTTTATTCTCCTAGAAAAATAAAATAAATAGTGTATCTCATATTTTTATCAAATACTATACTTCAATATGAAATAAAAAAATTTGGTTCACCAAAATTGGACACTCCTAGCTTGAGATATGAATTTTGAAATATGCATTCAAATCTGTGAAATAAATCCAGAAAATCAACATTACACAGGCTGATAGCTGGGGCCCACAGTCAACGGGGACACACGCGTCAGCGACACAAAAATAGAGGACGACGCTGACCGGCGAGAACTCGCCGACGGCGAGGTCTCCGGTGGTAGCGTCTTCACCATTGGACTCTCCTCAACCATGCGCATTGAATGGTAGTTTTGGTTGGCCCGGTGGCTCGCTGGAGCAAGCTCGATGATAGCCATGGCGGACAGCGGAGGTCAGTAGCGGTATGCCAGCCATCTTCGGCTATGGTACTCTCAGGCAAGGATGGCTACTCTATCCTGGTGACCTAGTAGATCTACACAACATAGGTGAGGGCTCAGGGTGGCGTCGGTGAGCTCGGTCGCATGCATGGCCGTGCGGCGGCACACGGAGCACGGTGGTGCTAACGCTGTTCTGGCTAAACGGCGGTGAAAGGCAGGTCTCCATCATGCCACTAGCAAGGTCTAGGGTTACTCAACCTAAGGCACATGAAACAAGAGGGAGATGGTGGACCAACTCGATGGTGGTGAGCTCAAGTGCCACGGCGGCCATGGCGGACATGTGCGGGGCGGCGACTCATTCCGGCGCTGTCACGTGGTGGTGTCATCCCTAATTCTAGCTTAAGCTACTAGACTCTAGCATATTGTTGGACCAAAGAAAATGAAGGCATGCGGTGAGGTGAAATGGTAGGGCCACATCGAGCCACGAGCGCGGCGACGCTCCGGTGATAATGGCGGCTACAGCGAGGCGAAATGCGGCCTTACCCTTGCTCAAATGGTGGTGCTAGCAGGTCGGAAAGGTGGAGGAGGTGGTGGTGGAGCTATGAGCGAGATGGATTGGGTGGTTGTGCGTGAGCTAGGCGGAGGTGCGGCAATGATGGCAGCGTTGCGGTTCCGCACGGATGCGGCGAAGGGGAGGCACAGAGATGGCAAAAGAGCGAGAGTGAGTGAGCATGGTGGGTGCATGGCGCTTAAGGGCATGCTCATGCCAAACTAGCCAGACCAACGCTAGTATACGGCCGCCACATGGCAGCCATGGGCTATGGCTAGTCAGCCACTGCCAGGCGTGCAAGCGCGGGTTTAGGCATTGCCTTCGTTGACTGATAGTGCAAATTAGCGATGCCATAATTCCTAATCCATTCGTCCACTGCAAAAACTTCCTTAATGAAAGTTGTAGAGCTACATGAGATCTCCAACTTTGCTTTAAGAACCATCATATAATTCTCACTAGTTAACAAACTACAATGCTCCAAACTGAGGTACTTTGAAAATGAAAATCGTTTCAACACTTGGAAAATTTTGCAAGTCTCAAAATAGTATTTTGTTGATACTTGTGAGCTATTTTTGAACATGCTATGCACTGAATTAGACCTTGACCCAAAAATAAAAGTTGTTACCTGAGTCAATTAATACAACTTTGCTTAAGGGTGCACTGCCATGCAAATAATCTATGCTATAGTTCAACTTAGGTCAAACATACAACTTGAAAATGAAAGCCTACACTATAACCATGACTTAGAGGCCAAATGGGTCCAAGTCATGAATAGCAAAGTTGTTCCATGTGACATTCTAAACATGTTTAAGGTACTCCTAAGGTCCCATAAACATTTTATACATTGGTCACATGTAAATCCTAGCATATGTAAGCATTAGCATATATATGAATCAACATTTCATGTGACAAAGTATAAGAATGAGATGATATTTCATATGCTCATGTTCATGAATGCTTGGATGATGCTTGTGCTCATGAAATGCAAGTGCAAATTGCAATGCTTAACACAAAGGTGTTACAGGTGGCACATAGCGGGACGTTGACATTGGTCGAGGAAATAGGAGGATTTCTCCTATTGCCTCAGATCTAATGGAGCTTGGCCAGATGGTTGAGTTGAAAGCAATCGGATCTTGGATGCAAGCATTGTTGAAGATCAACATGACCACTCTTTGCATGAAATCCCCCTACCTAGCGCGCCTCTGTCGATGTTTTTACCGGTGGATATTCAGTTCTTGGAGGAACTCGCTTGATGCAAAGAGCAACCACAATTAGGACACAAGATTTATACTAGTTTAGGCCCCTAGAAAGTGAGTAAAAGCCTTACGTCTAGTTGCTACTTGTTTGCATTACGATTTCATTGAATAGCAATTACAAGATGGCTATGCCTATGAGAGTTTCGATGATTACAATAGGGCGGATAGCTAACTATTTATATCTGAGGCCTACTTGCCCTACAAGTTACATAGTCATGACATGATCAGAGTCTTAGAGAGATCTTACGATATCGTTCCTTGAATAGACGAGTCATAAACCTTCGAGTCTTCTACGGTATGGATCTGGTAGCTAGCATATCCGGTAGTCGAGAATCCTAGGAGTATGGCATTGTCACTTTTGAAGACTTCCCTCACTCTCTCCCTAATTGCATAGCACAACAGCAGAGCTTCATTAAAGCTACTAGAGAGTGTTTTACTCTAATGTGTCATCAATGAGAGTGAAGTCTAGGAGGGTATTTGTAGCTAGAGTGAGGGGTAGTGCCACGTCAGCGATCTAGGTGACTTCTCCTCCTTGCCCTTAGATCAAACCGATCTTGAACTAATCATTGATCAATGGTCCAGATCAAGGGGGATGCATGGAGACATGCATAGAGGTAGTGCACCGAAGTTGAGCTAGTTTAGCCACCTAAGGAGGTTGCCTGACCTCCCTATGGTAGGTGGGCCATGTCACCATTTTCAAGAAGGTGTCCCCATGTGTCATAGTGAAGATTGGATACTTTTATCATGTTGAATGCTTCATTATGGGCCCATGAATCCGTGTGCTTTCCCATTTAGCCAATAGGAGAAGAGAACCTCAGGATCCAAGGGTGAAGATTGACTCTAGAAATGTTGGAAGGATCATGGGAGGCTTGAGAGGGGGCAGTGGGTCCAAGTTGAGGTTAGGCGACATCATGATGGAGCCTCTAGCCACCTAAAGTCCATGCTTTGTGTACCTACAAGCAAATAAATAATGACATGTACATGTGGAACCAAGTTATTTCTACCTAAGTCACTATGTTCTTGCTTGTTAGCTCCTAGAAAAAGTGTTTTGTTGACAGTTTTGGTGATGTAAAAACATGGTGAAATTACCGTCAACAAGACCCCCACACTTAAGTCTTTGGTCATCCTCGAGTAAAGGCTAGAGAGAAAAGAATACAGTGACCATGACATCTTCAAGATATACAACAATCATAAGTTTTATTCAAGACATACCTTATACAAGTGGGTTATGCGGCACTGTCTAGCATATATCCATCATATGTTGAGAAATGGAATGGTTCTCAAAGCAAAATCATCTTCCCTTTTTCACTTCTTGGTACTTAGAGTTTTGATAAAGTTTTCAAAAGAAAGCACATAGCTCAATCTTACTCCTCAAATAGTACTCTTAGATTACTCAAAGGTGTATGATTCCTTTCCAAGACATAACATGAAGTTGCCTAATTTTGTTTCATCCTACTTCTATTAGGCTTATGTGGAGCTTAGGTAAGGATAAACATGATAGCCTAATTGCATTGCATATATTGTAAAGTCAAAACAAGGATCCGAGGAGAAGAATGTCATAAACCTAGATCAAGATGTGCAAGTGTGTGGAAAATGATGATTGGCTTTATTGTACTCCTTAGACAAACATGGTCTCTCTTACTTATGATTAGTTTGAGATATGGCTATCTTTTCTCTCTTTTTTCATGAGCTTTTCACTTTTGCTCACTTTTTTTTAATATCTTTCCATAGCCATATCTCTTTTGCAAGAATTTCATAGAGAGATCATATTAAACTTGGAGTGTCTATTTTATGGAAAATGAAGAGCATGTTTTTGCGTACTTCTAGAGTAGAAACAACAAATGTATATGGTGTGTATGTGATCTTGTTTTTGGAACTATGACAAAATTCTCAACAAGGGTCAACAAGGTTTGACCAAACTCAACACAAATACATGTAGTATATAAAGAAGGTTTGGTAAACATTGTATGAACATATATGGCCCTAGTAGGAATTTTCTCACTATTGAGGAGTAAGTGACATTATGGTTTTATGACATTTTCAAAAATAAACCTCTAAGTACCTTGAGTAGAAAAGGTATGAATCATGAGCCAAGAACCATATCACATTTGTCAACAACTTAGTCAATATGATTTTCCTATCAAGATGTATCTCCCACAAGCATATGCATATGCAAGAAATAAACTTTATGACTCTTCTACCCTTCAAATGTCATAAATCATGTTACTTTCTCAAACTTCATTTTCAGATGCAGATCTTCTTGTTTTTTTTATTTTTTTTTATTATTATTATTTTTTTATTTATCCATTATAGGGAAAATATGCAAAAGTAAAGGAAAAGTGCACCAAAGGAGGGAAGGAGCGTGGCAAACTAGTCAAGTAGAAGATTGAAGAGGAGTGGATGCTGACTAGTGGACCTAGGTGTCCATGGTGAGGTCGGGCGACCCCACCTTGGGGCCTTTGGCCACCTTGGTGTTCACCACACATGTTCTTACCTCTGAAGACGTACTCCAACACTTGCTCTTTCTAGTTTTGTGTCCATATGGTCATCACCCAACGCCAAAAAGTAGCCATTGGAGCCTAGATTTGACGAACAGACATGGTTAGCCATGGACATCACCGTCACATGTCCAGACTCATGCCAAGGCATCTTTGGGGTCATCCTATGTCCTCCACACTTGGTTTAGTGTGTGCTAGATCACAAAAAATAGAAGAAAACCATCAAGTGTAGGGGCTTCGCTGGTAGCAACACACCAGTAGAACCGAAACTTATTTTTCATTAATTAATCATAGGCACATGTTACATTGATGAAAATAAAATAAAGGAAATGAAATCAAACAAACCTAAGTGCCTAAATTATTGGGAGAGATGCTAAGATGCCTAAGGAGAGGCTAGAAAGAGGAGATCCTCTTGCCCTATAGCCTTAGCGAGGCGTTTCATCTTCGCATCGGTGCTAATGCGAAGGGCGCGGAAGTTGTTGTCTAGATCTAAGTGAGCCATCCTCAACTCTGATACTCGCTCTTCTAAAGCCATATTATTGTTCCTAAGTGTAGAAACTACACGAAGGAGCCTCTCTACATCACTCTTTTTGGCATGATCATCATCTTCAAAGCACATTAACGGCCCATTGATCGATGGTGGATCACACATCTGCCGAACAATCTTGGGGGAGCTCATGGACCCCAGTGACTCCCAAAGCTTCTTCTGCTCCTCAGAGGTGATGGGGCTATAAAGACCTTGTGTCGCCTCGGATCGCTGCCGATGATCTTGTGGTTCTTCATGATGGTGGGTGTCGAGGGCATGTATGAGTGGGTGTATTCTACACTCGACACATCCCCCAAAGAGATGGTAATGGCGCACTAGTTATCCACCCTAGGACTCTTTGCCTTGAGTGCCAATTAGCATTTGGTAGGCCTTTTGTGTGTCGGTGATCGGGATGATGGCTTCTAGAGATCTCTACGTGACATTAGAGACCGAGTGGCCGCACGGGGATGGCTAGAGGGCTAGGGCAAGGTTGACCAATGCCTTTGGAGATTGGTTGACACCCCCATGGTGCTTGGCTGCTCTCTGGTAGGTGGGATCATGGCTAGAGGCTCCACCTCTAGTGTATCGACGACCATGATGATAGTTTGGCTCACTAGATGTGTTTTTGGAGGGTTGGAAGGGCCTTCCCCATAGGGAACAATGGGAACCTTGCCAAGATCACAAGTTGGAGCCATGGTGGAGGCTCACTTGGTGTCTTGGGACACACAAGGGAGAAGGGGAGGAGCTGGTGGTGGAAGGAGGTGAGGTGGAAGAAGGAAGAAGGAGAGGAAAGGCTAAAAAGAGATCGTGTCAATGTTCACCCCCCTCGTTTTCACGAGGATTATGACTAAGGGTGCCTTGTGAACTTTGTGCAATGTCTCTAGAGATTGGGTCGAGCTAAATGGCTACCCGAGGCCATCGCCTAACCTCCATCTGGTGGAACTAGACCAAGTGGCTTTGGCTCGGGACTCTCCTTACTCTCTTCTATGCATTATCTAAATGATGGCTAGGGGATCCTCCATTGGGCTATCGCCCAACCTCCTTATGGAGCTACCCTAGGCTAGTTTCTAGCCTAGAGACAAGTCTAGCTATGTGTAATCTACACTAGTGTAGAAACTAACCAAAAGCAAAAAGAAGTAAAGACATGTAGATTTTAATTATGTTAATTTTGGGTTAATGATAAATTCTAACT
Organism: Miscanthus floridulus; assembly: GCF_019320115.1. Classification (NCBI taxonomy): domain Eukaryota; kingdom Viridiplantae; phylum Streptophyta; class Magnoliopsida; order Poales; family Poaceae; genus Miscanthus; species Miscanthus floridulus. Next base: position 70,457,912 of record NC_089598.1, read on the forward strand.
GTTCAACTTCTTTTTTTGGTGGTTCATGCTGATAGAAACCTTTAAGACACTGACCATTTACCTTAAATATGTTGCCATCATCATCCTAGAGCATGATGGCTCCGTGGGTCGCAGCATTTATGACGAGGAATGGTCCTTCCCACTTGCTCTTTAGTTTCCCATGGCCAAATAGCTTGACCCTTGAGTTGAACATGAGGACCTTGTCTCTTGGGTCACCTTTTATCCTCTTGTCATGTGTAAGATTGTTGGTTATCCTAGAGGGGGTGAAAAGGCATGTCAAAACAAAACTAGAAAATTGCTGTCAAATTCTGGGCGGCACCACCGCTCGATGCAGCGGCACTGCCGCTCGCATAGATACACAAATTCACAATTCAAAATTTGCTAAGAAAAAATAAACCAGGTAAATTACTGGGGTAGTATTGAACTGATTCCACCACTTGAATCATGTTAGAAGCGTGTGCACAAGTAGATCAGGACCAAACCCTAGAATCAGCACAAACACAAATATTACAAAGCAAATCACAAGAACACAAGTGAGACATTGATTTATCCTATGGTTCAGCTCACCACTAAGGCTTGCCTAAGTCCACATTGTCAAGGAAGCCACTAAGGCTTGGGGTTCGTGGTACCCTATCCTCATTCTTAAGTCAAGAGAATGAACTCTTGAGATGAGGGGTGATTTCACTAGATGATTGGTGATTACAAACCTCCTGTGACTGCCACATAAGTTGGCAAGCTCCATAGGCGACGCTCTAGCTAGCTAGGAGCAAGCTCCAAGAGTAATAGATGTAATCCACTAGCTAGAACATGAACCACATGCACTAGGAGTTGAAGAACAGTTGGAGCAGCTCTCAATCGAAGATTTGAGGCTCAATCTCTCAAAAATTTGGAAGGGAATCAAGAGAGAGAAGCTTGGGAGCCTTGCAATGGAGAGAGGAGCTATTCTGGTCGCTGAGTCATGGAAATGGACAAGGTGACCATTGGAAGGGATGAGGGAGAGGTAAAATACCCCCTCAACACCAACGATCATTTTAAGTCACGGTAGTGTCGCTCTGCCTAGATCGCTCAAAAGATGGGATTGCACAGCTTGCTGTCTTGCCTGAGGTTCAAGGATATTTTGGTGGGTATTTAAGCACATGGTTGCACATTGAAGCTTGTACATTGCATCCCCCTTTATAGTGTGGCTTTTCCTAAACTCAAATTCAAAATAAAAATGAATTTAAACGCCATTGAGTCGATTACTGCATCCTTTTGTAATTGGGGACTCCACCAACACATGTATTATCCTCCTTTTCATCCTACCTGCTTGTCAACTCGATAAATCGCATTAGTCCTATAAATATGTGATCATCATCACCAAAACCCACAATAGGGCTTGTTTGCACTTACAATCTTCCCCTTTTTGGTGATTGATGACAACACATTTAGAGCTTACAAAAGAATTAAATAATAACTTGAGATTTTTGAGCCATGGGTGTAGGAGCTCCCCCTAAATATGTGAATGGGGATTTGAATTCCCAAATTTGGCATGAGAGCCAAATTTCACATATTAAGTGAAGTGAGGGCTCCCCCTTCATCCATTCCTTCTGTGGGGTGATGAATATATGTGTCAATAAATGATATACGTGATACACATTGCATTTATGCAAACAAGAGAAATGGGCTGTAGCTACACTATGTGGCATTTCCATAGGAGCGAGCGACACTGTTGCTTGCCTGAGCGGCACTGCCGCTCGGTGATAATCAACCCAAAATAAAATGGGGCTTAAGCGTTTTTACCCCTATTTTGAAGCGTAATGGTGATTTTGCCCTTATTTTTTAAAACTTTATGATTTTACCCCTGTGATTTCAAAACAAAGGAAGACTTCACCCCTAGTCTGTTAAGTCCATCTAACGGTGTTAACTTTTCACAAAAGGACAACTTTGCCCATGCATTTTTACCCCTGTTTTATTTTGATATATGTGTTTTACCCCTATTTTTAGATCAGCCAGTTGACATTTTTTATAGCATTTCAACTAGCAATCCATATAAGCCAAAGCATGGCTGCATGTAGGGATGCAAGCGGGAGCAAATCACACACACAACAATTTGAGTAACTAATATTAGAGAAGTCTGCAATCTAGTCAATTACCAAATAGGCTTGGCAAGATTGGGGCAACAACAAAAGAAATGCCAAGCACACAACAAGGTAGTAACCCAAATCGATTCGTATACAAAAAGAAATAGACCAAAGGTAGAGTGATTTATGTGCCAACAAATGAATATGATTATCTCATCTCTGTACACCAAGTGGACCAAGGGCATGCCACACGCAACCTAGTACAAGCCATGTCGTGGCTAGCTGGATGCAGCGCCACCTGCGTAGGATGCATGCAAGTGTTGGGCAGGAACAAGGGAGGTAGAGGAGGACCCAGCATCTACCACTCTAGAGAGCTACATCCGCTCATCCTCGTCAGGAACTCAGGGTAGAGCGTGAGTCGAGGGGAGGGCTCGAGGTGGAGCTCCTATAGGTCGGGCGCCCTAATAGCTATGGGTGTGAGATGGAGGGGTCTAGGGAGGAGACTGGGGCAGGGGGGAGGAGGCCAATGGGAGTCGCGCCGACACCAATAGTCGCCAAACCCTAACACGCACAAGAGATGCGCCTCTGGTTCAGGCTGAATCGAGTGTGAGTGAGAACTGAGGAAGGAGAAAGAGTTCTGAGGGGGTATCATTATCTTTTGATGTAGGTGTCTTTTCTTTTTTCTTTTTTTGTCATTTAATCTAACCATTTCAGATGTTACAAAGCAAGGGCAAACAAGAGCTTTGTTTGAAAATAATGAGGGCAAAATCACAAAGTTAAAAAAATAGGGGCAAAATCACCATTGGAGTATGGAGTAGGGGTAGAAACACCAAATTCCCAAATAAAATCAACCACCACACAGAGCTAGCACAAGATAATATTGAATAATAGCTAATTCAGAACACAACCAGTACATATCCTTATCCAACTCCATATATGGCGATGAAAAACAAAAAGTGAAAAATTTGTACCCCCTCAACTCTTTCCCCCCTTTGGCAACAAGGACCAAAAGAGAAGAAAGAGAAGAAAGAAAAATACAAACACTCACTTTATATAGATGAATATGGACAAATACTCTTGCTATATTTTGGTTAGAAACAAATAAACATTAAAAGCAATGACCAAAAATATGCAAGTGCTCTTTTATAAATCAATTTTAAAGCATAATAATTGAAATTTTCATAAACCTTTTCCTAGATACTAGTTGATCAATCAAGGATATGCTAAATTTCTAACCACATTATGAGAGTCAAGTATATTAGCTCACTACACAAAGCATAAAACCTTGACTCGTCGAGAGGCTTAGTGAAGATATCAGCTAGTTGCTTTTTTGGTGCTTACATGGCGAATTTCGATATCTCCTTTGATTTTGTGGTCTCTCAAGAAATGATGTTAGATGTCAATATGTTTGGTTCTTGAGTGACTTATGGGATTGTTTGCAAGCTTTATGGCACTTTTATTGTCACACAAGACTGGGATTTTGATAAAGCAACATCCAAAATCTTGAAGGGTTTGCCTTATCCAAAGTAGTTGGGCACAACATGCACCAGCTACAACATACTCGGCCTCAGCGGTGGAAAGGGCTACACAATTTTGCTTTTTAGAACTCCATGGCACTAGGGACCATCCAAGGAATTAACATGTCCCTGAAGTGCTTTTTTGATCTACTTTGCAACCGGCATAATCGGAATTCGAATACCCAAGTAGATCAAACTTAGATCCCTTGAGATACCACAAGCTAAGGTTAGGTGTGTACTAAATATTTGAAGATTCTCTTAACAGCCATCAAATGGTACTCTTTTAGGTTAGCTTGAAATCTAGCACACATGCACACACTAAGCATAATATCGGGCCTAGATGCGCACAAATAAAGTAGACAGCCGATCATGGAGCGATATACCTTGATATCCACGGCTTTTCCTTCATTGAGATCAAGATGTCCATTGGTTGGCATGGGAGTTTTGATGGGCTTTGCTTTTGCCATGTCAAACTTCTTTAGCATATCATGGGTGTACTTTGTTTGGCTAATAAAAGTTCCATCCTTGACTTGCTTGATTTGAAATCAAAGGAAGAACTTCAATTCACCCATCATAGACATCTCAAATCTCTTGGTCATAATCCTACTAAATTCCTCACAAAAAGAATGATTAGTACTACCAAATATTATGTCATCGACATATATTTGGCATACAAAAATATCTTTACCAACTTTGTGAGTGAAAAGGGTAGGATCGGCTTTGCCTATTTCAAAGCCTTGTTTGAGCAAGAATTCCTTAAGGCATTCATACCATGCTCTTGGTGCTTGCTTAAGCCCATAGAGCGCCTTTTGGAGTTTGTAGACATGGTTAGAAAACTTGGGATCTTCAAAGCCTAGTGGTTGCTCAATATAGACAAGTTCTTGTATGGGGCCGTTGAGGAGTGCACTCTTCACGTCCATTTGATATAGCTTGAAGTTGTGATGAGCAACATAGGCTAAAAGCATTTGGATTGCTTCAAGCCTAGCCACTGGTGCATATGTTTCTTCAAAATCTAAGCCCTCTACTTGAGTGAAGCCTTGAGCAACCAATCTTACCTTGTTCCTTGTTACCATGCCATTCTCATCTTTCTTGTTCTTGAAGACCCAGTTGGTGCCAATCACATTGGTTTTGGGTCTTTCCACCAAGGTCCAAAACTTAATTTCTCTCAAAGTTCTTTAGCTCTTCTTGCGTGGTCATCACCTAATCTAGATCACCGAGTGCTTTATCTACCTTGAGAGGTTCCAAAGAGAAAACAAACGAGTAATATTGACAAAATTTTGCTAAATGTGAACAAGTCAATCTCCCTTTCGAAGACTCCTAAGGATATTATCAATGGGATGATCCCATTGGATTGTTTGCCTTAGCCTTGGGTGATCAATGACTTCTTGCTGGTCTTCTAGACCTTTATCTTCATCTTCTTCAAATAAAGGCTACAGGATTTGTGCATCAATTGGAGTGGAATTAGCCGTTGTTGTTTGAGGTGTTGCGGCACTACCGCTCTGAGGTGCGGCACTGCCGCTCTGCCACACTACTGCATTAGGTACGTCAGTGGATTCTTGAACAGCAACAATTTGAGGAGTTTCCACCTCTATAGCCTATACTTCTTGTCACCTTATATCACCAATGGCTATTTGCTTGATTGCCTCACAAGGTGGTTCCTCTTCACCAACAACATTTGTATCAACTTGCTCTACTTGAGAGCCATTAGATTCATCAAGTCATATCTACCATAGTTTCAACTCTCCTAGAGGTCTTGTTGAAAACATGGTAGGCATGCTCATTTGATCCATAACCAATAATAAAACATTCATCAACCTTAGGTGCAAATTTAGATGTTTTGGGTTTCTTGTTCAGTATGAAACACTTGCACCCAAACAATCTAAAATAAGACACCTTTGATTTGTTACCGGTTAGAAGCTCATATAAAGTTTTCTTCAACATCTTGTGTAAGTAGAGGCGGTTGATGGCATGGCAAGCAGTGTTGATGGCATCACACCAAAAGATATTCGAAGTCTTGTATTCATCTAGCATTGTTCTTGCCATGTCAATGAGTGTCCGGTTCTTCCTCTCTACTATACCATTTTGTTGAGGGTTGTATAGAGTTGAAAATTCATGCTTGATGCCCTCTTCTTCAAGGAATTCTTCAACATAGGTGTTCTTGAATTTGGTTCCATTGTCACTTCTTACTTTTTTTATTGGGAAACTAAACTCCTTTTGCTCCCTTCTAATGAATATCTTCACCTTTTCTTGGACTTGACTCTTATCATACACAAAGAACATCCAAGTGAAACAGGAATAATCATCAATAATAACAAGACCATATTTGTTATCCCTGATATTAAGGTAGGTGACCAGTCCAAAGAGGTCTATATGAATTAGCCCAACGGTTGCTTGGTGGAGACAATGCCCTTTGGTGGGTGAGGTACACCTACTTCCTTTCTGTCTTGACATACGCTATAAATCCTATCTTTCTCAAAATGAACATTTGTTAGTCCAAGAATATGTTCATCTTTTAGAAGTTTGGCCAAGTTACTCATCCCAACATGGGCTAGTCAGTGGTGCCATAGCCAACCCATGCTAGATTTTGTCACTAAACAAGTCTCAAGCTTAGCTTTACTTTTCTTGAAATCAACTAAGTAAAGCTTGTTCTTTAATCGACCTATAAAGACAATAGAGGAATCCTTCCTTCTAAAGACTTCCACACCCTTATCTGTAAAGAGACAATTGTAGCCCATCTCACATAACTAAGAAACGGACAACAAATTGTAACTCAACGAATCAACATGTAAAATATTTGTAATTGAATGCTCAAGGGTTATAGCAACTTTACCAAGACCAATCATATCCCTCTTTGAATTGTCTTCAAAGACAATGTTCTCATTTGAGTGTGGCATTGGGAATATGATAAGAACATACTCCTTTCTATGGTCATATGATTTGTACATCAACTATCAAGCACCTAACTTGATCCACTAGAGGAGTATCCTGCAAAACAAATTTAGTCCCTTGATTTAGGTCCACAACTAGACTTGGGGCCTTGCATGTTAGTCACAAGTATCTTAGGAACCCATATAGAAGTATTCAAGAAAATGTTAGTCTCCTTGCCAACATACTTAACAACAACTTCACCATGGTTGTTACTTTTCAACACAAAACAGGATGACAAGCTTTGTCGGGGTGCATGGGCCTTTGGTTGATAAACATACTTGTTTGGAGTCACCCACATTGATTCCTTTGGCTTTGGGGGAACCTACTTTTGCTTAGGCATCATCTTCATGGGCTTAGTCTGATTGGGAGCTAGATTGGTAGCCTTCCCTTTTTTGTGGGGTGCAGCACTACCGCTTGACAAGCGGCAATGCCGCTCGCTTGCGTGGCACAACCATGGGTTGTGCAGGCTAAACTGTACCAATCAACTCCTTCCTCTCAAACTACACACATTCAAAGCCATTTATCAACTTTTTCCCATTGGTTTTAGCTCCTTTTGTGTGCCCAAGCCCATCTTTGATTGAGGGATGCCTTTCATTCTTGTATTTTGGCCTTTTTGTTCCTCAACCTTTTTGCCACCATTTTGAGTTTTCCCATCCATGCACCCTTTGACTATTATTTCATTCAGCCGAGCAATCCCTTTTCTCATGGCCTCCATATTAGCAAGGTTAGTGGAATAAGCATTCAAATCAAGATTATAACATTTTCCACAACCTTGACTAGTGGAGGGAGTAGAGGTATCCTTGGACTTGGAAGGATGTGAGTTGCTATCCCAAAGAATGTTATATTGTTCCTCAAGTTACTTGTGCTTTCCATCTAAGTCACAAACTTTTGCTTGAGGGCAATATGTGCTTTCTTTGTAATAGCATGGGCCTCTTGCTCTTTGGCCATAGCCTTGCACAAGGTGTCCACCTCACTTCTCTCCAATGCAAGAGCTTCCTTGCTAGCGACGTAGAGATCTTCTTGTTTAATAAAAGTATCTTCTCTAGATGCCAGCTCGGCTTGAACACTCTCTAAATCCTCCATTAGCTTAGTGATGAACAATTTGGTTTTGCTATCCAAATTTTTAGTTATGTTATCAATTTCTTCATCACTAGGCACATCATCACTAGAGTAATCACTTGTATCACTACTAGAGGTGTCACTAGGGGAGAAGGTTTGAATTTGGATTTTACCTTATCACCCTTTGCCATAAGACAAATGTGATGGGAGTAGTAGTTATCATCAGACATGTTGAAGAGCCTTAGTGTGGAGGAGGCTTGTGAATAGCCATGGTTGCAATCTTCTCATCCTCACTTGAGCTATCTTTTGTTGAGTCCCGTTCATGTCCAATGTGAGCCTCTCCCATGTGCCTTTTGATGTTTTTGTAGTCGGTCTTGCTCTCTTTCTTGTCTCTCTTGTAATTGTTGTCTTTAATTTCATGGGGACAATGAGCAATAAAATGTTGGTGCTCCCACAATTGTAGCATAGCCTCTTTTTCTTGTTTGGGAACTTCCTCTTCACCACCTTGTACCATTTCTTTTTGAGTCCCTTTTGATATCTTCTCAAAAAGAGAGCAACATCTTTCACTTTCTCATATTGTTCACTATCACTTTCATCTTCACTTGATGATGATGTTGTTTGTACTTCCTCTTTGACTTGCTTCGATGCTTTGGGCTTGCTAGTTGATGCTTGTTTGTTGGACTTAGACTTGTTGGCTTTGAGAGCTACATCTTTGATCTTCATGCCATCTAGTTGTGCTTGCAACTCACCAATCTTCCATCTCTCAAGTGCTTCCTCTCTTTGCATGTCAAACGTCAAGATCCTCCCAAGTACATCATTTGGGGTGAAGTACTCAAACTTCTTCTTGTCTCTGATGAGTGTCACAATGGTCTCATTCCTAGGTGAATAAGCTTCTAACATGATTTTGACAACCTTGTGATCATCAAGCTCATCACCATCATAGCCTATAATTTTTCCAACATCACCATCAACCTATCAAACATCTCTTGTGGCCCTTCACCATCCAATATCACAAACCGGTTGAGTTTGGCCATCAACAACTCAATTCTTGCCTTTCTCACTTTGTCAACCCCTTCATGTGCAAGATGTAGAGTATCCCAAATTTGCTTGGCAACATCAACTCCCATGACTCTATTGTACTCATCACCATCCAAAGCACTTAGCAACACACTTGTAGCTTGACCATTGAGATGAATGCTACAAATTTTGGCTTGAGTTGGGTTATTGGGATCAACTGGTGGCTCAACACCATTGTGAACAATCTCCCAAATGCCCGGATGGAGACCTACAATATAAGCTCTCATCAAGTGCTTCCACTTGGCAAAGTTAGGCCCATCAAAATGAGGCAACTTGCCCATGGGCACATTGATGAAATGTCTATGATCATTGTTAGGCATAGAAGAGTAGTTAAAGGATACGGCTGCATATTTGTTGTTGTTGTTGCTGCCCTTTCCCTTGCTCTCCTTCTTGCCACCCTTGGACACTTGGTAGCACTCATCATCATCTCCATCTTCGGTGCTACTTGATAGTTCACTTGATGAAGTGTTGCTTGATTTGGCTTCTTCAAGCTTCTTCTCTTCTCTTTCTTGCTTTTCTCTTCAGCCTTCTAGCTTCTTTCTTTGCTTCTTCTCTTCAAGCTTTCGCTGCTCATCTTTCTTCTTTTGCCTTGCTTCTCTTCTTTTTCTTCTTTCTTCTTTTCATTTCTTCTTTTCTTCTAGTCTTTTTGCCTTCTCTTCATTGGAAATGACAGCTGTGGGGAGTGAAGTGTCTGCTGTTGAGGCACACAACTCATTGCTATCCGTCTCGTGCAAATCCACATCTTCTGGGTCAATGTGCATAGGTTGCACATCATTGGCTCCTTCTTTAGGCTCCATACCTCATGTGGTTAAGCATCAATGAGGTAACCAGCTTCAATACCACTTGTAAGATCACTGGTTTGTCTAGAGATGGGGTGAGTAGTCCTATCAAAACAAAACTTGAAAATTGCTGTCAAATTCTATGTGGCACTACCGCTTGATGCAGCGGCACTGCCGCTCACTCGTGTGGCACTGCCACTCGCAAAGATATGAATTCACAATTCAAAATCAGCCCAAGGTAAAATAGATTGGGTAAATTACTGAGCTTCCTATGGTAGTATTGAAACATTTCCACCACTTGAATCAAGTCAAAAGCTTATGCACAAGTAGATCGGGACCAAACCCTAGAATCACCACAAACACAAATATTACAAAGCAAATCACAAGAACACAAGTGAGACACCGATTTATCTCATGGTTCAGCTCACCACTAAGGTTTGCCTAAGTCCATGTTGTTGAGGAAGCCACTAAGGCTTGGATTTTGCGGTACCCTATCCTTGTTCTCAAGTCAAGAGAATGAACTCTTAAGATGAGGGGTGATTTCACTACATGATTAGTGATTACAAACATCCCGGGGCTGCCACACAAGTTGGCAAGCTCCACGGGCGATGATCTAGCCAGCTAGAAGCAAGCTCCAAGAGTAATGGATGCAATCCACCAGCTTGAATGTGAACCACGTGCTCTAGGAGTTGAAGAATAGTTGGAGCAGCTCTCAATCGAATATTTGAGGTTCAATCTCTCAAAGATTTAGAAGGGAATCAAGGGAGAGAAGCTTGGGAGCTTGGTAGCCTTGCAATAGAGAGAGGAGTTACTCTCATCATTGAGTCATGGAAACAGGCTAGGTGACCGTTGGAAGGGATGAGGGAGAGGTAAAATACTCTCTCAGCCCCAACGATCATTTTATGTCGTGGCAGTGCCACTCTACCCAGATAGCTCAAAAGATGGGATTGCAGAGCTTGCTGTCTTGTCTAAGGTTTGAGGATATTTTGGTGGGTATTGGAACACATGGTTGCACATTGAAGCTTGTACATTGCATCCCCTTTTATAGTGCCACTTTTTCTAAACTCAAATTCAAAATAAAAATGAATTTAAATGCCATTGAGTCGATTACTGCATCCTTTTGTAATTGGGGACTCCACCAACACATGTATTATCCTCCTTTTCATTCTACCTACTTGTCAACTCAATAAATCTCATTAGTCTTCTAAATATGTGATCATCATCACCAAAACCCACAATAGGGCTTGATTGCACTTACATCATGCCATCTCTTTGTTCTCTCCTTGTAGATTCTGGCATTGTGGTAAGCTTTCTCTCTCCACTCCTCCAAGCTCAGAGATTTGCATCTTCTTGTTTGTTCCTGTGGCTAGCAGATCCATGTTCCATTACTCGATGGCCCAATGTGCTTTGAACTCCAATTTGATGAGCAGATGACAAGTCTTTCTGTATACAAGTTGGTATGGTGTCATACCAATTGGTGTATTGTATGTGGTCCTATATGCCCAAAGTGCATCTAGAAATTTGTTTTTCCATGCTATATCCATCTCATTGATGGTCTTTTGTAGATTATTCTTGATTTGTTTGTTTGATGTATCTACTTGATTGCTTGTTTGAGGATGATATGGAGTTGCAACATTGTGTCTTATGCCTTGCTTCATCAAAAAGTGATGACATTGCCTTTCGATGAAGTGGGACCCCAATCATTTATGACCAATTTTGGGGTGCCAAACCTTGGGAGAATAACATCGTGGAACATTTTCCTTGACATTTGTGCATCTGCATTATGATAGGGTATTGCTTCTACCCATTTGGACACATAGTCCACCGCCACCAAGATGTACTCACAGTCTTGTGACTTAGGAAAAGGTCCCATATAATCAATGCCCCATACATCAAAGAGCTCAACTTGCAGGTCGTTGGTAAGTGGCATTTCATCCCAGGCATTGATGTTCCCATGCTTGAAACAAACTAGGATTTCAAAACTTGAAACCACCGGCTCTCTTGCCCCTCTATGATAGTCCTAGGATACCTCAGTTATCATGGGTGTCCACTTTTTAGCTGATTACAAAGTCATACAGTAATAGAGTACAAAAATAGGAATAAAACTAACCTAATACAAGCTCTCTAGGCTAGGATCAAACAAAACAACGAGGCTCTACTCATAGCAGCAAACCTTGGCGAATCTACAATCCACGGGCATCCTTGAGAGTAGACCACAAACCAACTACCAATCTCAACACCACTGCAAGTCAAGAAAACTACACACCGCCAGATGTGTGCAGGCAATGGTTAGCACCAATGAGCTTTAGTGGAAAATAGAAAATAAAGGGATCTAGCGATCCTGATAGTTTGGTTATAGTTTGCATCCTTAGCGCATGTAGAAGCATCAAAAAAATAGTATAGATCTTCTCTAAAACCTAACCCATACACTCATTCTCATCATTTGCTCATCATCACATCTCACTACTCATCATCCCTCACAACACCCTCATACTCTTAGCCTAAGCAATGAGGCAACCTCCACATGTCGCTCATCTCAACGGCCTCAATCTAGACCTATCCTCAGGGGAGAGAAGCAAAGCACAAGAGAAGACTAGCAGGGTGAAACAGTTCATAGGAATGATCATGACCGAGATCACGGCTATACATATAGTTTTAACTCTATAGAGTGTGTACACCTGTACCCAACAGGATCACCATCATTGACTGTGGCCTAGGTCTAGGCAAACACCGCTCAAGAACTAGCACATTCCTCACCAGTCTACCCCCAAGTGGAGTAGCATATGGTGCAACATATACACTTAGGATCACGATTAGGGTAGCCAAAAAAACCGTCAGCATCCTTTTCACCATGCTCCTAGGGGATACACCATGCACCTCTCCTCCCACAGAACTAGCTTAGTCTACACTAACTAAATAGAATGAGCCCACCAATTCAGGGCCTGTGGCGTGCATGTTTAACATAGTCCCATGTCCTAGGCATCAACCCACAATGGTCCTTAATTGGCTAGAGCAAACACCTTCCACCAATACCACATGGCCCACCTCTCATGGGTAGCCACCACCACACGCCTATCACATCATATCCATCAGAACTAGATCCGAGGCACTCCACACACCAAGTGCACCCCTCTAGGGTGAATCCTCTCACTCCGGCCGATATCACCAAAGAAACAGGTCAAGACAAGGAATATCTCCAAAGCTCCTCAATCACCACCACTCACATGGGATTCAACACTCCCATCACGCCAACCTACCATCTACCTCATGAGGAAACCTCATGGCAAACCCTGATCCACCAATCACATCACCAACCAACCATCACATCACATAACAAGGCATATATGTAATTATGATGGAAAGTAAATGCAAGCAAGTAGGTAGGCAATATATAAGTCTGAGCGCAAAGCTAGGTAATCAGGGTGAAGGGGTTTTCAATCAAGGCTCAGGCAATAGCATGCATCACATATACTAGCAAATGAGTAAAGTAAAGCACTAGCATTTTCTACTTGCAATGCCTAATAGGTTTCTCTAAGATAAGGTGCAGCCATGACACCTGCGATATCAAGGAAGTAGTGGTACACATCTCTAGAAGTTGAGGTCATCCACCAACAAGGTCCATCTCCTCTGGGTGCGTCATCAGATCCATCCGAGCTCTAATCGTCGCTACGCAAGAAAATGCCGAGAATGGCTACCAATAAGAAGCAATAAAACTATGATAAAAACCTAACTCACTAGACTCAAGGACTGCACTAGGAGGTACAGTAGGATTTTATAAAAATTATGAAACTAGTTTCATAATTTTTAGAGCTGGGATGAATGTTCTATGAATTATAGAAGGTGGCAAGGTGCTCTGAAAATAGATAAAAGAAAAAGCTAAGAGCCAGGTGGGCTCACTTGTGCTGCTGCTGGCCCATCAGCAATGTAAAGAGAGAGCTCGTGCATGGGCTAGAAGCCAAGCTAGGCCACGGGCACCCTGATGGGTCGGTTGGTTGCCAACAGTGGAAGAGGGGGAAGAAGGGGTCAGTGCTTGGGCTTGGGCTTTCACTTTGATACTAGGCCAAGGCTCCAAATAGGCCTTGCAGGTTGGATAGGCTTGGTCTATCGACTAGAGAGGGGAAAGAAGGGCATAGGGAACTTCGCTGGCCAGGTGCTCGACGGAAGTCCCGACAGTGGTCATGGCCGCGAGATAGGGTTTGGCTTGTGTGAAGTGGCATCATGAGCGCCAAGCCGTGGCATGTTATGCACAAGCATGACAAGGCAGGGATTAGGGTCATGAGTGCGACAAAGAGGACAGAGGTCGAAGGTGTAACACCCCAGGTGTTTGGCTTCCACATTTGCACTTGCATCTCATAAACATGAGCTTCATTCATCCATTCATGAGCTTTGATTGTTTGGGACATGCTTTTGAAACATGTTGCATACTTTAGTGAAACATGGTTAGTTAGTACTATGCCAAAAACTCATGAAACATATGAAACATGACTTTGAAACAAAAGTAACATTTCACTTGTTCTTCTTTGTTTCAATACATGTGATTCTTGATTTTTGTGTGATCAATGTGTGGTGTGGCTAATTATCCTCTTAAACAACTTAGCTACACTTAGAATGTCATTAGGAACAATGTTCATGTTGACCTTAGTGTCTAATTATGCTTTCAAGTAATGGTTTGACTAGTGTTGACCCCTAGAGCTCTTTTGTTTGATTGTTTCAAAAGTATAGCTTATAGTGTTTGCATGTCTAAGCAACCTAAAGCAAAGTTGTAGCAAATTTTATAAGGAACAAAAGTTATTTTATGATCATCTCATGAAAATGTGCAGAACATGCTCAAAAGGGGCCTACAAGTCAATTTTGAGGTCTATTTGGAGACTGAAATTTTCAAGTCTTGGAACTGATTTTCAGTTTCATGTGTCGATGTTTGGAACCTTGTATCTCACTAACCAGGCCGAACTAGCTCTAGCTCCTATTGGAAAAGTTGTAGTCCTCACCTAGATGTCCAACTTTGTTAACTACGCCATGAGATAGATCATCATGGTTTAGGAGTTATGGAGCATGGAAGTTGCGCTGTCAGTCGGCACCATTGAACATTGAATCAAAAACTTTAGACCGGCACAGTGCTGACCGCATCAGAGCTCGGCTACAATGTGGATGGCTGCGCGTCATCACTGCACTGCTCGACCAGGCCACGATGGGCTAGAGAGTGCCACATCAAGCCCCAGCGCGCGCCTGTGACTCCACCGCGCTCACATCCCATTTTCTACTCCCCCTTCGCTCCCCGCAGCGTCCGCCACAGCACCCGCAACAGCCATCGCCGTTGCCATTGCTTTGCACGAGCTCGCCACTACGTCATTGTCGCCTTCAGCTAGCCATGAGCTTCGCCTTGCTTTGCGCCATTGTATCCACCCACTCACAACGTTGAGCGAGCCCAATTTTCAACGTTGTCGCCATGACCATTACCTCGCCAGAGTTGGAGCTCACCGTGGCCAGCACAACACTGCTCCTCTCTTCCTTCCCTAGCTCTCATCTCATCTTCCACATCACATGTAGATGCTCTGGTGATGATGCTACTGACATTGCCGGTCCAGCCGAGCCGGAACATGGCCGAGCACCACCGCGCCATGGCCGCCACCGGTGACCTCATGCGGCCACACTTGACCGTTTCACCGTAGCCAGTAGCAATAGCGCTGAGAGGTCCGCCATGGTCCTAGGAAGTTGATGTGCACCTTGTCCGGGCACCTAGCTCTGGGGTTCGCTGGAGCACCGTCGTGCACCATGGCCGAGCCGCCGTGTGCCATGGCCGACTCACCTTGAGGCCGGTAGCGTCTAGGCTTAGGGGGTCAATCAATGCGGGAGACCTTGGGTAACATGATGGTACTAGCGCCATCACTGGAGACGCCGCCGTCGGCAAGCTCCACCAGTTCTGCATCAAGCAAGCCGCCTCCTCTGTTTTGTGTCGATGACATGCGGGCCCTACTGACCGATGGGTCCCGCCTGCCAGTGACCATTAAGAAATAGGCTAGTTCATTTGTTCAGTTTTGAATGCTATTTTGTAAAAATTGTATCTCCAGTTTTGTAAATCCAAATTGGGTGGTTCCAATTTTGTTAGGATCTTGGTGAAGTGTAGTATTTAGGAAAATATAATATGAGCACTTGTAGTAGAGTTTCTGGAAGAATTAAATTGAAACTTGAAATGTGTTTTTAAATGGATGCAAACTTGTTTAAATTATATCTAGAGTTCCTGTGCTCCAAAAATTATGAAATTTGGATAGTGAGATCTTCTTGATGAGTAGAAGCTCTGGTAAAAATTTTAGAGTCAGTGCATGAATAGTTTTTGAGTTATTAATTTCCCTTTTATCATTAGATGATCCTTGTGTGAATTTTAGTAATTAATCTATGAATCCAATGCACATGAAATTTATTGAAGGTTGTCCTAGTACCTTAAGGATGCCAAGAAAAATATAAAATCTATTGCTTGACACTTTTCACTAGAGTTTCCTATTTTTGTCATTTTAAGCCTTTATGCCTTGTCATTTTTGTGTAGGATGTTATAATTCTTCAAATGTTGTGAAATTTTTACAGTAGCCTACTTGGAGCATATAGTACCTACTATAATTTTTGTAGATTAAATTGTGCAGTTTTCATATATGTTTATCATTCCTCTTAAATAATTAAATAAATTAAGAAAGGCATTAAAAGAAATGAATTGGTGGTGAAAACTTTACTTTCTGGTATTCTTGTGATATGTGTGATAAGCGAGTAAAGTTGGTTTTGTCCAATTATATGTTTACAACATAAGTTAATAAATATTTTCTTGCATTATGTCTTTCTGGATAGTTCTCGGAACTTTACAAAGTTTACCATGATAATTTGGTTTGCTAGGAAAGTGGTGAATACAAAGGTTGTAGATAACTTATGTATCTAGCTCTTGTTAAAATTTGGTGGCATTTGGTCCTGTAGTTTAGGAGTTACAGTCGTTCAAAGTTGGATCACAGTTTTGCTTGCTCTCTGTCTTGTGTGGACCTGATTATGTGGTTCTATAAATTCAACCTGGTAAAGTTTGGAATCATGTCTTGAGGTCTGAAAATTAATTGTAGGCAATTTCATAAGATTTCCAAATTATCTTGTTGCCTATCATTTTAATTTGTAGATCTCCGGTTATGATCAATTTACTGCATCGCTGTATAGTTCCTGTTTTGCTGAAATACGAATGTTTGTGTGTATGCTTTGTTGCAATGTTCTTGTTGATTGTTTAGGTGCTAGCCTAACTTGAGAACATGCTTAGGTGCAGGTACTAGGTCCTTAACTGAAGATGAGCAATTGTACATTAGGTTGTATAAACTTGGTAAGTTAAAGGGATTTGAATAGAGCTTAAGTTAGAATATGCGGACTACAGTAAGCGTGTGCATTCCCCGAGCATCCCTAACTTTGTTCATGTGCATCAATGATATTTATCTTGTGCATACATGCAATAGGTGTACCGAAGGGAGTGACACTTCTAGAGTTCGAGGGAGCGAGCCATGAGGAGGAGCCCGAGGTTCAGGCAATCGATGAAGCAGCCGCCGAGGAGGAGTTGCCCGAGTGCCCTGACCACCACCCGTCCTCTTTCTTGAAAGGCAAGCCCTAGAGCATATTAAGTCTCCCATGTTTTTAGAAATATCTTGAGTATCTTTTATCATTGATGATGCATTAAGTATAGGAATTAGTTGGAACCAATTGTTGCATTATATATCTATCCTTGTCCAGATATCACACTTGAATCCTATTTAAGTTCAGGAATGGATTAAATGCTTAGACATGCTTAGTGCGGTAGAAGTCAGGTGATTTCCTGTCACCTACGAGCTTTAGGATGAGGTGGGTCACGGTTGGCTATATTTGCTATCTTGGAAAAGAACCATATTAACAATGAATTAAGACCAGGCGGAGTTTTGTGTAGGTTTGGACATAGTGACTCTATCTGTGTCATTTAAGGACCGATACGCTATACGTCCTTATGTCATGTTGAACATAGCCTAACATTTAGCTGGCCGGATAACTTGTTCTGACCACGAAGCCTAGTAGCTCGATTTAGGCCGGGGACGCGAGCAGTTGGTCGCAATCTAGATGGCAGTAAGGATGTGTGGAGAGCCATTGGCGTAAGCCCAAGGGTGGGTTAAGTCACCGAGCACTCATGGCAGAGTGGTTCTCTAATTTTGCGGCACTGATCGGACTCGCGACTCCTAAATTGTATCAAAGGTGACTTGTATGCGACCCTAACAGGGGAAGTAGGGTTTGTATTAGAAATACCCCTCCAACTAGATAGGAATCGATTTGAATCACTGTCTCTCCCGGATAGTGAGAACTTGACTGAGCAGTGGAAATGTAGATTCACTTAATTTAATGATATGGTTAAATGGAGAATGATGATAAAGTTGCCACAGTTTATACCTGCTATGGTTAATAATGTTTGCATCTTAATCAAGAGATTGCTTAGTATACATGCTAATATAGATGACAGGTTAACGGCTAAAAGTCACTGCTAGCTCAGGTTAAGAGTTGATCATTATTACTAATGCTTTTCCGCAAAAAGAAAGTGTCAGCCAGATCTACTAAATTAAGCTATGCATGATCCTTGGTGTCAATTATTTTGGTTTCTGATGGGTAAGTCTAGCTAAGTATATTCTCATACTCAGGGTTTATTCCCTCTTGTTGCAGATGACCTTCTTTATCAGGGCTTCTGTAAGTATTGTCTCCACCCGGCGGGTGACGAAGACTAGATCATGGGCATGATCTCTATTTATCTTATCTGAATGCTTTTGTGGGATGTGATCGGCAAGCTGGTACTTGTATTTGAACTCATGTGTGTGAGTTAAACTATTTACTTTTGCTACTTTACAAGAGTTGTTTTGTAATAACAATGACTCTGATGTGTTGAAATCTATCTGCGAACTATTTGTGAAATGTTGTAATGTGTGATGTGTTATGTTGAATTACTGTGATCTTGGTTGTATGCGAGTTGGTTTGAAATCCTTCGTGGTTTCAGTTGACTACCGGGTTTATATGGGCTCAAGTGCGAGAATTTGATCGTTTCGGCAATTGTTTTTGTACTTGTGCTCTTATAAATTGGACGTTTTTGCAATAGCTGGTATCAGAGCTAGATTCAACACTAAACATGTCATACGGGTATTAAAAATAAACGCTTTTGTTGCGAAAAGGGTTTTCCAACTTATAGTTATATATAAGAGTTTTAAAAATCTAAAATTTTATAGTGTGCTGGTGATCACATCCCTTGTAGACCACATAAGGACTTGTTAGGTGGCTTATATAATTACTAACTTGGGGGAATTGATTGTTTTTATTTCATCGTCCATGCGGCGTGCTATTGCATGGGTGCCATTCGCTTGAATGGTAATGTATGGATCAATTGCCTCTACACCAAGGTAAGTGTGAGTTGGGAGAGCATGACCGTCCAACTATCGGTCTAGGGGAGAGTTAGTTGTGGTTACTGGAGTATTTACATGTTGCATACATATATATATGAAGGTACTTAATTGTGGGTATATCTGTCGGGTAGTTTTGGATACCAAAGTATATATATCCGGGGATGTATATATGGAGAGTATCTTAGTTACTACTTTCATTGTGAGCATTATATATTGTTGGGTTGGGCTACAATGAAATTTTCTACAGGTACGCTAGCAACGCACCGTGTAGATCAACTAGTTATCGCTATCCGAGAGAATGTGTGTATGCCACCGTATACTCCACTAGAACTTAACTTTTCTTAGGTTTGTGAGGACGTACGGAACGAGCATGCATCATATTCACTCATGTCATTCATATTGCATTACTCCCTCCCTTATTCACTCATGTCATTCATATTGCATTACTCCCTCCCTTATAATTGCTTATCCCAAATATTAAGTTTCATCTCTCAACAAAATAATCCCCTCACGAGAGTTGCATCCCTTCTGATACAGATGGCTGTGCCCGTGTTTCCTCCTGGTAGCAGCACCTTTTTGGAGCAGTTTGGTACGCCTACCTTTGCTCTGGAGGGTGCTAAGCTCAGTTGGGTACCCAGAGGCGCCCCGTTACACATGGGTGTAGACGGTGCCATTGGGAGATGTGCCATGGTACAATGTGACCTTGGTGGTGCCACAGAACCCCATGAGACCGCTGTGGTGTGGATGGAGCACCGAGATTTATGGGCAAAGCCCATGGAAAGTCACGCAAGTTGCTGCTCTTGATGTGCTTATAGACATAGCATAGAGTTTTGGGGATGAATTGGTGGGCGGACTAGCTGCATCCATTCCCTGAGTGGCTCCTACAGATGCTGAGTGGACTCAAGAAGCTGGCTAGGCCTTGGTTCGAGGCCGTGGTGAACGTGTTTAGAGCGACAATGTGGGAATGAGTGCTATGATGGCCATCTTGAAGCTTTATCAAGTTAGGCAGGACACACTCTCTAGTGTGTTAGAAGAAGCTGGCAAGGCAATGACAGCCCAACACAAGTTTAGGTTGCGTGCTGCAAGTATCGTCGTAGGGCGAAGGCATGTGGGCAAGCTCAGCTGGAAGTAGATGAGATACGGGCCATTGCAAATTATCGCCTGCAGCAGTGGGGGCAAGCAGCACGAGAGAGAGATGAGCTTCATAACCAGCTTATGAACCTCACCATAGAGAGAGATGAGGCAGTATAGGAGTTGGACCATGTGACCCGTCATAGAGATGTAGCCTTAGAGTTGGCAGAAGAAAGGTGTCAGGGATGGATCATGGCTAACCATAATGCTTTTCAAAGGGAGAATGAGCTACAAGAGCAGCTAGAGGAGCTTCAGGTTGAATACCATCAACTAAACAACCGCATGTTTCCTATTCCTCATCCTCCACTAGTTTACCCAAATCTTGAACCTCAAGTGATTGAGGCCGATGAAGAAGAAGAGGACATGTAGATAGATGTCAATGCAGTTGAACCTACAAATGAAGAGGAAGAGGAAGAGGATGACCCTGAAGAAGTCCAAGGCATTTTCGATGTGGATAGTGACCACTTCGATGAGTAGTTAGCTAGCAAGTCTCACTAGTTTAAGCTTTTGTAGCCATTTGTGTGATGGACCAAGTACTATGGTGGATGTTGGATGTATCTTTTAATTCGAACTTGGCATGTAATGTACCTTAATCTGCTCCCTACGGGATGCTTATCTGAGTTGATGAATGTTAAAACTTATCATGTTGAAATGCACTGCGAATGGCGCTAGTAATCAATTGATGATGTGGTGATTGGAGAATGAATTATTGCCTCTATTTTATTGCATGAATTTTACATTCTCTCCAGTAAATTTAGTTTTGCATAATTACATTGTTCCTCTCTAATGTGCTAACATCACCAATAATTACTGGTTGCGCATTGTTGCAGATGCCTCGCACTTGTTCCACTGGTGCGACTGGTGATGATGATGATCTCCCACTACCACCACCACCCACACCAATGAGATTGATGGCAATTCTTGCTGAAGGACAGCGCACTATGACTAAGGCTCTTTGCACGATTGCAAATCATGATGGTCGTGGTGCACGTTAAGGACCGGAACCAAATCAGTATAGCGACTTCAAATATTTCCTTGATACTAAACCACCGATCTTCAAGGAGGCTGAAGAGCCCCTCCAAGCTGATGAGTGGTTGAACACCCTCGAGCAGAAATTCTGTTTGCTTCGCTTGACTGAGGTGCTAAAGACTGAGTATGCATCGCACCAACTGCATGGGCTAGCTGGTATTTGGTGGAGTCATCATCGGTCCACTATGCCCGCTAATGCCCAAATCACTTGGGATCAGTTCAAGTCTGCTTTTAGGGGAAATTATATTTCTCCTAGTCTCATGGTAATCAAGCACACTAAATTTATGAAGCTAATCTAGGGGAACAAGAGCTTGAATGAATACCTGCAGGCTTTCAATAACCTTGCAAGGTATGCTACTGACTTTGTTAACACTGATGCTAAGAAGATCGCTAGTTTCAAGCAGGGACTTAGCTCTAAATTGATGAAGACTATGGGAAATTGTAAGTGTGCTACTTTTAATGAGTTTGTTAGTGATGCTTTATCTCAAGAAAACAACAATGCTATATATGCTGCTTCAAAGAATCGCAAGAGAGCCTATGAGGCGGGTGCCTCACAGTCCAAGGCTCCAGTCACACCTAAGGCTTCATTCCATCCTCTAGCATTAGCTGTTAAGTTCTACCCACCGCTGAAGAAGAATCCAGGTAGGACTGGATTTCATAAGGCTTTTACAGTTGCTCTTCCCAAGGGCACTACTAGTCAAGGCAGTTCTAATGTTCCTCCAAGCAACATGCCATGCTAGAACTACAACAAGCCAGGTCACTGGGCAAGGAAGTGTCCTTACCCTAAGAAGAATAACTACCAAGGTGGCCGTCAAGGGTAGGTGAACCACACTAATATTGCTGATATTCCTTTAGGAGAGGTAGTAACTGCTGGTAAGTTTCTAGTTGATCAATACCCTGTAGTTGTACTATTTGATTCGGGTGCTTCACATTCTTTTATTAGTCCCGCATTTGCATCCAAGTTTATGCAGAAAACATACATTGTTGAGGGTGAGGGTTATTGTATTAGGGCGGCCAGTGGTACTATCCCAACCAAGTTCATAGTCAGGGACATGCAACATGAGAGAGAGGGATGAAGTTATCAGGTTAACCTGGTAGTTTTATCGGGGCTGGGTATCGATGTGATATTGGGAATGAACTGGATGAGCAGACATGGGGTGCTTATTGATATATCGACTAGAGTAGTCATGCTCAGAGATCCTAGTAATTAGGAAAGTTTTCTAGTGCCGCTACCTAGGGACATCAATCTTTCTTGTGCGGCAAATGCGATGCAAGCAAAGGTTATGGCAGATATCCCAGTAGTGTGTGATTTTCCTGATGTTTTTCCTAATGATTTGCCCGGACTGCCTTGGATCGCCCCAGATCAGGATGTGGAGTTCAAGATAGAGTTGCTACCTAGTACAGCGCCCATATCTAGAAGACCTTATAGAATGCCTCCTAATGAACTAGCCGAACTTAAGACCTAGTTGAATGAACTTCTAAAGAAAGGCCTTATCCATCCTAGTTTGTCTCCGTGGGGGTGTTTGGCTATCTTTGTGAAGAAGAAGGATCAATCACTACGCATGTGTGTAGATTATAGGCCTTTGAATGCAGTCACAATCAAGAATAAGTATCCTCTATCATGCATAGATATCTTATTTGATCAGTTGTCTAAAGCAAAAGTCTTCTCCAAGATTGATTTGAGATCTGGTTATCATCAAATCAAAATATGACCTAAGGATATTCCAAAAACTACCTTCTCTACAAGATACGGTCTTTATGAGTATCTTGTTATGTCTTTTGGATTGACCAATGCCCCCGCACACTTCATGTATTTGATGAATTCGATGTTTATGCCCAAGTTGGACAAATTTGTGGTGGTATTTATAGATGATATCTTAGTCTATTCTGAGAATGAAGAAAATCACGTTGAACATTTGCGAGTGGTTCTCACTAGATTGCGTGAACATAAGCTTTATCCAAAGTTCAGCAAGTGTGAATTCTGGCTTCGTGAAGTACCTTTTCTCGGACACGTATTGTCTGATGGTGGAATTATGGTGGACCCCACCAAGGTGCAAGAAGTGTTGGACTGGAAGGCTCCAATCTTGGTGCATGAGGTTTGGAGTTTTCTAGGATTGGCTGGCTATTATCGTCACTTCATCCTAGATTTCTCTAAAATAGCCAAGCCTATGACTCGGTTGCTGCAAAAGACATGAAGTTTGTTTGGACTTCTAAGTGTGATGTGGCTTTTTATACCCTACGAACCCTTCTAACATCGGCTCTGATTTTGGCGCAATCAGATATCGAGAAACCTTTTGATGTGTTTTGTGATGCATCAGGCACAGGTTTAGGAGGTGTTCTTATGCAGGAAGGTAGAGTCATTGCTTATACCTCTCGCCAACTTTGGAAGCATGAGGTGAATTATCCTACGCATGACTTAGAACTCGCTGCAGTTGTTCATGCTTTGGAGGTCTAGAGACATTATTTGCTTGGCAATGTGTGCAACATCTACACTGATCATAAAAGTCTTAAGTACATCTTCACTCAACCTGAGTTGAATATGCGTAAGAGAAGATGGCTCGAGTTGATCAAGGATTATAACCTCCAAGTGCACTATCACCCTGGCAAGGCAAACGTCGTTGCGGATGCCTTAAGCAGGAAATCTCATTGCCACTCTTTGATTGAAAGTGACCTCCATTTGTCATAGCTCCTACATCCTACAATCCTTCACAACATCACTGTCAGTTGTACTCTATAGAGTCGAATTATTGAGCTATAGAAGACATATCCAGGTGTGTTCCACATCAAGCGCAAGATGAAGGAGCAAGAAACCAAATATTTTGGGGTAGATGAGAATGATGTGTTATGGTTCAAGGATAGGTTAGTGGTCCCAAAGGATAGAGATCTTAGAAATCAAATCATATCCGAAGCATATTCCTCTAAATTATCTATTCATCCTGGTAGTAGCAAAATGTATCATGATTTGAAGCCTCATTTTTGGTGGACCAAGATGAAGAAAGAGATAGCCGCTTATGTGGCTAGGTGTGACACTTGTTGTCGGGTTAAAGCTGTGCACATAAAAGCTGGATTGCTTCAACCACTCTCTATTCCAGGTTGGAAATGGGAGGAGATAAGTATGGATTTTATTGTTGGACTCCCTACTACTCAGAGGAATTTTAACTCTATTTGAGTGATTGTAGACCGTCTGACCAAGTCTGCACACTTTATTCCTGTTCGTGTAGATTTCTGTCCAACTGACTATGCTAAGTTGTACTTCAATCAGATAGTCTGACTTCATGGGATACCTTGTACTATTGTCTCTGATAAAGGGCCATAGTTCACTGCTCGCTTTTGGGAGCACTTACATGGATTATTGGGAACTAAGTTAGTAAGAAGCTCTGCCTATCATTCGCAAACCAATGGCAAACTGAACAAGTAAATCAAATCTTAGAAGATATGTTGAGAGCGTGTGTCATCTCGTCTAAGGGTTCATGGGAAAAGTGGTTGCCCTTAGCTAAATTCTCTTATAATAATAGTTATCAAGAGAGTATCAAGATGGCACCGTTTGAAGCTTTGTACGGTCGAAAGTGTAGAACTCCGTTGAATTGGATTGAAGACGATAAAAGGAGATATTATGGAATTGATTTTGTTCAAGAAGCCAAAGAACAAGTCCGTACTATCCAAACCCATATGGCCGCAGCTCAAGCTAGGCAGAAAAGTTATGCTGATCACCGTAGAAAACCTATCAAGTTTGAAGTTGGAGACTTTGTTTATCTGAAAATCTCACCTATGAAGAGTGTCCAACGCTTTGGTGTGAAGCGAAAGCTTGCGCCATGATATGTTGGTCTGTTTCAAATCATTGGACAAAGTGGTAAGGTAGCATACAAGATCCAATTACCTCCTGAGATGAGTGCTATCTTCAATGTCTTTCATGTATCTCAGTTGAAGAAATGTCTTTGTGTCCCTGAAGAGAGAGTTCCACTAGGGGATATCGAGTTAGAATCTGATTTGACTTTTGAAGAAAAAACGGTCTGAGTAATTGACACTCGTGAGCGAGTGACTCAGAGTCGGGTGGTCAAGTTTTACAAGGTCATGTGGAGTAATCAGGGTAGTGAACGCGATGTGACTTGGGAAAGAGAAGATTATTTGAGGGAAGGTTATAAGGAATTCTATCAATAATGGTATGCTTGTCAAATCTCGAGACGAGATTTTTATAAGGGGGAGGGTTGTAACACCCCATGTGTTTGGCTTCCACATTTGTATTTACATCTCATAAACATGAGCATCATTCATCTATTCATGAGCTTTGATTGTTTGGAACATGCTTTTGAAACATGTCACATACTTTAGTGAAACATGGTTAGTTAGTACTATGCCAAAAACTCATGAAACATATGAAACATGACTTTGAAACAAAAGTAACATTTCACTTGTTCTTCCTTGTTTCAATACATGTGATGCTTGATTTTTGTGTGATCAATGTGTGGTGTGGCTAATTATCCTCTTAAACAACATAGCTACACTTATCATTAGGAACAATGTTCATGTTGACCTTAGTGTCGAATTATGCTTTCAAGTAATGGTTTGACCAGTGTTGACCCCTAGAGCTCTTTTGTTTGACTATTTAAAAAGTATAGCTTATAGTGTTTGCATGTCTGAGCAACCTAAAGCAAAGTTGTAGCAAATTTTATAAGGAACAAAAGTTATTTTATGATCATCTCATGAAAATGTGCAAAACATGCTCAAAAGGGGCCCACAAGTCAGTTTTGAGGTCTATTTGGAGACTCTAAAATTTTCTAAGTCTTAGAACTGATTTTCAGTTTCATGTGTCGATTTGGAACCTTGTATCTCACTAACCAGGCCGAACCAGCTCTAGCTCCTATTGGAAAAGTTGTAGTCCTCACCTAGATCTCCAACTTTGCCAACTACGCCATGAGCTAGATCATCATGGTTTAGGAGTTATGGAGCATGGAAGTTGCGCTGTCAGTCGGCACCATTGAACACTAAATCAAAAACTTCAGACTAGCATAGTGCCGACCGCGTTAGAGCTCGGCCGCCGTGTGGATGGCCACGCGTCACCGTTGCGCTGCTCAGCCATGCCACGATGGGCCAGAGAACATCACATCAAGCCCCAGCGTGTGCCTATGACTCCACCGCGCTCACATCCCATTTTCTGCTCCTCCCTTCGCTACCTGCAGCATCCACCGTAGCACCCGCAATAGCCACCGCCATCGCCATTGCTTCACACGAGCTTGCCACCGCGTCATTGCCGCCTTTAGCTAGCCACAAGCTTTGCCTTGCTTCGCGCCATCGTATCCACCCACTCGCAATGTCGAGCGAGCCTAGGTGAGGGCCTTTGGCCAATTTCCGATGTTGTCGCCATGACCGTTACCTTGCCAGAGTTGGAGCTCACCGTGGCCAGCACAACACTGCTCCTCTCTTCCTTCCCTAGCTCGTCACATCTTCCACATCATGTGTAGATGCTCTAGTGATGACGCTACTGACATTGCCAGTCCAGCCGAGCTGGAACACAGCCGAGCACCGTCGCGCCATGGCTGCCATCGGTGACCTCACGTAGCCACGCTTGACTATTTCATCATAGCCAGTAGCAGTAGCGCTGAGAGGTCCACCATGGTCCTAGGAAGCTGATGCGCACCTTGTCCGGGCACCTAGCGCTGGGGTTCGTCGGAGCGCCACCGTACGCCATGATAGACTCACCTTAAGGCTAGTAGCATCTAGGCTTAGGGGGTCAATCGATGCAGGAGACCTTGGGGAACATAGTGGTACCGGTGCCGTCACCGGAGACGCCGCCATCGGCGAGCTCTACCGGTTCCACGTTGAGCAAGTTGCCTCCTCTATTTTGTGTCGATGACATGCGGGCCCTACTGACCGATGGGTCCCGCCTGCCAGTGACCGTTAAGAAATAGGCTAGTTCATTTGTTCAGTTTTGAATGCTGTTCCAATTTTGTTAGGATCTTGGTGAAGTGTAGTATTTAGGAAAAATATAATATGAGCACTTGTAGTAGAGTTTCTGGAAGAATTAAATTGAAACTTGAAATGTATTTTTAAATGGATACAAACTTGTTTAAATTTTATCTAGAGTTCTGTGCTCCTAAAAATTATGAAATTTGGATAGTCGAGCTCTTCTTGATGAGTAGAAGCTCTGGATAAAAATTTTAGAGTCAGTGCATGAATAGCTTTTTAGTTATTAATTTCCCTTTTATCATTAAATGATCCTTGTGTGAATTTTAGTAATTAATCTATGAATCCAATGCCCTATGAAATTTATTGAAGGTTGTCCTAGTACCATAAGGATGCCAAGAAAAATATAAAATCTGTTGCTTGACACTTTTCAGTAGGGTTTCCTATTTCTGTCATTTTAAGCCTTTATGCCTTATTATTTTTGTGTAGGATGTTATACTTGTTCAAATGAATGTGAAATTTTTACAGTAGCCTACTTGGAGCATGTAGTACCTACTGTAATTTTTGTAGATTAAATCGGTGCAGTTTTCATATATGTTTATCATTCCTCTTAAATAATTAAATAAATTAAGAAAGACATTAAAAGAAATGAATTGGTGGTGAACACTTTACTTTCTGGTGTTCTTGTGATATGTGTGATAAGCAAGTAAAGTTGGTTTTGTCCAATTATATGTTTACAACATAAGTTAATAAATATTTTCTTGCATTATGTCTTTCTGGACAGTTCTCGGAACTTTACAAAGTTCACCATGATAATTTGGTTTGCTGGGGAAGTGGTGAATACCAAGGTTGTAGATAACTTATGTATCTAGATCTTATTAAAATTTGGTGGCATTTGGCCTAATAGTTTAGGAGTTACAAGTCGTTTAAAGTTGGATCACAGTTTTGCTCGTTCTCTGTCTTGTTTGGACCTGATTATGTGTTCTGTAAATTAGACCTCGTAAAGGTTGGAATCATGTCTTGAGGCATGAAAATTAATTGTAGGCAATTTCATAAGCTTTCCAAATTGTCTTGTTGCCTATCATTTCGATTTGTAGATCTCCGGTTATGATCAGTTTACTGCACCGCTATATAGTTCCTATTTTGCTGAAATACGAATGTTTGTGTGTAAGCTTTGTTGCAATGTTCTTGTTGATTGTTTAGGTGCTAGCCTAACTTGAGAACATGCTTAGGTGTAAGGTACTAGGTCCTTAACTGAAGATGAGTAATTATACATTAGGTTGTATAAACTTGGTAAGTTAAAGTGATTTGAATAGAGCTTAAGTTAGAATATGCGGACTGCAGTAAGCGTGTGCATTCCCCGAGCATCCCTAACTTCGTTCATGTGCATCCATGATATTTATCTTGTGCATATATGCAATAGGTGTGCCGAGGGAGTGACACTTCTAGAGTTCGAGGGAGCAAGCCAGGAGGAGGAGCCCGAAGTTCAGGCAATCGACGAAGCAGCCACCGAGGAGGAGTTGCCTGAGTGCCCTGACCACCACCCGTCCTCTTTCCTAAAAGGCAAGCCCTGGAGCATATTAAGTCTCCCATGTTTTTACAAATATCTTGAGTATCTTTTATCGTTGATGATGCATTAAGTATAGGAATTGGTTGAAACCATTTGTTGCATTATATATCTATCCATGTCCAGATATCGCACTTGAATCCTATTTAAGTTCAGGAATGGATTAAATGCTTAGCCATGCTTAGTGCGGTAGAAGTCAGGTGATTTCCTATCACCTGTGAGCTTTAGGATGAGGTGGGTCACGGTTGGCTATATTTGCTATCATGGAAAAGAACCATGTTAATAATGAATTAAGACCAGGCGGAGTTTTGTGTAGGTTTGGACATAGTGACTCTGTCTGTGTCGTTTAAGGACCGATACGTTGTACGTCCTTATGTCATGTTGAACGTAGCCTAACATTTAGCTGGCCGGATAACTCGTTCTGACCATGAAGCCTAGTAGCTCGATTTCAGGCTAGGGACGCGAGCAGTTGGTCACAATCTAGATAGCAGTAAGGATGTGCGGAGAGCCATTGGTGTAAGCCCAAGGGCTGGGTTAAGTCACCAAGCACTCATGGCAGAGTGGTTCCTTGATTTTGTGGCACTGATCGGACTCGCGACTCCTGAATTGTACCAAATTTGACTTGTTTGTGACCCTGACGGGGGAAGCAGGGTTTATGTTAGCAATACCCCTCCAGCTAGATAGGAATTGATTCGAATCGCTGTCTCTCCCGAATAGTGAGAACTTGACTGAGCAGCGGCAACGTAGATTCACTTAATTTAACGATATGGTTAAATGGAGAATAGTGATAAAGTTGCCACAGTTTATACCTGCTATGGTTAATAATGTTTGCATCTTAATCAAGTGATTGCTTAGTATAGGTGCTAATATAGATGACAAGTTAATGGCTAAAAGTCACTGCTAGCTCAGGTTAAGAGTTGATCATTATTACTTATGCTTTTCTGCAAAAAGAAAGTGTCAGCCAGATCCACTAAATTAAGCTATGCAGGATCCTTGGTGTCAATTATTTTGGTTTCCGATGGGTAAGCCTACCTGAGTACATTCTCGTACTCAGGGTTTATTCCCTCTTGTTGCAGAAGATCTTCTTTATTAGGGCTTCTGTAAGTATGCTCTCCACCCAGCGGGTGACGAAAACTAGATCATGGGCATGATCTCTGTTTATCTTATCTAAAAGCTTTTGTGGGATGTGATCGGTAAGCCGGTACTTGTATTTGAACTTGTGTGTGTGAGTTAAACTATTTACTTCAGCTACTTTACAAGACTTGGTTTGTAATAACGATGACTCTGATGTGTTGAAATCTATCTGCGAACTATTTGTGAAATGTTGTAACATGTGATGTGTTATGTTGAATTACTATGATCTTGGTTGTATGCGAGTTGGTTTAAAATCCTTCGTGGTTTCAGTTAACT
This sequence comes from Miscanthus floridulus, assembly GCF_019320115.1. Classification (NCBI taxonomy): domain Eukaryota; kingdom Viridiplantae; phylum Streptophyta; class Magnoliopsida; order Poales; family Poaceae; genus Miscanthus; species Miscanthus floridulus. The sequence continues at coordinate 70,487,789 of NC_089598.1, forward strand.
ACCGGGTTTATATGGGCTCAAGTGCGAGAATTTTATCGTTTCGGCGATTATTTTTGTACTTGTGCTCTTATAAATTGGACGGTTCTGCGACGGAAGGCATGGCCTAGAGCACAACTATGCCGGTGGTGTCCGAGGGATCCCTATGACGTGGGTTCACGATGACCGTGTTCACGCGCAACCAGGAGCGGGGAAGGATACAGTTGTGTAGGTTGCACACCAAAGGAAAGGGTGTAGCTCCTGACTATGAGCTCACCGGTGGGCTCGGTGATGGGTGTGGTGTCGATGCTGCGGTGCTGCGCTAGGCACTGTGTCATGGCGTCGAATAGGCTCATGGTCCAGGGCTTCAGCTTGTGCGTGTGCGCTGTGCTCTTGTGGCGGATGCAAAACAGGATTGAAGGGAAGGCTGGTCTCTTCTTCTTCCTCTCTCTTCATTTTTCTTCTTTCCTCTACCTCTTCTTCTTCCCCACCCTTCCCATATTTCTATTGATGCACCAGCTATAGGGCCCCCCTATAGATCCACCCCTGGTTGTGCAGGTGCTAGGCCGAGAGCTCTGAGGAGCTGGACAGCATGTCCGTGTTGTGTGCGTGCGATAAGGAAACTATTCTTTAGGATCCTGTAGAACCTATTGCCACATATGAGGGGGAGCAACAATAGCCTCAAACAGAAGATGTGCCAAATGTGGAGGCCCGTAGAAGGTCTCAAAGAGTTAGAAAATCAGCTATTTCTAGTTGACTATGAAGTATACAACACTGAGGAATTTCAAATGGAGGATGATCCCACCTTATTTGAAGAAGCCATGAGAAGTGATCATTCATCAAAGTGGCTTGAGGCCATGGAAGATGAAATAAAATCTATGAATGCTAATAAAGTTTGGGACTTAGAAATAATTCCTAAAGGAGCCAAAATAGTAGACTATAAATGGGTCTACAAAACAAAACTTGACTCTCAAGGGAATATAGAGAGATATAAAGCGCGACTTGTGGCAAAAGGCTTTATGCAAAGAGAAGGGATTGATTACAATGAGATCTTTTCTCCAGTCTCATGTAAGGATTCCTTCAGAATCATAATGGCATTAGTGGCACATTACGATTTAGAATTACATCAGATGGATGTAAAGACGACATTTCTCAACGGGGACTTGGAGGAAAATGTTTACATGGCACAACCAAAAGGTTTTGTCATGAAAGGAAAACAATGAATGGGATGCCGCCTAAAGAAATCCATTTATGGATTAAAACAAGCTTCCAGACAGTGGTACTTGAAGTTTGATCAGACAATAAGGAATTTTGGGTTTAAAGATAATGTAGAGGACAATTATGTCTATGCAAAGTTTAAGAATGGGAAGTTTATCTTCCTTGTCATGTATGTGGATGATATCTTACTTGCTAGTAGTGATGTCAGTCTACTGCTAGAGACAAAGAAGTTTTTGTCCTCAAAATTTGATATGAAAGATCTTGGTGAAGCTTCGTTCGTTCTAGGGATCGAGATTCACTGAGATAGAAGTAAAAGGGTATTAGGACTATCACAAAAGGCATACATAGAAAAGATCTTAAAGAAATTCATGTATGCACAAATGTAGTCCCTCACCTACTCCTATAGTCAAGGGCGATAGACATGGGGATTTTCAATGCCCTAGGAACTAGTATGAGATCGATCCAATGAAAATAGTTTCATATGCTTTAGCTATCGAAAGCTTGCAATATGCTCAAGTAGTGTACGTGCCCTGACTTGGCATTTGTTACCGGGTTACTTGGCAGATTCCAGAGCAATCCTGGAACATAAAACTAGAAATTGGTAAAGAAAGTCTTGTGTTATTTGTAAGGAATGAAAAGCCTCATGATGACATATAGAAGATCAGATTCACTCCATATAGTGGGATATTCTGATTCTAACCATGCGGGAGATGATAGAAAATCTACGTCTCGATATGTATTCACTCTCACAGGGGGAGCTATTTCATGGAAAAGCTCAAAGCAAACCGTCACTACATCGTCCATAATGTATGCTGAGTTTGTAGCGTATTATGAGGCAACGGGGCGGGTGAACTGGCTAAAGAAGTTCATACCCAGTTTGAAGGTGGTTGACGACATCTATAGACCACTTAAGTTATACTGTGATAATAATCCAATAGTACAGTATGCTCACAACAATAAGTCAAGTGGTGCTGCCAAACACATTGACATAAAGTATTATGTTGTGAAAGATAAAGTCTGGGATCATGTCATAAGTCTTGAGCATATAGGTACTAAAAATATGCTCGTGGATCCGCTTACAAAAGGCTTACCACCCAACGTGTTTAGAGAATATGTAGCTAGCATGGGTTTAAGGGAAAGCCTAAAATTCTTAGACAAAAGAAGGCTCAAAGTTAAGTATCTATTTTTAGAACAGAGTGGTGTGTTGTAGCTGTTAAATCTATCGGTAATTGACCGTGACGATAAAACATGCTCTATGCGCTAATCTATAATGGAATGAACAAAAGTAAATAATATGAAATTGAAAGATGGTAGTGAGATCAAGGGAGAGAATGTTAGTTGATCTCCACCAATAGGCCCAATGGCCTATTGGGTCCTTGGATCTACGCCCTGATCGGGGGTGCTCAACCCTAATATGGTTGGTGGGCACCTGTCGCACAACATTGTAAAGAGAGGTGGGGATTAGGGCTCTAACTACAAGGTTGACCTGAGCCGTCGTGATCCACCAATAGCTAAACCTAATTCGATCTAAAGAAGGGTGCTGCTAGCGATGGGAAGCCCCATCGACTCTATCGTCGCCTTTGTAGTGCCACCACCAGGACGCTGTACCTCACGTCGCTATAGGGACTATGACTGCACTTCATCTCCGGTTGTTGCGGGCGCACTAGACACCAAGGTACACCAACATATGTTCTTTTACCTGCTAGATCTACACCTAGAGTTTAGAACTTCCTAACAACACCTCATTTGAAATTCCTCAGTGTTGTATACTTCATAGTCAATAAAAAAGTTGATTTTCTAACTCTTTGAGGCCTTCTAGGGGCCTCCATATTTGGCACATCTTCTGTTTGAGGCTATTGTTGCTCCCCCTCATGTGTGGCAATAGGTTCTATAGGATCTTGAAGAACAAGTTCCTTATCGTCATTCATTGTTGCCACAGGCAGAATAACAACAGGTGCTGGCACCACAGTATCTTGTACTGTTGGTGCAATGACAGCAGGTGGTGAGAAAAAATGGCTCATGAATTATCGAAGTGGGCGCATACACCCGCTTCTCTTCAATATCAATTTCTCGAGCTATCATGCTCCCCCTCATCATTTCATCCTCTAGGAAGATAGTATCTTGTTTCCACAAACTTTGTATGCCTGTCTGGATAGTAGAAACGAAAACCTTTTTACTTTTTTGGGTAGCCAATGAAATGACAACTTACTATTTTGATATCTAGCTTCCCAATGTTTGGATTAAATACTTTAGCCTCAGCATGACTCCCTCACACACGTAAGTGGTTTAGTGAGGGTACTCTTACTGTCCACAACTCATATGGTGTTTTGGGCACCGACTTACTTGATACTCTATTAAGAATATGAATAGCGGTTTTTAACGCCTCCATCCATAGGCTCAACGGTAAGGTGGAGTAACTTATCATACTACGCACCATATCCATTAGGGTATGATTGTATCTTTTAGCTACTCCATTCTACTGAGGTTCGCCCGGTGTAGAATACTGGGCTACTATGCTATTCTCCTGTAAGAACCTTGGAAAAGGTCTAGGAACTTGGCCATATAGAGTATGTCGACCGTAGTACTCCCCCCTATGGTCAGACCTGACTATCTTAATCTTTAAATTGTGTTGGATTTCACCTTCTGCCTTAAATATCTTAAATTTATTCAATGCTTCTATTCTTTCTTTGATTGGATAAATGAGCCATAATGGGAATAATCATTTGTGAATGTTATAAATGAATCATAACCATCCACACTCTTTATAAGAAACTGACCACAGATGTCTGTGTGAATAATCTGTAAAATTCCTGCGCTTTGTTTGATATCTTTCTTAATTTTCTTCACATACTTTCCTTTTATGCATTCTCTACATTATTCTAAATCTAAGAGCTCTAATGGAAGAAGAATATTATTCTTAACTAGTCTTTCTATTCCCCCCCTCGAAATATGGCCTAAATGATAGTGCCATAATTTCGACGATGCATCGTGAGCTCTCTTATGCCATCATTTTAAGAGTAACTCTCTATCATCGGCTGCTTTATCAGCTGGGTAGCATATGTTTTTGAAGAGCCAGTGAACTGACTCTTTATTCTATCGAGGTACTCGGTGACCGTGTCACACTCTAGGATTGAGCCCATAATTGCAGACTCAATCGTGTTCTTTATCACAACCAAACATTTCTTGTTGGTAGTGACCCACTTCCTATGCTCAAGGTCATAGGACATCTTTTGGGATTCAAAATCTCTCTCTTTAGTAGCCCAAACGGCATCAGCCTCATTGTCTCCCTCACCGGTGCCATAGGATCAGTGGAATATGGTGAGGTAACTACCTAGTCCACCTCAGCCAAGATAAAGGCTAGGTCAATCTTTTTCTTAACATAAAAAATAACAATAACTGCATGTCTTGATTCCAACGTTGGTCAAAATTAAAACATACAACTGTTCTTATACACTAATTCTATATCACCGTTGGGCAGAAATAGAATTAATGCATAAAATCATTAAAATTATGATATTGTTATTAACAACGTTGGTCAGAAAATAACAACATCATAATCATGTCAAAATCTCTTTTTCTTCAATTAAATATCACGTTGGTTCAAAATAACTAGAGAATAAATAATTTCTTTAGCAGCGGAAACATAAAAAATCATTATCTATTTTTTTCTCAGAAGCATTAAACTTTTCCCAAATATTCTCTAAAAAATTATCCCGTTGGTTTAAATTTTAACAGAGATATTAAAGTAGATAAATATCATCAAAATCTGCTTCTGAAAATTAAATAAATTTGAAACTTTATTTACTATTCATTCTGGCCTGGCCTATAGCAACAGTAACTGACCCATCAGCTATAGTTGCGGCCCGCCCTGTAACAGCAGCTCTCTCTAGCGCGCGCGGCACCTCCCCTGTGCCCAGGCCGCAACCTAGGCCTAGGCTACGAAAGTGGCCCACCGCGCTCGCTCGCCTGGGACGAAAGTCGGTCCAATAAATCTGGACCGTCATATTTCATCGAACAGCCGCGCGCGTGGATTGAGTGAACAAAACCCCCGCGACGGCTGTCGTCACCGCGAACCCTAATGCATTCTCTTCGTGCCCTTTCTCTTTCCTCATGCGCTGCAACCTGGTCGCTTCCTCTCTCAGCCCCGCAAGCAAGGCGAGTCCGAGCGAGCAGACTGACTGGAGGGCGAGCAGATCCTCAGGCGCCAGTCGCTGGGCCCCCTCGCCGACTGAGCTGCGCTCCCCAAGCGGGTGAGCTGCACCGCCGTCGAGCGATCTAGCTACAGGCAGCCCCCTTGGCTAGATCCCAGCGAGCAGCGCCCCTGGCTCGGCCTTCTTCTCCCTGCACGCCGGCGAGCCGCACTACTGGCAGTGTTAGCAGTGGTCGAGGCAGGCCTCCCCTTCCCCTTCTTCCCTTCTATTTTGGGTTCTGGTTTGTTCTTCTCGGATTCAACCAATTGGGAATCTAGGGTTAGGGTTCACTATTGTTGTTCCCTGATTTCGATTTGGTTCATCTTTTTCATTTGATTTCTTTTCTTTTCTATTTGTACCGAATCGCTCTCTTCCCCTTCCTCGTTGTGAGTTAGGGTTAGGGTTCAGTTGAACCCGATTTGGTTTTTCTCTCGGTTTTGATTCGAGATCGGCGAGATAAGCCCCTTCCCCTCTTCCCCTTCTTCTCTTTTGGATCTTCTTTCTTTTCTTTTTGGAGCTTTGTCGATTGGGGATTAGGGTTAGGGTTGTATACTATTCTTCTTCCCCGAGCTGTTTGCGTGAGTTAGGGTTAGGGTTTGACTCACTAGAGTCACTGTTCATCTTCCCCAGCAAGTTCTTCATGGGTTTGAGCTTGGATTTGGGTTCTTCTTGAAGCCGAGTCCTTCTTCTTACTCCTTCCTTCACCCTATTAGGGTTGGGGCTCGGTGACCCTCTTTTAGATCCAAAAACCGAATCTCTCACCTCTACTCTGTTCTTTTCTTGCCACGCGTTGATGAAGATGGCAGTGCGGCATCTTTCCCCACTCGGTGGCGGTGGTGACCGGGAGTTGAGTGACGTCCGCCACCCCTCGGTCTCTTTTCATTTTCTTTTACCCGGTTAGGGTTTCAATCCAAACCGTATCAAACCCTCTGTTACTCTTTGATTTCTTTTCAATTCTCTACCCTATACTAGATCTACACACTAGCAACCTTGCCTTTGATACCATTGTTAGGAAGTTCTAAACTCTAGGTGTAGATCTAGTGGGTAAAAGAACATTTGTTGGTGTACCTTGGTGGCTAGTGCATCCGCAGCAACCGGAGATGAAGTGTAGTTGTAGTCCCTATGGCGACGCGAGATACAACGTCCCGGTGGTGCACTGCAAAGGCGACGACGGAGTCGGTGGGGCTTCCCATCACTGACAGCACCCTTCTTTAGATCGAATTAGGTTTAGCTATTGGTGGATCACGGTGGCTCAGGTCAACCTCATAGTTAGAGTCCTGATCCCCAACTCTCTTTATAGTGTTGTACGATAGGGGTCCACCAACCATATTAGGGTTGGGCGCCCCCGATCAGGATGTAGATCCAAGGGGGGCCTATTGGTGGAGAGCAACTAACTTGACTGTGGTCCGGGTGACCGACAGTGGCGACCAGGTCATGTTCGTGCCGAAGCGATGGAGTTCACCCGACGGTGGCCGTGTGCGTGCCGTGCTCGCAATGAGTGCGCGTGTGGTGGCGCGTTGCACGAGCGCACGTGTGGTGCTGGGCTGGCACGCATGCCGGAGTGCGCGCCATGGCTATGGTTGGAGGACGGTGGCCGGTGCAAGGTGGTGTCTTGGACGGTGCAGGGCGATGGTCGGCATCCAAGGCGCACCGTGGGTGCTCATTGAATGCCAAAAGGCTCAGCTTGTGCGTGTCAGCGTGTGGGCGTGCTGGACTTGTGCGCTCTACCATGGTGGCAGCTTGATGGCCGGTAGACAGACATGGCATCCAAAGGGAAAGGCTCGATCTTGAGGGGCGCTTACCGAGGGCTTGGTGACTGATGATCGCGCGGTGCAGGCCGACTTGATGCAGGCAGAGCACACGCTGGCGGCGACGTCATGTAGGTTGCGACTAGCGATGAGCCACGACGTGGCCTATGACGGTGCAAGGCAAGGGATGTTGCGGTGCTCCCCTTGTTGTGGCATGCTCGGTGACGAGGTGGTGGCCCGATTGAGGCAATCTAGCGGGAGCAGGGTGGCAAGGCCAAGGTGGTGTGCGGCTTCCCTGTGACGGTCAAGTAGAGCACATGGCACGGAGGTCGATCTCAGTCCCAAATGACAGCAAGGTGGTAAAGGTGGGAACTTTGGCCACGGTGAAGGGCTTATCGACGGACGTGCGGCCTGGCTTAGGGCTGTGGCGGTGCGGTGCCGTGGTGACGTTGTGGGCAAGATCGCTAAGGCCAACGCAGCGAGGCTTGGTCACGGTGGAAGAGAGGCAGGGCTCGGAGTGGCGATATACGCCGACCAGACAACGCCATACGCCACCGACCAGACGCTCCGTCCAAAGCTAAGTCATGCTTTAATATTCTTCTAAATATTCTCCGATCCTCGTATATCGCCATAATGTTTCTCCGAACTGTTTTCTCCATATTTGCTCTCCAAACAATTTTCTAAACCCTCGAATAGTCATGTTGATGCTCGGATGCCTCCAGAGATGGCTGTCTCCGGCTCCTCCCTACATGTGCTACGGGCTCTGCGCTCTGCGTTATGGGTGGTCGGCAGCGGCTCCTTAGTCACACATGTTCCTCCTACACGTGCATGAGCTCCGCGCTCCGTGTTATGGTTAACGAGCTAGCTAGGGCTAGAGACTTAGCTACACACTAACTATTCGGGCGGTTTATATTAAACATAAATATATTTTCACGCCAACTGATCGCTGAACTGCATATGCCATTTCATCACCATTGCTGATTTTTCTCCAGAGTTCATTTATTTTTACATCAAGTACTACCCGTTCTACATGTTTGTATTGCAGGATCATCGTCCAGGTGATTAGACCACCTAGTGCTCGGGCTTCTCCATTGATCAACTGGTAGGACCGCTCGGTTCATGGACTCCATCACCGACCAGTGATCGGACTGTTCACCGGTCGCTTCTACTCAATGCTCACTTCACCGCCGACCAGTTGACCAGACTGTTTGCCGCTCGTGCTTCATCGCCAGCTACGCCAGTTACTCCTCAGTGCTCAGATTCTTCGTGCTCGATGATTAAGTAGGCACACTTCACCGCACGGACGTCGTCAGCTACGTCAGTGCTCGGACCTCGCCGCCTATGCTAGGGACTCCTTGTTCCTCGATGCTCAGACATCACCGCCTACGTCGGGGACTCCTCGCTCCTCGGTGCTCGGTCATCGCCAGCGACACCAGGGACTCCTCGCTCCTCGATGCTCGGTCATCGCTAGTGACATCGGGGACTCCTCGCTCCTCAGTGCTCGGTCATCGCCAGCGACGCTGAAGACTCCTCGCTCCTCGGTGCTTGGACATCGCCAGCGATGCCGGGGACTCCTCATTCCTCAGTGCTCAGTCATCGCCAGCGACGCCGGGGACTCCTCACTCCTCGGTACTCGAACATCACCAGCAACGCCGGGGACTCCTCACTCCTCGGTGCTCGGTCATCGCTAGCCAGCGATGCCAGGGACTCCTCGCTCCTCGGTGCTCGGTCATCGCCAGTGACGCTGGTTACTCCTCGCTCCTCGGTGCTCGGTCATCGCCAGCGACGCTAGGGACTCCTCGCTCCTCGGTGCTCGGTCATCGCCAGCGACGCCGGGGACTCCTCGCTCCTTGGTGCTCGGACCTCGCTAGCTTCGTTGGGGACTCCTCGGCGCTCGAACATCGCTTCGCCGAGGACTTCTCGGTGCTCGGATATCGCCGCCTACGCCGGGGACTCCTCGGTGCTCGATCATCGCCAGCGACACCGGGGACTCCTTGCTCCTCGGTGCTTGGATATTGCCAGTGACATCGGGGACTCCTCACTCCTCAATGCTCGGACATTGCCAACGATGCCGGGGACTCTTTGCTCCTCGATGCTCGGACATCACCAGCGACGCTAGGGACTCCTTGCTCCTTGGTGCTCGGTCATCGCCAGCGACGCCGGGGACTCCTCGGTGCTCCCTTGGTGGTTAGATTTTGCTACGTCTGGTTGGTGTGCTATCAAGCTGCTCTATGCTGTTCGAATTAGGGTGCTGATCTTAGGCAGCATGTCTGGGGTCTTGATACGCGCATGTCAGACGACGTCAACAAGCTTTTAGACTTCTTTTCCTTTGACCCTGCTACAAGATTCATTCTTTATCTTCCAACAGGCTCGGGGACTAAGTGGGCACACTTTACCTTACGGTGAATGTGCTTGTTCTCATCTCGAGGTTACGCCCGGAGACTGGCTGCCTGCTCGGCTGGTCTTCTACTTTCTGACCCTGGCACCACGTGACTACATCACCTACTGTCAGGCTCGGGGACTAGCTGTGGGGGTATGGCCCCCAAGACATGGGCCGCACCATCAGAGGTGGCCTGGCCCATAAGATCAAGGCGTGCACGACGCTGCTCGGCGTGCACCGTAAGACATTGTATAGTACCAAATATGATATTTTACTTGTAACCCTGCCCCTCTAGACTATATAAGGAGAGGCAGGGATCCCCTAGCGGACACGATCCATCTAGATCTATCCACTACATCTTAATACAATACACCAAAGACACAGGACGTAGGGTAATACGTCGATCAGACGGCCCGAACCTGTCTAAATCGCTGTCTCTGCGCCTTGTGTCACCATCCGGTTCCTGATTACTCGTACCCCTACCAACAAATCTACCATCGCGGGATACCCCTCGGTGGACTGCCGACGATATTCTGTCGACAGTTAGGTTTTTGTTTTGGAAAATAATAAATCAAGTGAAGGGATTGCACGTTGAATTCAAGTGCGGCTCGAATTCAACCAAAGTTTTAATTTATCTCCAAAATATTTTATTTGAAAAACTCCCCTTGTCATGTTGTTGACTTGGCCTGGCCAACTTCATGACAAGTGGTTTGTTGTAAAAGTTTTAAAGCTTGGATTTTGAATTGGGGCGGGAAGGGAAAACATTTTGACTTATGTTTGTCCTAAATTTATATGCAACACACATTCAAGCAAAAAAGTTTAAAAAGTTAGGATTTTTCTATTACACGGAATTACGGAATGTTACGGTGCTTCTGGCACCTTGCACATTTCTTGACATAATCTTGTGTATCGTTGTACATGGATGGCCAGTATAAACCACTTCGCAAATCTTTGCATGGGTTCTGAATACTCCATAGTGGCCTCCATATTCTGCTCCATGACATTTCTCTATGATCTTGATTCCTTCATCCACGGGTACACACCTTCTCAACATTCCATCATTGCAAACTTTGTAAAGATATGGCTCATCCCAAAGGTGCACTTGGCTTTTGCTGTACCCATGCTTGGCTTCGGTCCAATGTAACAACCTAGGTTTCATGCATCCAAAAATACGATCTTTTTAAAATTTTTCCTGCAATATGTGAAGCATGTAGTCGCCAGGTCAAACCTGAGTAACTCCTGGATCTGAATGCCAAGATGAAGGCTCGTGCGCACTCTAAAACACTATAGGTAAAATATGACCACGAAATTATCATACTACACCAACATGATTATAAGATACAGCAAAAAAGAATATGTGAAAACCATAGCCATACCAATTTGCTAATTGTAACACACAGACAGGCATGCCGCAATGACCAGGTAATCTAAACAGTTTGGGGAAAATTGATATTCAATCCAAGAGCAACACACAAAATTAGCCCATGATTGCAAAAAAAAATACCAGTCCCAAAAATTTTGCCTTAGGAAGCATTAGAGCTTATGGTTTTGTTGATCTTCTGGCCAAGGTTCGGCTTCCACGAGTAGCAGTTCGGTGTTTCAGCGGTCCCTGCCACTTCGACATCGTCGAACTCCGATGTTCTCACCCTCCTCCGCTTCATGTTGTCGGGTGTTTCTTTGCTCCCGATCGCGCTCACGGCTTTGCCTTCCTCGCCCCCTGAGCGTCCGCCCACACCCACGTGGTCCCCAAGGCGCGGCGGCATGGCTTGGCCCCTGTCCTCGCTTGCTCGTGCACCAGCGTGGCCATGCCGGAGCTTCACCGCAATGCAGACTGTTCGTTTCAGCTAGATTGACTTATAAGCCATGGTTGAAAAGTACTACTAGCTGGTTTGATGTGAGAGAAAAATACTGTTCGTTGGCTGATAAGACAAGGCTTATAAGCCAGATACGGGCTGCCGAACATGCTGATGGTAGATGGGGCATCGGGGCCCTGCTCACGTCAGTGCGCTGACCGCCGGTAGCGCCATCGCCCTACACCCACCGTCGCCTCAGTAGAGGGGAGGAGATGGGAGAGGAGTCAGAGATGGGAGTGGAGGAGTCGGAGTTGCATTGGGGAAGAGGAAAAGTTGTGCATGCATGAGCGGCTGCGTTAGAAGCCTGGCATCAATCTTAGGCTATTGGATTTGGTTTATGTATTTTATTAGCCCTTAATTTTAATGTAGACAAATTCTTATGTGCATTTTGCTGGATGCACAATAGTTAGAGGCTGTTAGCCGGAACGTTTTCTCTGGGATCTAATATAATTTTAATTGATCCATTATAGTAGAGATTATTCTAAATCATACTAAGTTCACATCTATCAATGATATAGAGTCCAATCTAAAATGTATTGAGTTTACATAATGTTTTCCTTATACTTAAGGCAACGCGCACATGGTATCCCACGCAGCATAAAACACTTGTTCCAGCAAATTTCATGTGGCGAGGACAGTCCCTGCTGGATCAACTAACCGAACCCAATTTTGGAAAATCTCGTCATCCCCGGGTCTCTGGCATGTGGGCCTCGCACGGACACGGGACATCCGAGACGATTCGAACCCCGAAAAATCGCTCAATTTTATTTTCGTCCTCGCCTGCTTTCTCTGACCGACCGGAAAGGCGCCGCCCAAACAAACGCGGAGGAAGAAGGGGAACTCGCCGCCTAGGGTTCCCCGCCGCCTACTCTTCCGCCGATCAAGAAGCGGGAATAATTGCGCGATGCCGCAATCGGTGCTGGTGGAGCGCGCGACGAGCGAGTCGCTCATCGGCCCCGACTGGTCTCTCAACCTTGAGATGTGCGACATCCTCAACCACGACCCCTCGTGAGCGCCTTTCCTCCCGCTCCTTTTGGTTGTCGTTTCCTTCGCGCGTTGTTTACCTGCCGGCGGCGACTGGCTAAGTGCTCAGCGCGTGATTGGGGACGTGGTGCCGCGAAATTTTGTGGTGATATCGTAGCCATTCTTTTGGATAGGCAGCTGGTTTGAGGCTCTGCGGTAAAGTAGGTTTAACAGCGGGGGGCTGTTGATGATCAGTCCAGTTGGCCCTCTCAAACTCAGGCGAGGTTCTTTTTTGTGTTGTGGTTCTATTACTTTGTTCATCGGATAAAGCAACGTGGGGTTTGGCCCCGTTCGCCGGTCTGAAACTGGCTGAAAAACACTGTTCCGGCTGAATTGTTGTGAGAGAAAAACACTGTTCCGGCTGAAAAAAGAAGCCGAACAAGTCATTTTTAAGACAAGCGAATATTTCAATAACAGCTTCTGGGAGAGCTGTGGTATACCCTGCATCTAGTGGCGGAGCTACAAGCTTTTAGGAGCCCTGACAATCTTTATTATATAAAATTATTTACTTAACAAAGTACAGTGTGCTTCTTTGATACCCCCTCCATTTCAGATTGTAGGTTGTTTTGGCTTTTCTAAGTACATAGTTTTTGCTATGCATCTAGATGTATGTTATGTCTAGATGCATAGTAAAATCTATGAATCTAGAAAAGCCAAAGCGACTTACAATTTGGAACTGAGGGAGTACAAAGAAAATTTTCTTTTGAACTTCATCGATGAACCCGGCCAGCCTCCTGGGATAGCCGGGCCATGGCTCCACCTTTGCCTGCATCCTGCATGTTGGACATTATAGTGAAAGAGCGAACTTGTCCACTTTCTGCCCTCACTTATAGACCATAAATATTAAAAAAAGTTGGTACCACATACTGACTATTATTGATGACAGTGTCTCCTTCATTACACCTAAAGATTTTCTTCTGGATAATACAAATTACTAATCTGAAGGGTTATAAGAATATGAGATTACGAGTCAAACAATCACATGCTCAGTATAGTGACTGAAGTGCTATTTGGCAGGATTCTAGCCCATCTTGGATTTGAAGTTTGTAGGCTCAGATAAAGTGGCTCAGGTCATTTCAGTCTAAAGTGGAATGATAAGGCTCGCCCAAATTCCCCTGGTCTACCCCCAGCTTGCTAGCTCCACAAAATTTTGGAGCTAGGGACACTAGCTGGAGCTCTGCTAAACAGGCCCTACCTAAAGATGGCAGTATGATAGTAAGCAGAAGCATGGAGTGGTAGAAACAAAACATGCAATATTTGAGCAACCATGAGTTCTTGTTATTCTCCTGGAACTGTCTCATTGTAATCTTATATGGTTCAGATTGCTCCATCCGTTGGAGCTAACAGATTTAGTCCCCTGTCAAAATGAAAGGAGCTTTGCAGATTGGTGGTGCAAGACGATGAGAAGAGTAAAAAAGGAGCACAAAAAAGGAGTGAACACTCTAATTATTCTTGGCGCCTGAACTATTTGGAAATATAGAAATGCTTGTGTGTTTGAGGGGGCTTCTCCTTCGGTTAACACAATTTTATGTGAACTGAAGGATGAGCACGGCTTATGGTGCATGGCTGGTGCGAAGAAACTGCAGGGGTTAGGACTTACTTTTGCAATCTATAGGGCAGTTGAGTCGTGTGTGTTAGCTATGTGGAAAAGTTTTGAGTGTGTGTAATTGCCTCACTCATATTTGGTCCCCGTATGAGTGAGGATCCTGTTGAGGACCACCAATTCTCTTTAATACAATGAAACGCAGCTCTCCTGCATTTTCAAAAAAAAAAAAGTAATCTTATATGGTGACAGCTGGGAGATATGGAACTCTTGATCTATTGCTAAGTTGAACTTTATTTGTATGCTTTGTGAATCAATAGAAAACGAGAGTGGGTAGCATTGATTTTCTAAAGCTAAAGGGAGTCTGTAACTCGAATGGAGCATTATTTTCTTCTATTCTGCTGTTAGATTGTGTGTTTTTTTCAGGTTTGGGGTTGGGGAGGAGCTGTAATGTTTACTAGTGGCGTCTTGTGAATATTTCATAGTCAAGCCAAAGATGTAGTTCAGGTGGTTCTCTCATACTTTCATATTTCACATAGGCAAGCCAAAGATGTAGTGAAGACTATCAAGAAACGGATTGGGCACAAGAACTCAAAGGTCCAGCTTCTTGCATTAACGGTAAATACCATTCTGCAATTGGTTTGATATCTTCTGTTTGCACATGAACCATCAGTTGCCATTTTGTCATGTACAGACTGGCAGAGTAGCCTTCTCTATTGTGCATATGTTCATAAAGATGAAAATTTGCATGCATCTTTCAGCTTTACTTCATTATATCAGTCGATCAATGGCTCATTTATCCCATAGTAATTACATCAATTCTAGCTCTGGTTATGATTTCAATTCATTTTGTTGGTTAGCATGTAAATTCTGATTTAACTGGTGTGATCAGCAAACCGTGGGTGGACGACTGACCTGGGCGGTTTAGGCGTCCCTGACCTTGAGAGATTTCGGCGAGCCCTCCGGTTGCGATGGCTTTGGCAAGAATGGGTGGATGACTCCAAGTCTTGGAGCGGCTCGGAGCTTCCATGTTCTGATGATGATCGTCTCCTCTTCAACTCCTCAATCATTATATCTTTGGGGGACGGTGCAAAGACTAAGTTTTGGCACCACAGTTGGCTGAATGGACAAGCTCCTAGGTACCTAGCACCGAACTTGTTCCGCCTAGTCTCAAGGACAAACCGAACGGTGCAACAAGAGCTCCAGAACAACAATTGGATGCATAAGCTACGAAGGAAAATCACCTCGGCTATCCACATAGAGGAGTTTGTGTCCCTTTGGATACGAATACAGGACGTACACCTACAACAGGGCGTCCAGGACACCATCTCCTGGCGTTGGACCAAGGATGGGAATTACTCCACCCGCTCGGCCTACAGAATCCAATTCAGAGGTTCGCTTGTCCCCTTCCGTACGGACTTGATTTGGAAAGCGTGTGTGGAGAACAGATGCAAGATCTTCGCCTGGATCTTAGTGCAAGATAAAATTCTAACGGCACAAAACCTACAAAAGAGAGGGTGGCCACACCAACAACAATGCGTGCTGTGCAACGGTCCCTTAGAGACAAGCCTACACCTATGCCTTTGTTGTCCTTTCGCTAAGGCGGTTTGGGATCAAATCCTCTCGTGGGAAAACTTCACTCAACTGCAGCAACAGCCCCAGGTTGACCCCACCCATATCAGGTCATGGTGGGATGATGCGGCAACGAAAGTGCCAAAATTTGAGCGTAGGAGGCTTAACGGGGTGGTAATCTATACCTTTTGGAATATATGGAAAGAGAGAAATAGGAGAATTTTCGACAACAAGATACAAACGGCGACACAAGTAGCCGCAAGGATAAAGGAAGACATAGAGTAGCAAAGGAAGAAAGCACTCGATTATGTTTAGCTTACATGCTTATGGGGGGTGTAACCATAATCTCGTTTGTCCTTGCTTGTACATAAACTTTCTTTCCCTATCTTAATTGAAAGGCAGAGCTCCTGCCATTGCGTTCAAAATCAGCAAACCGTGATGGTAGTTAAATAGTACAATTGTTAAAGAACACATTGTGTGATAACGACTACAAATATGCTATAGCTAAAAGACATTAGTGGAGGCTACAATCAGCATCTACTTGTGTTCTAAGGATTTTGCATTATCAAGGATGATTCAGTAGTATTCTAAGGCTTTTGCATTAATGATAACTAGAAGCATACCCCGCGCATTGCTGCGGGAATTGTGAATGATTTAGAATGAAATTAGACTAGATATAATTACTTATATAAAGGGATAAACTACTATAAATTAATGTTGGTGTATGATGTGGCATGTTGATGTGGACAGCTAAATTTATGTTAGTGGATGACATGTCTCGCTGACGTGGATATCACAATTGCATGTGCTAGTGAGTTGTAATTACTTGTGCTAGTGGACAGCTGAGGTGTACATATTGCATGTGGAGATAGAATGTTAGTGGGGTTTAGGATTATAAGAGAGATAGATATAGATACAGATATAGATAGATATAGATCGGTAAACACCATGTTTGTAGGACTGACTGTTGTTGGTTGTGTAATGATTAATGTTACTTTGTTATTCTTTGTTTTATCATCAAGAAAATTCTCTGGCATTGTAAAAAACGATACTGCATGACAAGAAAATATTCACTGGGATAACATATTGTCCTATGTAATGTAACTATGTTTATTATCTCTAAAACCTTAGGCTTCCTGTTTTACTGCTTTATCTTATGTATATCCTCTTGGATCGGTCTCAGCATACGCTCGTTCTCCCAGAGATACATAATCGAACAATGTTAGTTTCTGAAATTTAATCTGATAGTTTGGGGCTGTTGTTCATACTTCATACTTGAAAGCAGGCAACACTTTACTCAGTAAGCTTGTACTAAGCTACTACTGCTGTTTCCCTTTTCCTTTTCAGTTGCTGGAGACCTTGATTAAAAATTGTGGTGATTTTGTTCATATGCAAGTTGCTGAGAAGGATATACTTCATGAAATGGTGAAGATAGCTAAGAAGAAGGTGCAAATGCCTTTTAATATTCTCCTGTATCATTCTTACCTGCCACTTCGACATGGACACGCATATTTGAATCCTTGGCAAACAAATTTCTGGGCTTGTGTTTTCTGGGTAACCCTATTCAGTAATAAAATAACATCTCATCTGTTATTTCGCGTGATCTGTAGCCTGACTATCACGTCAAAGAGAAGATACTAATTCTGATAGACACTTGGCAAGAAGCTTTTGGTGGTGCCCGTGCAAGATATCCCCAGTATTACGCAGCATATCAAGAGATGCTGGTAAATGTTGTCACATTTTTTTTTCTGGCATAAATTCGACCATATTTTATAGCATTATATGTGGTGTCAAGTACTAACAAACAAAAAGTTTACTAGTAGAAAGTAAGTTGTGTTTGTTTCACCATCTGGAATATTGCAATAGCACAAATAAATGGAACATTTTCCTGGTTTAGCTACTTTACCTAGTATTTTCATCATCTTCAAAGTATTACTTTACCTAGTATTTATAGCAAGAACTCATCGTACTTTTGATTTGATTTATCAGCGTGCTGGAGCTGTATTTCCTCAAAGGCCGGAGAGTGCCGTGCCAATCTATACTCCTCCACAGACACAGCCTCTAAGGAACTATCCGCCTCCTGCATTGCGTAACACTGATTATCGACAAGATGTGCCTGAATCCTCTTCTGCACCAGAAGTGCCTGCATTAAGGTACATTTGCTTTTCTTTACCCCATATATTAATATCCATGGAATTAATGTTAGAACTAATGCAGTATATGTGCTGTCATGTGGGGCCTCCCCTATACACGCCGTAGACGCGCGAGGGACCAGAGGCGCGCAGCTGAGCGCGCAGCTATCAGGGCCACGCCCGAACTTCTGGAGGAAGGAAAGGGAAATAGTGGCTAAGATAGGAAATAGAATTAGTTGGGATATTAGAGGAGATCCTTAATTATAGGAGATAGTTTCCTTCTGTTTTGCAAAACAGGCTATTAAGCCTTGTATCCGGCTGTAGCCGAGGAATCAATCAAGAATTCTACCGTGAACTCTCTCTCCTCTCCCTACCGCACTCAAGCCTTCGGAAGAGGGGCAAAAACCTCACCGGAGAAGACGGACCAAGGCTACGATCTACGTAGCCGAGGGCCTCCTACCCTCGATACTCAGGCCCTTGACAACCTGGTATCACGGTCACGTCGATCCACCACCTCCAGTTCATCGGCAGGTTCATCTGCTGCAGCCGCCGACCCTCCAGCCACCATCGCCCCCACTGCCACACCTCCATCGCCCACCTCCGCTGAATCCCGCTCCTCTGCCATGGCTGAGCCAACGATCGCTGACCTCGCCAAGATGATAGAGGGCCTCACGGGCAAGATTGGCTCCCTCCAGTCCGACCTGGACGCGCTGAAGAAGGAGAAGGCGTCGTCCTCGGGTGCCTCCGCGCCGGGTGCTGGGCCCGACGGCCAGCATCACACCGATCGGCCTCCCCGGTTCCAGAAACTCGACTTCCCCCGCTATGATGGCAAGTCTGATCCTCTCGTCTTCGTCAATCGATGCGAGTCCTACTTCCACCAACAGCGGATAATGGAGGAAGAAAAGGTGTGGATGGCCTCCTACAACTTGGAGGACAATGCCCAACTGTGGTATATGCAAGTGCAGCAGGATGAAGGGGTGCCGACGTGGCGCCGTTTTAAGGACCTGCTCAACCTCCGCTACGGACCGCCGCTGCGCTCGGCGCCGCTGTTCGAGCTCTCGCAGTGTCGGCGCACCGGCACGGTCGAGGAGTACCAGGACCGGTTTCAGGCGCTCCTCCCGCGCGCGGGGCCACTGGAAGAGGCGCAGAGGGTTCAGCTCTTCACCGGGGGGCTGCTTCCTCCGATCAGCAACCAGGTCCGCCTTCACAATCCCCAGACGCTAGCGGTCGCCATGAGCTTGGCGCGCGAGGTGGAGGTCATGGAGCAGGAACGGCTGGCGGCTGCCCCAGCAGTTCAGCCGGGCAGAGGAGGCACACGCGTCCAGCAAGGTCCAGGGCCTCTGCCCCTGGCTCTCCCGGCCCCCCCGGTTCGGCCGGCGCTTCCTGCCCCAGTCATAGGAGCAGCGCCTGCGCGTCCAGCCGGCCAGCCGATTAAGCGGCTGTCTACAGAAGAACAAGCAGAACGTCGCCGCCTGGGCCTCTGCTACAACTGCGATGAGAAGTACACACGGGGCCATAATAGGGTCTGCCGCCGCATCTTCTTCGTGGACGGCGTCACGATCACTGAAGAGGAGGAGGCGGCCGCTGCAGTTGCTAATCAGGTTGCCGAGGCTCCTGTCTTTTCCTTGCAGGCCGTGGCGGGGGTGCCGGTCTGCGACACCATGCAGGTGCCGGTCGACGTGGGCGCGGTCTCACTGGTGGCTCTCCTGGACACAGGATCCACCCACAATTTCATTGGCGAAGAGGCAGCGCGCCGCTCCGGACTGGAAGTGCAGCAACGTCCACGTCTGACGGCGACTGTGGCGAACGGGGAGCGCATCCGCTGCCCCGGCGTTATCCGGCAGGCACCGATCTCCGTCGCTGGCGAACACTTCCTGGTGGATCTCTATGTCATGCCTCTCGCCGGCTATGACTTGGTTCTGGGCACGCAGTGGCTCATTACCTTGGGACAGATTGTCTGGGACTTCACCGTTAGGACCATGTCCTTCACTCGGCAAGGCCGGGCGATTTGCTGGACTGATGTG
The DNA here is from genome assembly GCF_019320115.1 of Miscanthus floridulus. NCBI lineage: Eukaryota > Viridiplantae > Streptophyta > Magnoliopsida > Poales > Poaceae > Miscanthus > Miscanthus floridulus. The sequence continues at coordinate 70,507,448 of NC_089598.1, forward strand.
GCGAAGGTGCGCGCACCGCGCCTCACGGCGACCGCTGGGGACAGCCCCCTCCTCGACGGCCTCCTCGACGCGTTCAGCGACGTCTTTGCTGCACCAACAGGACTGCCACCGCAGCGTACCCGCGACCATGCCATCACGTTACAGCCAGGCGCCGCTCCAGTGGCTGTGCGCCCTTACCGGTACCCGGCAGCCCACAAGGATGAGCTGGAGCGGCAATGCGGGGAGATGATGGGCCAGGGCATTGTCCGCCGGAGCGACTCGGCGTTCTCGTCGCCGGTCATCCTCATCAAGAAGCCGGACGACTCCTGGAGGTTCTGCGTCGACTACAGAGCGCTGAACGCGCTCACCATCAAGGACGCCTTTCCGATCCCAGTCGTCGACGAGCTTCTGGACGAGCTCAACGGCGCCCGCTTCTTCACCAAGTTGGATCTGCGGTCGGGCTATCATCAGGTGCGCATGAGGCCGGAGGACGTCCACAAGACGGCTTTTCGCACACATGACGGCCTCTACGAGTTCCTCGTCATGCCTTTCGGCCTCTGCAACGCACCGGCCACGTTCCAGGCGCTCATGAACGACGTGCTGCGGCCCTTTCTTCGGCGGTTTGTACTTGTGTTTTTTGACGACATTCTGATCTACAGTTCCTCTTGGGCCGACCACCTGCGCCATGTTCGTGCTGTGCTCTCGGTACTGCAGCAGCACCAACTCTTCGTCAAGCAGTCCAAGTGCGCGTTCGCGGTGGCATCAGTGGCGTACCTGGGCCATGTGATCTCCGCTGACGGTGTGGCTATGGACCCCGCCAAGGTGGAGGCGGTTCGGGACTGGCCACAGCCCCGGTCGGTGCGCGCGGTCAGAGGCTTCTTGGGGCTGGCGGGCTACTACCGCAAGTTCGTCCACGACTACGGCGTCATCGCAGCACCTCTGATGGCGCTGCTCAAGAAGGAGGGCTTCTCCTGGACGGACGAGGCCACGGCGGCGTTCCAGGCGCTCAAGGCCGCTGTCACGTCGGCGCCTGTGCTCGCGCTCCCGGACTTCACCAAGCCGTTCATAGTGGAGTGCGATGCCTCGACGCACGGATTTGGCGCCGTGCTGCTGCAAGAGAACCACCCCATCGCCTACTTCAGCAGGCCGGTGGCGCCTCGACATCGCTCCCTCGCAGCATATGAACGCGAGCTCATCGGCCTGGTGCACGCTGTACGCCACTGGCGGCCGTACCTGTGGGGGCGCCGGTTTACAGTCCGCACGGATCATTACAGTTTGAAGTTCCTCCTCGATCAGCGGCTTGCGACCATCCCCCAACATCACTGGGTGGGCAAGCTGTTGGGCTTTGACTTCGGCGTCGAGTACAAGCCGGGCGCCCAGAACGCGGTGGCCGACGCTTTGTCTCGCCGCGACACGCCGGAGGGCACGGTGCTCGCCATATCCGCACCCCGCTTCGACTACATCGACCGGCTGCGCCAGGAGCAGGCCATCCACCCGGCGGCGGTGGCCCTGAAGGAGGAGGTCCTCGCCGGCTCGCGCTCTGCTCCCTGGGCCATTACTGACGGCCTGCTCACATACGATGGCCGCGTCTACGTTCCGCCGTCGTCGCCGCTGCTTCGAGAGCTGCTGGCCGCAGTCCATGAGGACGGCCACGAAGGGGTACAGCGCACCCTTCATCGTCTTCGCCGGGACGTCCACTTTCCCGACATGCGCCGCGTGGTGCAGGACTTTGTGCGGGCGTGCTCCACTTGCCAGCGCAACAAGTCGGAGCATCTCCTGCCGGCTGGGTTGCTGCTGCCTCTGCCGATCCCAACAGCGGTGTGGACGGACATCGGTCTTGATTTCATAGAAGCTCTCCCGAAGGTTCGAGGCAAATCCGTCATCTTGACGGTGGTGGACCGTTTCAGCAAGTATGCGCACTTCATCCCATTGGCGCACCCATACTCCGCTGAAACTGTGGCACAGGCTTTCTTCTCCGACATTGTGCGCCTTCATGGCATGCCACAGTCCATCGTCTCGGACCGCGATGTGGTGTTCACTTCGACATTTTGGCAAGAATTGATGAGGCTCATGGGCGCCAAGCTGCATATGACGTCGGCTTTCCATCCCCAGTCTGATGGTCAGGCCGAGGCAGCCAACAAGGTGATCACCATGTACCTTCGTTGCATCACCGGCGATCGCCCACGGGACTGGCTCAGGTGGCTGCCTTGGGCGGAGTACATGTACAACACGGCGTACCAGTCCTCGCTCCGTGACACCCCGTTCAGGGTGGTGTATGGCCGGCACCCTCCATCCATCCGTTCTTATGAAGAGGGTGACACCCGGGTGGCAGCTGTGGCCAAGTCAATGGCTGAGCGCGAGGCCTTTCTGGAGGATGTACGCCATCGCTTGGAGCAAGCTCAGGCCATCCAGAAGCGGTTCTACGACAACAAACACCGTGTAGTGGCCTATGACGTCGGGGACTGGGTTCTGCTGCGCCTCCGCAACCGGCCAGTAGCTTCTATGTCCTTGGCGCCAAAGGGGAAGATGCAGCCCAGGTTCTTTGGGCCCTATCAGGTCACTGAGGTCATCAACGAAGCGGCTGTTCGTCTGGCCCTCCCACCCCAAGCCAAGATACATGATGTGTTCCATGTGGGGCTCCTGAAGAAATGGGTGGGCACGCCTCCAACCTCCACTCCAGCGCTGCCTGAGCTGCTGCATGGTGCAGTAGTGCCCGAACCAGAGCGCGTGGTACGCTCTCGCCTCGCCCGGGGCATCAAACAAGTGCTGGTGCGCTGGAAGGGACAGCCGGCGTCTGCTGCTACATGGGAAGATTGGGAGGAGTTCACAGCCAAGCATCCCTCATTCCAGCTCGAGGACAAGCTGCAAGTCGAGGGGGGGAGAGATGTCATGTGGGGCCTCCCCTATACACGCCGTAGACGCGCGAGGGACCAGAGGCGCGCAGCTGAGCGCGCAGCTATCAGGGCCACGCCCGAACTTCTGGAGGAAGGAAAGGGAAATAGTGGCTAAGATAGGAAATAGAATTAGTTGGGATATTAGAGGAGATCCTTAATTATAGGAGATAGTTTCCTTCTGTTTTGCAAAACAGGCTATTAAGCCTTGTATCCGGCTGTAGCCGAGGAATCAATCAAGAATTCTACCGTGAACTCTCTCTCCTCTCCCTACCGCACTCAAGCCTTCGGAAGAGGGGCAAAAACCTCACCGGAGAAGACGGACCACGGCTACGATCTACGTAGCCGAGGGCCTCCTACCCTCGATACTCAGGCCCTTGACATGTGCATTATCTGTGGGATTACAGTTACGACAAAATTAAGCGTTCTCATGCCTTCCTTCTCCATATATATTGTGCAGCCTACCAAAAGGATTTTAAGATCATTGGGATTACATTTGCAGAATATTTGTAGTTTCAGCTCCCATTAATTAAGATTATTTCTGAAATTGGTAGGGCTGGCTTAATGAGAATATACAAGAATATGCATGGATATTTTTTTATGGCTGTTCAAATCTGTGAATTTCTCTTCTCCCCTCTTTTTCTTCTATAATATAATGATATGCAGCCCTCCTGTGTGTTCGAGAAAAAAAAACTGTGAATTTCTATTTCTATTGCATAAACTTTCCATAGCTTTTCTATTTTCTTTCTATACATTGCAGCTCATCCCTTCTGTGCACCAATTCTATAAGGTTATAATTGAATCATTGTTATGATTAGCTATGCCTTGTTTATTTGATGAATTTCCTTTCTAAAGGAAGTTTCAAAATAACGTTGTCTTTCTATTGCCAGCCTGACAGAAATTCAGAATGCATGTGGGGTCATGGATGTTCTTGCAGAGATGTTAAATGCTATTGATCCTGGTAACAGAGAGGTATTTTCTACCTTGTGCTTACTTACCCTCGGTAATTACACACGTCTAGTAAAATCATGAGATGACCTTCCCATTTTCCTTGAGGATTTCTTTCCTTAAAACTGGGTTATATGTTGACATGTTCCAGATTATTCAACTGGACCATACAGTTGCAGAAGTTCTAGTCATCCCTGGATTTCTAAATAGTAGTCAACATGCAGGGTCTAAGGCAGGAGGTCATTGTGGACCTTGTGGACCAATGCCGTTCATACAAGCAAAGAGTGGTGCAACTTGTCAACTCAACGTCGTAAGTCACTGCTTCATGTTATGCTTTTTCAACCAGTATATATACAAACTAAATGAAATTAATTGTTGAAACTTAGGATATGGATTTGAACCACCAAACTACTCTCATGTTTGTGTACCCGAACTTAACAGGGAAAAATAAAATTTGTTCAGCCGAAATCCTTATTGGAATGGGAATTGACACAACCCTTTTTTTAATAATAATGTATTATGGACCATAGTAAAAATATAACTACTTTTTGTGAAAAGCAGTATGCTTTGTTTACACGGTACATCATATATTTTTTCTACTCCCTCCATTCCAAAATGTAAGTGAGAGCTTTTCTAGTTATAGCTTTTGCTTTGCACCAAATATACGCTGTGTAGATACATAGTAAAAGGTATGTATCTAGTAAAGCCAAACGACTTACAATTTGGAATGGACGGAGTATATTAGAGCATTTTGTACATGATGCACATGACTTTTGTGGGGTCTGCATTCTTTGCTGAAAATCTGTTTGTATGTTTTTACTCTACTTTTTTTCCCACAACGGGAATCCCAAATTTTATTACATTACATCAATGAAATTACAAAAGCGTTTAGAGATTTAACCAACAACAACAACAACAACAAAGCCTTTAAGTCCCAAACAAGTTGGGGTAGGCTAGAGTTGAAACCCAGCAGAAGTAATTAAGGTTCAGGCACGTCTTCCAAGCACTCCTATCTAAGGCTAAGTCTTTGGGTATATTCCATCATTTCAAGTCTCCTTTTATTGTCTCTACCCAAGTCAACTTCGGTCTTCCTCTGGCTCTCTTCACAATACTATCCTGGTTTAGGATTCCACTACGCACCGGTGTCTCTGGAGGTCTCCGTTGGATATGTCCAAACCATCTCAACCGGTGTTGGACAAGTTTTTCTTCAATTAGTGCTATCCCTAATCTATCACGTATATTATCGTTCCGAACTCGATCCCTTCTTGTATGACCGCAAATCCAACGCAACTTACGTAGTTCTGCGACACTTATCTGTTGAACATGTCGTCTTTTCGTAGGCCAACATTCTGCACCATACAACATAGCAGGTCTAATCGCCGTCCTATAAAACTTGCCTTTTAGCTTCTGTGGTACCCTTTTGTCACATAAGACACTAGATGCTTGCCGCCACTTCATCCACCTTGCTTTGATTCTATGGTTAACATCTTCGTTAATATCCCTGTGTCTCTGTAGCATTGATCCTAAATATCGAAAGGTATCCTTCCTAGGCACTACTTGACCTTCCAAATTAATATTTTCCTCCTCCCGAGTAGTAGTGCCAAAGTCACATCTCATATACTCAGTTTTAGTTCTACTGAGTCTAAAACCTTTGGACTCCAAAGTCTCCCGCCATAACTCCAGTTTCTGATTCACTCTTGTCCGGCTTTCATCAACTAGCACTACATCGTCCGCGAAAAGCATGCACCAAGGGATGTCCCCTTGTATGTCCCTTGTGACCTCATCCATCACTAAGGCAAACAAATAAGGGCTCAAAGCTGACCCTTGATGTAGTCCTATCCTAATCGGGAAGTCATCCGTGTCTCCATCACTTGTTCGAACTCTAGTCACAACATTGTTGTACATGTCCTTAATGAGCCCGACGTACTTCGTTGGGACTTTATGTTTGTCCAAAGGCCACCACATAACATACCTTGGTATTTTATCATAAGTCTTCTCCAAGTCAATAAAAACCATGTGTAGGTCCTTCTTCTTCTCCTTATACCGCTCCATAACTTGTCTTATTAAGAAAATGGCTTCCATGGTTGACCTTCCGGGCATGAAACCAAATTGGTTCATAGAGACCCGCGTTATTGCTCTCAAGCGATGCTCGATAACTCTATCCCATAGCTTCATAGCATGGCTCATCAACTTAATTCCCTGATAATTAGTACAACTTTGAATATCTCCTTTATTCTTGTAGATCGGTACCAATATACTTCTCCACTCATCAGGCATCTTGTTCGATCGAAAAATATGGTTGAACAGCTTGGTTAGCCATACTATAGCTATGTCCCCAAGGCATCTCCAATCCTCGATTGTGATACCATCTGGTCCCATCGCCTTACCTCCTTTCATTCTTTTCAACGCCTCTCTGACCTCAGGTTCTTGGATTCTCTGCACAAAGCGCCTATTGGTGTCATCGAAAGAGTCATCCAACTGAAAGGTTGTGTCAGTATTCTCACCATTGAACAATTTGTCAAAATACTCTTGCCATTGATGTCGGATCTCATCCTCCTTCACCAAGAGATGCTCCCTTTCATCTTTAATGCACTTAACTTGGTTGAAGTCCCTTGTCTTTCTCTCACGAACCCTAGCCATCCTATAAATATCCTTCTCTCCTTCCTTCGTACTCAAACGTTGGTAAAGATCCTCGTACGCTCTACCCTTTGCCACACTTACAGTTCGCTTTGCAGTCTTCTTTGCCACCTTGTACTTCTCTATGTTGTCCACACTCCTGTCATGGTACAAGCGTCTATAGCACTCTTTCTTCTCCTTAATAGCCCTTTGGACTTCCTCGTTCCACCACCAAGTATCTTTAGCCTCGCCTCCACTTCCTTTGGTTACTCCACACACCTCTGAGGCCACCTTCCGAATGTTGGTTGCCATCTTCTCCCACATGTTGTTTATGTCCTCTTCTTCCTTCCAAGAGCCCTCTTTGATAACCCTTTCCCTGAATACCTCTGACGTCTCCCTTTCAGTTTCCACCACTTTGTTCTTTCAATCTTAGCTTGTTTATCCCTACGGGCACGCACCTAAAAACAAAAGTCTGCCATCAAAAGCTTATGTTGAGAAACAACACACTCCTTTGGTATCACCTTGCAACCCAAGCATGCTCGTTCAGAGATTTAACCATGGAACTGAAATCAAACAAAAACGTGCCAACGCATCTGAGCAATGCTCAGCCTGCACAGCACAACGTCAGAACGATCGTTCCAAGAACTGTGCAGCATCAAACAATGCAAAACCTTGATATTCACTGAGCGACTACTAGTTACATGCCCAAATGGACACAGCTTACAGCACACCGGCTGTATGAGAATGTTTTAAGGGTGTGTTTGGTTGCCAACAGCAACACACCACAACTCACCTGCCGCAACTTTGCCATTCTTTAGCTCTCTGTTTGGTTGGCTAACTGAACTCTAACATGACACAAGAAGTTCTGTGGTGCTTCAGGGTTTCGTGTAGATAGTTAGATAGCTTGCCTTTGCGTTTGGCATACTTTTTCTGTGCCACAACTTGCCGCATGTTGTGCCAGCCGGAGCTTAGGTGTGGCCAGTTGGGGTCATCGAGCAAACAAACCCTTGCTCTACTTCTACTTTCTTTGAACTGGATATTCAAAACATGTTATACTATCATCCTTTGAATTTCCTGTGCTTGTTTTCATGTAAGAGTGGAATAGTTTCTAATTCTTTCCATACATTTAATGGCAACAGGGACGAGGACCTATTAAGTCAGGGCCTTTCATTGAATGATGATTTACAGCGTGTTTTAGCAAAACACGATGCAATTGCTGCTGGCATAGCCGTTCAAGTAGAAAAACCGAAATCAGTCCCGGCCCACGCAGACAGTTCTCCAACGAAGCCCGAGCTGACAAAGGAGGCAGACCAAAGGTTCTGTTGTGTCCTTCTCACATGTTATTACTCTAGCTGAAATAATCCTTTAGCTGATGAGGGTTTAGTAACCCTCAAAAGAGTATCTTAGAATTATTCTTTGACTGACTTTTCCTATGAACACTATGAACCTGTCAGGTCTGCTAAAGTTGCCAGTAGTGTGACTCCATTTGAGCAGTTAGCACTTCCTGCACCGCCATCATCAAGTGCTTCAAAGTCTCATGGAGAATCAGCTGTTACCACAAATATTGACTTACTTAGTGGTGATGAGTTCTTCAAACCAGAACCTGTTCATTCCCAAGCTCTTGTTCCTTTAGTGACTCAGCCTGCAACTTCAGCTTCGTTAAGCCCCAGTACTTTAGACCTTTTAGACATGTTTTCAGATAGCAATGCTATCAATAACACCAGCCAGAACCCTACCATACCTTCTATATCTAACACAAATCCTAATCCATCAGTACAAGCCTATCCTGCTCCACAGCAACCTGTTCTACCACACTATCCTTCACCATATGCTAATGGCTTAAATTCAGATACAATGACACCCTATGATCAAGGCTCTAACTTAACCTCAGCAAGTTCATGGAATGGGCAGTTTGCCCATAGAATGATTCCACCACAGCAGGCACCGAATTATGGTACTAACACTGTCTCTTTTAATTTAAGCTTCTAGTATGTACAAGTATCTTAGTATTATTTTTGTTTGTTCTATTAGTTTGTCCCTAAAGTGTTAAAAACAGAGCTAGGTAATTGTTTTACTCCCTAACTTTTTTCTGGATCAGATTACAATTGCTGTGTCTATGCGTCTCTTATTTCCTAATATTTCAAGCTTTTGTGCCATAGAACTGTGATACATTTTTTGGGTAAATTGAGATGCAATGTCTCCATTTTACAACTTAGTATTTTAAATGAAAAGCAATTAGCCAAACTCTAAAATTTCTAAAGCAAGTTCCACAAAACAAAATCAGCACAATTTAACGCTAAACAAAGCACAAGATAAAGTTTAGCATCAAGCAGATTAAATTTTCTGTTTGTGAAGTACTTCTATGTAGATTTTTTGTTTCTTCATGTAGAAGTTTTCGTCCTCAGATAGTCAAACTATTGGCGATTGGTCCTTGACAGGTCAAGATGAACAAAGCAACGACCTTCCACCACCACCCTGGGAAGCTCTGCCTGCAGAAACTGAGCAATTAGAAGCTGATCATCCTGGTGGGTTGTCAGCTCTGCCACAATTTGGAGTTAGTCAACCCCAGCCAGTCCAAATTACACATCCTGGGCAGCAAGTGTTACCATCGCAACTAATGCCAACTGGACAACCAGGAGGGCAGTTCCAGCCCGGACTAGCTCAACAACCATATGCTACACAAAATACACAGGATGGAGGAATGTATCCGCCAGTGCAAGGCAACCAACCAGTAGGCATTTATCCCCAGCAAATGGCTGGAGTTGTCTACCAGCAACAGATGTTTAGTGTCCAGATGACAGGCTATGGCTATGGTCAGCAGCCTGGAGGCTACTATGTTCCGAATGCTGCATATGCATATGCTAGTGCAAATGATCTTTCTCAGAGGATGAATGGCCTCTCGATGCAAGACAACAGTCTGTATGGCACACCCGCCTCGTCTTCCCTCCAGCAGCATAACAGGCCAAGCAGACCTGAAGATTCGCTCTTTAGTGATCTTGTTAGCATTGCCAAAACAAAGCCTAGTAAAACTGCGTCCAACAAGGCTGGTAACTTGTAAAGATGAGCCGGTGCTTACAAGTTCCATGGGGGTACCTTCTGCTTATAGTATATAAATTCGTGGATTTTTTTTCCTATTGGAAAGTAGTGGGCGAGATTTGTAGATTCTGAGATTGATAGCGATTGTTTACATCTTTTCAAGAAATTATAGTTTGTTTACTAGTATTCTGTAGCCTTAATATCTTATGTACATATAAATGGAGCAAAAAAAAAAAAAAAAAAAAAAAGAGAGTCCAGTATGCTGTCTCCTCTCCTGGTTATTCTGGCATACGACTTCTGAATGCCAGACCTGTTCGTGTTCTATAGGTTTTGCTTGGGCCGTTGTTGCGTCTGCTCAATTATTTGTTATCTACTACAATTGGCTATCAAGAAACCTCTCCTATTTGCACCGATCCTTATTTGACGCGTGCCGCTGCTACTGAAAGTAGTGCTCGACGCGTGTTGCTGCTACTGAAAGTAGTGCTCGGACACGTGCTGTCCTGAGATTGGACAAGGCAGATTTTGAGGTGTGCCTCGTCTCCCTCCTCTGCATGCATGCATGACTCGCCTTCCTTCTCTCCGATGATTGTTAGGTTTAAGTTTTTAGGGGGCTTCTCCATGCCCGACGGCCTTAGAAGGAGGAGGGCCCAGTGGTGGCGGCCGAATAGGTGGGTTGATAGGCGGAGAGTGAGGTGACAAGGTGCCACAAGCGGGTGACGAGGTACATCAGGTGGGCGGAGTTGGCCATGGGCCTAGGAAGTTCGCTTCATCCTTATTCGATGAGGGTCGAGGATAGCTGACGATGGCGATGGCGATTGGTGAGCGGTGCGGCCGACGGTAGGTGCCATTGGTCGTCGGTGGTAGGTGAGGCTGGTGGCAGATGGGGAAGGGTTGGAGAGTGGAGGTCGATGAATCCCCTGGTTACTGAAAGTAGTGCTCGGACACGTGCTGTCCTGAGATTGGACAAGGCAGATTTTGAGGTGTGCCTCGTCTCCCTCCTCTGCATGCATGCATGACTCGCCTTCCTTCTCTCCGATGATTGTTAGGTTTAAGTTTTTAGGGGGCTTCTCCATGCCCGACGGCCTTAGAAGGAGGAGGGCCCAGTGGTGGCGGCCGAATAGGTGGGTTGATAGGCGGAGAGTGAGGTGACAAGGTGCCACAAGCGGGTGACGAGGTACATCAGGTGGGCGGAGTTGGCCATGGGCCTAGGAAGTTCGCTTCATCCTTATTCGATGAGGGTCGAGGATAGCTGACGATGGCGATGGCGATTGGTGAGCGGTGCGGCCGACGGTAGGTGCCATTGGTCGTCGGTGGTAGGTGAGGCTGGTGGCAGATGGGGAAGGGTTGGAGAGTGGAGGTCGATGAATCCCCTGGTTCGGATTAGTGGAGGGCGGGGAGGGAAGGTGGGGGTGGGTAGTGTCGTTGGTCGGGGGTGCAGCGGTGACGGAGGCCAAGGCATGGGCTGGAGTGAAAGCTCGAGGCAAACGAAGAGGGAAATGCTTCAAAGGAAGACGAAGAGGCGAAGTCACAAAGGGAGAGGAAGGAATTTGCGCACCGCAACTGTTATAGACGTGCAAGCGTTGATTAAGGGAGCCGCTGTTTTTATGGCCTTAAAACGAGTACGGTGGAGTCACGGAGGGAGAGAGAGAACTCACGAGCAACTATTAGGGATGCGGGAGTGTTGATTAAGGCTTGTTCGTTTGGGCCGGGAACGGGTGGGTTCGGGCCCAATCCCCATGGATTATCCCGGCGTGAAAGCAATCCCGGCACACGATTAAGGGCTCCTTTGGATGCTAGGGAGAGAAAAGCACGTGCTTTTGAATCCCACAGGGGATTCCTCCCCTGTATTTGACACCCACTCCCTTGCCGGGAGGAAATTCCCGATGACCATTTGGGAGACACGGGGATTAAAATCCCCTCCAACTAAAAAAAATCAGTAAATTCACAAAAAATCAAAGAATTAAAAAATGCTGCTCCAATCCACAAAATTAGTACCATGGATATAATTTCTCTAGTACTACATATTAAAAAGGTCATCTACAAATTCACTTGTCACAACACTCTTGCACTGATAAAGTAATAAAAAACTGCCTAACTTGATCCAAGAGAAGGCCCGGTCCACAACCAAGGATGAACACAGGTTAAACCGACAAGGTAATCAACAACAGACAAGTACAAATCTACTGAAATGTCCACTTGCAGCCATCACAACCAGCAGGACAACAAAAGAGCCCTCCCCCTGCAAATAGATGAAAGGAGAAGTTATTATTGATTGAGAACACAGGATAATATGGTAGAAATCTGAAAAAAAAATCACATAAGCTACATGTTAACAATCTATTACTTTGTCCGTGAGGCAATCACGGTAAGCTACCATCAAACTACGACTTGATGAAAAATCAGCAAGGTCCGAAACTGTGCCTACTGTAAAAGCAAACCACTAGCTGAAAAAAGAACAAGGAAAAACTAACTGAAGTGTACTAAACACAAGCTGCAAACAAAGAGGAACCAAATGCACTACCACTGGCTGACGAACTACAGATCAAATACAAGACATTTAGAAAGACATACTGCTACAGCTAGGACAAAAGCAAACTCAGGTGAACTAAGTACGTGCTGGAATTAAGAGAAACAGGCAACACTATTGCAAGAAAAAATATAATCACACAAGTTTAGACCGGTACCGACAAACGATAGGAATATAGAGAAGCTTTGAACTGACTGAAAAACGGAGAGTGCGGCTAATTCAGACAACTTACAGAAACAGAGATACCAATGCAGAACTGCTACTGCAGGGAATGCATTTCAGAAAAGAGAGTACAAGAAAAATAAATACTGCATACCTCCAGAACTCAACGAAATCGAGTTAAACTCAACTGAATGAAAACCGAACTGCAGAACTCAACTTATGTATTTATAATTTTAAAAATTAAGCTAGCTGACATAACCAGCTATAACCTGCGACACAAACTGAACTGCAGAGGGGGTCAAGTAAGACTCCAGCCGCAACCAGCAAGAACTAAACTAGATCTTATTCAGAAAACTAAATCAGACAAATGCACAAGAAGTATTTAAGCTAAATGCATAAGAAATCAGACTAGATCACAGGTAGCAATACTAATTTCAGCAGTACTAATTTCTCCATCTCAGGTAGCAGTACTAAATCAGAAACTATTTCTTGTGATCACAGGCAGAGGTATTAATTTATTGTGATCACATGTAGCAATACTAATTTCAGCAGTACTAATTTCTCCATCTCAGGTAGCAGTACTAAATCAGAAACTATTTCTTGTGATCACAGGAAGAAACTATTTCACCATCTCTATTTATTTGTGCTAAGATGTACAACCATAAACATTAGTATATTAGTAGCAATATACAGTACAGTCATCAAGCGACCTTCATCGCTTACCTCAGACAGAGCAAAAGATGATACTTATTATCCATTTAAATGATAAGAATCATTCACGCATTAGAGAAAATATGAATGGGAAGTAGTATTTCCTTGTTGAGCTATTTCAACAATTATTTCTGAAATGATTGAGACTTAGTTTTCCCCTCTTAGTACTTAATTATATCAATAACCAGCACTCTGATTATCAGATGGCATAAAAAACTTACACAAGAGCATTAAACTTTCCAGCACATGGAATCACCTAAAACTAGTAATCGAAAAGAGGTAACAATGTAAAGCAGGCAAGCAAGTAATAGAGGAAGGCTTCATACATTTGTTAGATCTTCAGGTTAAACAAATTGTAGTAAGCCTCTGCTTCAAACTTCTAGATAATTATTGGATTGTGTTCCTCACACCTAGTGGTGTGGGGAGCAGTGGTACATATTTCTTCAAAATTTATTCAAACTAAAAATAATCAATAGAAACTGTAGGGGTTTAGGGGGCTCTTGCCAGATCCAAACTCACAAGTACACACTAGGGCTAAGAACATCAGAGAAGTAAAGAAAACACTACCAGGCCCTTTAATTTGAATGGAAAAAATAGATCTCAGTAGCTCACAAACAAGAATACGCAGTACAAGGATTGTGCTTGTACCTCAGATAGGGTCGGAGGATGGCGAGGGGAGGGAAGTGGCATTTCTTCCAAGCGGATGGAGTGTGCGGCGTTGCTTCCTGGCAGATGGAGAAGCGGCGCTGCTGGTACGAAGGGAGTCGGGGCGGTGAGCGAAGGGGCGCTGGCGTTTCTTTCGGGAGGATGGAGTGCGCGCCGCTACTGGTACGAAGGGAGTCGGGGCCGGAGGGAGATGGGGACGAGTGGCGCATGAGACTGGAAGTGGCGGCGCTCAAACCCTAGCCGCATGTCTCTCCATCCTTTGCGAGTCAGAGGCAGTTGACGAAACGAGCGAGCGAGGCGGAGAGGCGACGAGAGACAGAAACACGTCTCGGGAGATGATTTTTTATTGCCCCGCGGATCGACGGGGAACGAGCTGACAAGGCACGGGTCTTTCTTAGCGCAAGGGGTATCCAAACGGCAACGTGGAATGGAGGGGGTGCCGCTCCCACAGGCCTCGCGCTACCCGTGGATGAGGCGGGGATACCGGCGGTATTGGGGCATCCAAAGGAGCCCTAATTGTTTGTTCGTTTAAGCCTCATGTAGGTTGTAACCCGTCCTACTCTGCTCTTTCCCCTCATCCCCACCGCTCTACGGAGCCTGGCCTCCAGTGCCGTGGAAGAGATCCCGTTGCGAGGCTGCGAAAGGAGCGAGGGACATGTGAAGTAGTGGCGGCGGTGCAACGTGATGTACGCGTATTGGTGGAAGCACGACACGCTGGCGACGGCGAGGGCGTCCGTGACGTGGCCCTCTCCTCTCCAGCGTCGATCTCCTCCAATGGGTGCCTTCTCACCAGTAATCATCTTCTATTCTCCGTTTCTCTTGCATCTAGGGTTCTTGATTTGATTTGTAATTCTTGCATTATTCTTGTTTAGTGTCTGGCTGCTGTACTGTCCAGTTCGTGGTAGTAGTTAAAAGGTCAGTCATATCCTCACAAGAGCAACCGCTAGAATGATGATAAGGATCAAGGACCAGATCTGCTGGCTGGCTTTCATATAAACTAGCAGGTAAACCCAAGCTTCGTGTGGGCAACAAGTTGACAATATATACGATATACAACAGATTTGGATCCAGTGGCAAATGCAGTATATGCCAGCCAATTATGCCTTCTACCCATAGAAACTTTATTTCGATAGATCGGTTTATAAACAAGGCAAAGGTGTTGGGGTAGTCGTTATTTCTCCTAATGGTGCTGAATTTGAGATGTCAAGCCGATTGAATTACTATTGCACTAACAATCAAGTCGAATATGAAGCTCTTTTATTCGGCTTGAAAATATTGTATTCTATGGAGGTAAAATATGTTGAAGCCTTTGGTGATTCCCTGCT